>NC_138064.1:24256214-24838830 GCF_964194185.1 Rhinolophus hipposideros | reverse complement strand
AATCATAAGAAAAGATGGAATACTGCCTTTTGTGGAAACATGGATGACTCGAGACTACCATGCTAAGCGAAACAGGTCGGACAAAAAAAAGTTGAGAAACATATGACTTCACTCATATGTGGCATTCAAAACTGAAAGCAACAAACAAAAGGACAAATAAAGATACAAAAATTCATAGGCACAGACAACAGTTTAGTGGTTGCCAGAGGGTAAGGGGGGGACAGGAATGGTAGAAGAGTGTAAAGGGGCTCAAATATATGATGACAGAAGGAGAATTGCTTTTGAGTAGTGAACACACAATGCAATATATAGATGATGTGATATAGAATTGCATATTTGAAACCTGTATATTTTACTAGCTGATGTCATCCCAATAAACTTAACAACTTTTTTTTAAAAAGAATGTAAAAAAATTTTCAAAGATAGTCAAATTTATTTCACAATGTTTCACTGTATCATAGTATAAAAAATATTTTTTTAATTATTTGTATTTCACATGCAAGTATAGCACTCAACGTGATCAGCTGGAATATATCTGATTAACACAGATTTAGAAAGTGTTCATTAGCAGTACCTTTAGACCATGGGCTGCTGATTTGGTCTAAATAGGGATCAAAATATTGCTTTCTGCTAGAATCATGTGGTTTAGCTACTTTTGGAGAAGTGGGAGGAAAAAATCCCCACTGTAATTTTTGTTGTGTGTTGTAACTTGAGCTGTGTAGACCTAAGATGTTACAATTTGCTCTCTAAGTTGCATCGTATCTGTACTTCCCTTTCTATTATATTATTTGCAGTATTTTTATAGAATTATTTGTTCCCATGGCTTTCTTTCCCCATTGGATTCTGAATTTTTAAAAGCGGGAATTCTTCTTTCTGTTAGTACCTACATAAAGAGTGGCATAAATGCATGTTGACTAGATTACCGATAGAATAGTGGTTCCAGGTGAGCTTTCATCTTTGAGAGCAGAGTTCTAGTTATCTTTTAAGAACCCAGAGAAAGCATCTGTACTGTCAACTGACCTTTCATTCTATGCCTTTAAATCCTTTTTAAAGTGTGTTAAGTTTCTCATCTATAAAATCTTTATATATTACCTTCATGAAACCTCCAATGTAAAATTAATAAAAGTTACTATTATAAATAATATGTATGACCAACAAGTACATTATCAAATAGTACGTTTTGTATTATTACGTTTGCTTCACAACAGCCATTGATGAAGTTCTTCTGAGAAATTCATACAGTGTACTATCTGCTGAGTAATTTAAAATAAATGTGGGGAAATATTTTGTGATTATATTAAGCAGAAGGATTTTGTGCAGTTTAAAATTATTTAGAAGTTAAAAAGTCAATAGCCTGTACCCAGATGTCATGCTGTCATCTGATCTCTTCTCGAAGTATTGAAAATCAGGTTTTTGTGACGCAACACAAATCACTCTTTATTTAAAACAGACTTGATTAAAAATAACTAAGTCCTTCACCTTCTCCATTCTTATCATTTGTATGGAATCTCTTTGATGATTTACGCTGAAGACAGATATTGATTTCTGTCTTCCCCCTTTGCCCTTTAAATGCCGCTCTATTTTCAGACAACTCCTATAGGCATGAGGTCAGCACAGGATGGGACAAATAAAACAAAGTGACTTATGTTTAAGAAAGCAAAACAAGAGCATCTTCAAAGCACCCATAGTTTTATGTAACATAGTCATATATTTTGCTGTACAAATAATGACATGGAAAAATCCAGATTCATCCACAGCTTAGCTGTTTTTATATTTCTAAGAAGTCTACATAATTTAATATATTATACTTTCTTTAGGTCCACCAAAATTTTTGTTTGTTCTTAAGTGTCATTTTGAGAAGAGTATTCCTAGGGCCAATTGAAATAGTCATAAGTTCATAGCATTCCAGAAAAAATAATACAGGATGTGGGGAGTCAGAGAAATTAGTCCTACTATTTCTTTAAAAAAAATTTAATATAACCATGTCACATTATGCTTGCTAAGATTTAATGTGTTGATTAAGTGGGCGCCAAAGCCATGGACTCAGCATCCAGGTGTCATGATCAAGAAATTCAGTCGAATCAACAAACTACAGAGCAGCTTTTTTACTACTGTGAAGTATGCAGTCTCTTTGAAGGAAGTGTACTGACATAATGCAATACAATTTTGAGGAGTACCTACATGAATATCATTACACTGCCTTAGGAAGAAGGAACACTTTAGCTAAGGAACACCAAGTGGATTGACTAAGAAAAATCTGTAATAAAAGAAAAAAATAAATAAAAATAATAAAAAAAAAACCACACCAGACCTCAGTCTTTTACAATAAACTCATAAACCTATCAGATTGCAAATGTAAGCTTTTCATTTTATTTTATCAACTTATACTTGAATCAAGGTGTCTACTATGGTAGACAGAAGAATGGCCCCGGAAAAATATCCACGTTCTGATCTCTGGAATGTGTGACCATGTTAGCAAAGGGGAATTAAGGTTAGGAATGAACATCATCAATCAGCTGACCTTGAAACGAAGAAACTAGCCTGGATACCCAGGTGCGCTCAATGTAATCACAGGGTCTTTATAAAGGTAAGGGAGTCAGGAACGGGAATCACCATGAAGAGGCCTCAGCCTGATCTCGCTGGCTTTGGAGGTAGAGAAACACAGTCGTGAGCCGAGAAATGCGGGCAGTCTCTACTAAGAGGAAAAGGTAAGAAAACAGATTCTCCCCTACAGCCTGCAAAAGGGAAAGACCCTGGAAACCTGGGTTTTTGCCCAGTGAAACCCGTTTCAGTCTTCTAAGCTCCAAAACAGTAAGTACGATACTAATTTTGTCTGCTTCTAAAACGCTGTGTAGCGATTTGTTACAGCAGCAGTTGGAAACTCATGTCGTGTCTAGCAGCAAAATCGTATCAGAACAGACCTAAAGTAAGCCAGTCAAGGATGAATGAAATTTAATTATTCTCGAAGAAATAATGCTGTTCAATGAATCTCCTTTATCTTTCTTTTTCTTTAGTTTGCTTAGGTAAATAACTGAGAGGAGTAGGAGGAAAGGGGAAAGGGTGCCCTAAAGACTTCTTTACCTGATCCAAATATCTGGATCATACAAATGACTAAGAAGTAAACTCAATCGTCCTCTATCTCCTATATAAAAACTCTCTAGAGTCAATACTTTTCCTCACATTCACCTTCACACTTTTAATTTCATTACTTGATGAATCACAGGTGGTCTAAGAGAGGCTTAAAAATGTTATTCATTAATGGTGATTATGATTCTACTTTTGAAGGAAAAATAATTGTTTCATAGATGGATGATTTGTGAATATCACAGGAATGTTTTGGAAGTAATGTAAAAGCTTTCAATATTTAGGGAGAACCATTTTTTATATCTTCAGAAATAAGTAAGATACACGCATAGTGTCAAATTATAAAGCTACAAGGAGTTCAACTCATGGGTTTTCCCTGACCTCTACCGAAGTTTTCTAGACTAAAAAGAAAAGAAAAAAAAATCATTTTCAGTGGTTTGAGGAATTATCTGCTGACTTAATTGGAAAAGGGAAAAACAGCAGAGACATGCTCCCTCTTGAGGGCCTGTTTTCTGGTCTGTTTTGCTAGTGTGTCCTTTGTTGCTTACCCCATCTACAAGTTCAGTGCCCCACTGGGACTTTCCATATCCCCTTTCGCATCTTGTTTGCTCTTATTAGCATTGAGTACTG
Source organism: Rhinolophus hipposideros (assembly GCF_964194185.1). Taxonomy (NCBI): domain Eukaryota; kingdom Metazoa; phylum Chordata; class Mammalia; order Chiroptera; family Rhinolophidae; genus Rhinolophus; species Rhinolophus hipposideros. The sequence continues at coordinate 24,835,116 of NC_138064.1, read as the reverse complement.
TCAAACATAGTAGCTGTTTCTTATTTTGTTGATTGTTTTTTGCCCATCCGACATGTTCACTAGGCACTATGCTCAACCGTCGTCAGTGGCATTGTGTTCAAAATCAGAAGACTCAGCAGACTTAGCACCATGCTTACTCAGACATAAACATATATAGGGTAGGCAAACCACTATGTACATTAATAGCATAGAAAAATCTCGATTCTCAGACTTCGTTTCCAAATGCCTTATTATTCCCCACTCCAGGTGTGAGGGGTCATGAGAAATGATACTGAATGGGTGTGGACCACCTCAGCTCAGGGAAACCATGACTCAGAGCCCCTTTCAGTTGTTTATACCTTGCTAATCATGTCCCCTCAGGGGTATGTGATTAGTTTGCTTTCTGTGGGGAAGCTGTATCCCTCAAATTAGAGAGTACAGGTGTGTACCTCTGAGATATGGCAGGTTTGATTCCAGACCACTACAATAAAGTGAGCCATAATATTTCTGCCGGTGGAGGGTCTTGCCTTCAATTTGTAAAAAGGTACTGCAACATCTGTGAAGCACAATAAAGCAAGGCACAATATAATGAGGCATGCTTGTATTAAATAAACCTGATTTTTAGAGTGACGTACAAACCGGGTGTTAGTACATAGCATTTAACTTGGATCCTGTATACTTCTAGAGATTTCTGAAGTTAATGTTGCAAGGGAGGTTAGACCAAATGCCATATTCTGAGGACAGAAGAAAGACCACAGAACTATCTTTAAATATGTATGCTGTCTCACATGACTAGAAGATTAATAACCTAAACTCTATGGTATTAGGCATTGGTGGTTTAGAATCAGCAGAAATATATCAAAGATGTTTGAGACAACTATTTAATATTCAAGCCTATTTTAATGAGAGAATATACAGAAAGACTTATCAGTGACCCATTAAGCTTTTCATAGGAATTCATCCCAATTTACCTAATAAAGGACAATCATTTCTAGATACATATATTTGCATTAGTTCCATGTTGCAGGTTTTAAGTAAAACGTGTTTACCCCAATGTTTTCTTTCTGTACATCTGTAATATTTGATAAACCATTGTTCACAGAAATTAAATCATCTTCAAGATTACAAATCTTTTCAAAATCTCATATTTCATGTAGTTTACATTTCCAAGTATTACTTTGTAATGGATTTTCCCTGCTTTGATAAATATTATTCTCAAGTATCATTGTGAAAATAAAATTCTAAGTGTTCTTTACTCTTCTGCTTCCTGGGCCTTCAAAGACTACATTTCCCGGTATCTACAGCAATCTCTTTGGTGCTGTGTGACTGAGTTTGGGGAATGTGAGGGGAAATGATGTGTTGTATCAAGTCCAACATAATCTGCAGCATTGTACTTTGTCCACATGCTCTCTTTCCTGTGCGTGTCATTGAAAACGAAGGATTTTGAGATGGCAGGGTGGCAAATGAGGTATCCTGGACACTGAATGGAGTAAAGCTGGAAAACTATGCAAGAATTTCACTAGTTTAAAGTTCCCGACCTTATGGCATTTGCATGTTTTGATAGCTATGTTAATTACTCTGATGAATAGGGAGAATAACAGCAAAGGAACTTGTTGATTTAGAGGTAATTAAAAACAACTGGAGTAATATATCTACCGTGTTTCCCCGAAAATAAGACTTAGCCAGACCATCAGCTCTACTGTCTTTTGGAACAAAAGTTAATATAAGAGCTGATATTATATTATACCCGGTCTTATAGTAAAATAAGACCAGGTCTTATATTAATTTTTGCTCCAAAAGACGCATTACAGTTGATGGTCCGGCTAGGTCTTATTTTCGGGGAAACACGGTGTGATTCTAACTTGAGTCTCTATATTTAAAAAAAAAAAATCATAATTTTCTCTAATAAACGGTATTGTTTCCTACATCAAATATGCATACACACAACTAAAAGGGACATTAATTATTGCCCTTAATTATGAGTTCAGTGTATCAAGGATAAGTATATTTCTCCTCAGGAGTATTATGTTTATATATTGAAATAACTTTTTTCTCGGAATATTAATAACCTGACAATATATGCATAATAGGATGTTTTCATGTTGACTATTGCTATTATTTTATCACTTATATATGCATACAGTTGTGGAAGAAACAGTGGATACTAGTGTTTTCTATGTTCGCAGTAAACATATTCTCTGACCTGGCTGCGAGATTACCTCGCTGGCAGAAACCAGATAGAGTAACAATGCTTTAATAGGAAACGGTTGCTTGGATTTTTATTTTGTAGGTTAGGGTCTGCAAACTATGATTTGTGAGTTGGCCTCCTGGTTTTGTAATTAAATTTTATGGCAACACAGACTCCCCATTCAGTTCTGTATTGTCAAAACTGTTGTGCTATAGCATGAAAGTTGAATAGTAGTGACAGAGACCATATGGCCCACAAGCCTAAATCCTTTACTGTCTGGCCCTTAGGAAAACGTTTGTTGACCTTGCTGCAGATAAAGAAAAATATCTGAAAAGATTTTAGCAGAATGATGAATTATGCTTCAAAAACTTGGGGAAACCATGTGAGCAGTAGAGGGAGATAGAGAAAAATCTTAGGGTGCTAGCACAATAATTTTTCAGGGGAAAAGTAAAGGAAAGCCTAAAATTTATGTGGAAATAGATATAGATATATAGACATAGAGACATAGAATTATTGGGCTGGCATGCAGTGACTCAGCTTCTCCCTTGACATACATATTCCTGACTAGTATACCACTAAGTTGATGTACCTTGTAGAGAACTCCAACTCATACCAGTTATGTCTTTCATATTCCTTGCTTGGTTGCCACACGCTCTAGGTACCCACACTCACTTATGCTGAACTTGTCTATTGGGCTCTTTTCCCAGTCGGCTCTTCCTCAGTGAAACTGCCTTATTCCTCCTAATATTCCTTTCGTGACAGAATGTCTCAGCATGTCACTGGTTAAACCTCTCTCTGCCTGTCTCATGCCCTCTTTGTGTCTCTCACACCCTCACATGTTCTGTCTCTTTCAGTATCTCTCTGGTAAGCCCAGAATCGGAAATAATACTGACATAGAATAAATTCACTTTGTTTTTGCATAAATGTTATTTTCTCAATATTGCAGATTTGACAGAAAAAGAAAGTTCTTCCAGAATACATAATCCTGACATTAAAATTGTCTTCATCTCTCCCATTTCATCAATGTTTTTCTCTCTACAGGCACATTCTCATCAGCATATAAACATGCTGTAATATAATGCAATTTAATGAATCTTAAAACAGACATACAAAACTTGGTCCCATTTTTTTTCTGTCTCTGTTGTTCACTCCTCTGTTCTGTTTTAGAACAAGATTCCTCAAAATAGTTGACTGTACCCTGTGTGCGTTATAATTCCTCCCATTTTTCTCGTGAACCCAATTCAATCAGATTGACCACATGTAGATAGAGTTCCTACAAAGTCACCACTGACCTCCACTCTGTCCAGTTGTGCTATGGGTTCCGGACTCATTTTACTCAACTTACCAGCAGGAGTTGAAAGAGGTGCTCTTTCTCCCTCTTTCTTGAAACTTTTTTTTTTCCCTCTTGTTTCTGGAAACTCTGGTTCTCATCCACTCGGTTATCATTTTATCATTTTGTGTTTTGACCAATTCCTTATAGTTCCCTGACCTCTAAACATTGGAATGTCATTCAGGGTACTATGTTTTCCTCAATCTCATACTAGATGGTCTCAACCAGTCTATTGCTTTAAATACTATCTCTAGGCTAAGGACTCCCAGACAATACTGCTAAAATCCACACCCATACATCCAGCTGCCTATTTGACATCACCACCTATATGTTGTTTTGTGCCCTGTCGATTCAGCTAAACTGGTGCTATACCTGTTAGAATTCCCTTACCTGTGTGATTCCACGTTAGGGTTGGTTCTAAGAAATTGCTGTGAGATTTGAAAGGTAGAAATGAATCAGTTGTCTTTACACCTGTGATGTGTGTGGCGCCAGGGCTGCTGACCCTTGTGCATTTGACCCTGACTGATCCTTGCCTGTGGCAGAAACCAGGGCCACAAAATCTAGTTCCCCTACATACTTGGGTTCTAGTATGTTCTTATGAGTTCCGGTGTCTCTTATGCCTTCTAATTTGTCCTTGTTCTCCCCTATCTGGCATCCAGATTTTCCTCCCAACTGCTAGCACTGCAGACACATGGAGGTGTCAGGCCCATTACCGGATGCAAAAGCAATGGCCTTGAATAGATTCCTTACACTTCCACAATTGTGTAAGATAAATTATTACAAATTAAGTTCCTGTAATAAGCCCCGTGATTCTACATCTTTCAAAGCAGTTCTGTATCCCTGCTTGAACCGTAAAGAATGTACTTCATTTTTCCTTATACGAGCTAGCACCACTCGTCATGGTAAATGCTTAATTGTTTATTTTCTCATTACCTCCAGTAAAAGTTAAACTCCATGGGGGAGGTTGTTTGTTTTCTTCGTGGCCACATCTATATTGCATGTGTGATTGTGCCTAGCTTATAGTAAGTGCTCAATACATATGTGTTCATGAATAAATAAATGACTGTATTTCTCAATGAATTTTTTTTGGTTAAGCAGAATATCAATATATGAAGCAGAACATTGATCCAGGATAAGTAAATTGTTTGAAATATCACTTAGAAATATCAGCATGAAGAAAAAATGCCAATTCACTAATGAGCTTCGTTATACTCCTGACCACACTAGTGTAGATCTTGGTACAGCCCCCTCAAGGAAAATTGAATTTTGGGGGAGGACTCACTCAGGACTTGTCTTCATGAGGGAGGAAGTGGAGACAGAGGATGGAAAAGAGTGTAAATTCCCAAAGATGAGGAATTTTGATAGATTAGCTTAACCCAATTTATAAAGTCAAACTAAGGTCTAAATTTCCCTGCCTGGTAACTCATTTCCCCACTTTAGAGAGGCAAAGGAGAAGGGAAGAAGGCCGGAAGGGTGCATATAGGGAAACTTTTTCCTCAGGAAAATCAGAAGAGCAAGAGAAGGTTTTGGCATTATTAACCTGTCTTTCTATGGAAAACAGATAATAATAGTAGTTGGGATTGCTGTGAGTATTAAATGAGATAATCTGTGTAAAGCATTTAACGTAATACCTTATAAAGAGTAAATTCTACTAATTACACTGTTAGTAATAATAACAGTCATACTATTTTCTTTCTGTGGCCTGAATTTCCATAATTGGTGATTAATTATTTAGTAAATTATTGGAAAAGTTAAAAAAAAAAACAGTCAAGAAGTGAAAGCAAAAACAGTCAAGAAGTAAAAGCGAGAGGAAAAGGTTTTTTGTCTCTACTAACAGGTTAAATAATGAAGAATTCGATTTCGTACATTACCAGGTGCTTGTCATGAAACTGGAAAGGTTCTTCTCTGACTGTGTAACCTGCGTAGTTTTGTCAACTGCTAAATATTAATCAACAGTGGTACACAGTCAGTGACTGAAATTGCCAGAAAGGAAAAGATCCTGTCAATTATGAAGTTACATTTCACTCCAAAAATGCTATGTAGGTGCAAGCAGACATTTGGCAAAGTGCTGAACAAGAAACAAGACAAGCCATTACAGGCTTGTATATGTATGTGTGTGTGTGTGTGTGTGTGTGTGTGTATACACACACATATAATAATTATAATATATATAATTATTTCCTGTAAAACTGTGGGTTCTGCTTGAAATTTGTTTTGTGATATAAATCTTCTCAAAAAGGCAATGGTGTTATTAATTAAACAAAGGAAGAAGCAACCGAGGTGGGATCATGCTAAGCCAAAGTTGTTAAATGAATCTGAGCTATCATACAAAAGACTTCCCCAGTGGTTATCTAAGCTGTCACCATTTTAGTGCATCCAAGGAAATGTGCTCCAAGATTTTTGTTAGTGTTGGCAAAGAAATGAACTAATTTTAATTCTGAACTCCTAAATCTGACATCAATGCAGAAACTTTGCAGCTAAACTTATCTAAGTTTGCAGCACAGGCAACAATTACATTAAGAATATTACATGAGAAGATAGTAGTCTATCTTATGTAAATAATAAAAGTTAAATTTAGAAAAGAATATTTACCTTTAAAAATGTTCAAATCTGTTGAAAGTTGTGATTCCTAGAAGGTCATAAAAGAACTCAGACTATTTGTTTTCTCCAGTTGCCTAGCTGGCTACAAAACTAGATTACTTCCTGCCACTTCTGCCACAATAAATATTATTAAAATACTTTATTCCGCAGCTGCCAGTAGAACCAAAGGAACATGAAAGCTGGTGTTTATTTGTACATGTGCACCTTTTCCACCATAGAACTCATATTAAATGTTGCAACACTTGAAATAGTTGCAGCAAAGTTTTTAAAAGCTGGTTTTCTCCTTTCTTCCTCCTCACTCATAATATATAAAATATCATTGATTCTCCTAAAATAAATATCCTTCTCAAAAATTTATTAGAAATAATTTTTCTTCTACCTCTAACAAATATTTAAGTTTTTTCTGTTTTGTTTTTTTTTTCTTTTTTTCTTTTTTTAAATCACCGTGATACTAAAGGTAAGATAGTTAACTGCTGATTTTGGAAATAAGGAGACTTAAAAAATCTCAATTTTCTTAGAGAGGATTGTTTCAATGTAGAGGATACATGCTGGGAAAGGAAAAGATCCAACTGATTTCATATTGAAAAGAAGGGTATAATTCAAGTAGGCTTCAAGTGAGGGAGAAAAGATAGATTAATGCTCTGCAATTTGGGGCTGGAAAAAAGCCCTAAATCACATATCACTAGCTTAGACTAGCTTAGGTGATTTTTATTTATTTATTTATTTTTTTGGAGTAGCTAGGTTTTAATGGTATGCTTGAAATTCTATTTGTAAAAAGCAAAACAAAATAAAACAAACAAAAAAACAAAAAACTGAGTTTTTGAAACTTTTGATGGTGATACCTTGTGACCCAAAATATTGCTATTGGTTTAAAAAACAACAAAAAAAGCTATCTCTGTTTTTACTGCTATCTTTTAGATTACTCCAGAACTTGAATTTGCCAATAGAGGGCAATAGTCAAACTAAGATAGTGTGCATCTATCATTTTTGCAACATATAATGAGGTAAGAAGACACATAGAATCCTCATCTGGTTTTATGGGTATTGCTGTGTAATTGCAGTGTAATTATTGTACACAACAGCTTTAGAAAATTATCTTTCAAGGAAACAGCTGGTTCTCTTTAACAAACTGGGATGAAATCTCTTCAATTAACAAAAAAATCCAAAGAAAATTTTCCAAAAATATAAGCTGATAATAAACAAGCCACAAAAAAATGAAATAACCAAGCAACAAAAAGATGAATAACATAAAAATTTTAAATGGATAAATCAGAGCTGCTGATATGAAAAATAAGACAAACTTACAAACACGAAACTTATGAAGGTGTGAGGTACTTCTGATGTATTGTTTTGTATGACAGTGTAAACAGAGTTTTTGGAAAGTTTTTCAAATAATCTTTTTCGATTTTTCTCTTTTCATTTATTTGTGTAATTATATAAATGCATAGGTATATCTACTCCATATGAGACACACACACACACACACACACACACACACACACACACACACACACACAATCACAGATCTAAAGTATAATCATTTTTTATAGCCAGTGCTTTGGAATAATTACAAAACAATTAACGTTGGGCATTTAACACATAACATTGTAAGTTTATTAAACTTTAGGTATGCCAACAACCAAATACATGGGTGCCTCCTTTTATAAAAACTCTATATAAAAAATTTAGAAGACATTAAACAGGTCATTATGAGAATGATTACCCATATTTCACTTTGACAAATGACTATTTCAATGTTACCTTAAAAGTTATGGCATTTAGAGTGGTTTAAATATGATTGGATTTATAAAAAAATAAAATTACAAAGTCAGAAACATACATAGTAATATTTAAATTTTCTCATCCTCCACTTGACTAGATATTTTCAGGTGGTCAGTTATATTTAGACTCTAATGTAAGCATAAGAAATAAAAATTAGTGTTTTCTTTATTCAAGAATGTCATATCATGATTGTATAATTGCATCTTTGGCAAGTATCTCTTATGAAGCTTACATTTAGAAACTATTTTAATTAACAAATATTAACTGAGGGTATATTATTTACAGATTTGGACCTTCTGTTAACATTTAAACAACTAAATATAGATAACATTAAAAACATAAACCTATGTAGTATATCTATATATAATATTGTGTGTATATATATATATATATTTAGTTGTATGAAACATATAGAGAAAAACAAATAATATTTATTTCAAGTTTGTGTCTTTTTTAATTGTGCAGAGTAAGTTGAATATCTAGCAATATTACTCTTCATCAGTGGTTCTCAAAGTGAGGTTCCTGGACCATTATCATCAGTATTCCCTAAGAATTTGTTAGTTCATAATCTGGCCCCAGTCCCAAACTACCAAACTGCAAATTCTGGGGTTGAGCTTCAGCAGTTTCTGTTTAAATAAACTTCTAGGTGATTCAGATGCATGTTCAAGTTTGAGAACCACTTCTCTTAGTAAACATAAGTTATTTTCATGATTATTATCATTTGAACAGATCAGATCTTCTTTTATCTCTAGGCTTATTTTCAAATAAGGTCCGCACTAGGACATATGTAATTCTGGAACAGTTAAGATGCTCTTATCAGAGAGGTGGGTTCTTTACCACTATTAACTAAACTTTTAAAGCATGCAACTAAGCATGCGATCAAATCTTTACAGAAATAGTCTTAAATTAGCTGTAGAATTTCAGTGTTAGGAGTTACAAAAAATCATCTAATCATATAGCTATCAGAAAACCGGGAACCAAAAAAGTTTAAAAATATTTGCTAAATATCAAAAGGCAAAGGCAATTTGACAATGAACTTGATGTCAGCTCTAAATCTTTTAACTTCTGTGTTAAATTTTAATCAAATTAGGTTGTAGGCTATGGTTTTCAACCAATGTTCTGTATCAATGATAAAGATAGTTACCAAATAACTCATGACAGACATTTGAGCAACCCAACAGTTTTAGTAGTGGCAGAGCCTTGTGTTTCCCAACACTAGGGAACAAAATATGCTAACCCATCAACTGTGCATCTTCCTCTTGCATGTGTGGAGGCAATAGCTCTTTGAAGAGCTACTGTTGGGTCCTTCCAGGAGATGTTTCTATCATTGCAGCCATCCAGGAGAATGTGAAACTAACTACATTTGTAAACTTTTCTCAATTATTAATATATCCTTCTGAAACAATTGTAATTATATTATTTTCTTCTGGCTGCTAGTCTGCATCCCTGCTCTAAATGTGTTAAATTCAAGGGTTAGTCTTTCTGGGTGTGTGTGCGTGAGCTCGCATGCCTGGGTGCTTCCTGTCCTCAGAGTTTGCCACATCTGATAGGTGCCCACAACTCGTGTCAAATATATAAAATACTGAATGGAAAACTCAATTATAGAGATTCAGTTTTGCAGAATTCACACTATAATGAAAAGCTAATGCTTTTCATATAAAATTCACACATACTTTCTGATAAGGTAATAAAAGGAAGATCTATAATCTGTACATATTATAATTTGTAACAAAATTATCTCAGTTCTTCTGATTGCATTCACAGTTCATAAATACTCATTGCGATTTTCAGCAAAACCAGTGTTGCTCTGGACCACATAAGCTTTATAGGAATAAAGGACCATGGTGCAATTAATAACAGCTATAGTTGTTTATCTTAACTCCAACCCCTCAATTTTCAGCCACTGATTTCTAGGTGTCTTGTATGTGTGTTCCTCAACGAGTCTTCTAGGATGCCATATAATGTCAATTTTTCTTCTCTTTTGCTCTGGTTTCCAACATACAAGATCCTGTACGTTCGCAATATGACTATGAAAGCCACCGGTTCATATTACCAAAACAAAACAATGTTGCCCACTTCATCCTCAGATACAGCTGAAAGCAGCTCCATTTCAATCTATTCATTGTCTTGATGAATTTGCGTCACCCCAATAAGCAATATATCTTTTGTTCCTACTAGCAGCATAATAGGCTGTTTAAAATTCTTAATCTTGACCGTGTTCCTCACATTTTTTCATTAATGCATCCTTGCAAGTAGAGGCAAGTAACATACCTAAGATTTCTTTAGACTTCTGTTTTACCTTTAAAATCTATGCAAATGTTTATTCTAGTCTATAATGATTAATGGTTTTAATATGGAACTAATGCTTGAAATTACATCAGGTGGAAACTTTTTACTACAGAAAGGTGTATTACATGCCTCCTGTACTTTTTCAATAGCACCAAATACTTGCATAATCTTGTTAATACTCATAGCCAATTTGAGAAATTTAGCCTAATTTTAATTTTAGTAGAAGAGTTCATTGATTTTTTTTTTTTTCCCACCATGTATTGGAGACTTCTTTTTTTTTTTTTTTTTTTTGACTTCTTTATTAAAAGTCAAGCATACATCAATGGAAGTTTAAATGTGGGACAGTCTGAATAGTAAACACTTTGCAATATTTAAAATTGCTCCTCCCCACCAATGATGAATATTTATTCTTGAAAATAGCAATTCCCCATTAATTAAGAGGCTAATCATCTTGGGAGAGACCTTCAGACAAACTGTAATACAGATCCTCAATATGTACTCAGATTTGTTTAAATTTCAAAGTCAAGTTGACTTAGACTCTTAAACAGGGATTCCTAAAATACCAAGATCACATCTTGAGATATGACTTTCCAACCAAACATCTAGACCTTAACTCTGAATGTAGCACTTCATTAATTTGATCAGTAATTATACTTGTTAAATTGAAGTTAACTATCTGATTATAAGGAAATAAAAATCACAACAATCTTCTTTGGTTAATCTTAAATTTTTAGTAAGACATACAATAGTTACCATTTTTAAAATCAGCAGAAATATCTTTTCAATGCATGCAGAATTATAATTCTATCTTAAAAGTTACCTTTAGATGCATTAAAATATTTTAGTACTTGAGTAAGAAAATGAGAATGCATTCAAACAAATGCACTGTAATAAATTATAAAATATATAAGCAGTAATTAATACATATTATTATACTAAACTATTAGCATCTTAAATTATAATGTCCAGAAACATTGGGAGTAATTGTTCAAATTACAGGACTTTATCAACATTAGATGGACAAAAAAAATGGTATGTATTAATATTATGACTTGTTGAATAATACTGGAAAGGGTTTATGAGAGATTTCTGAGAAACAGGTAGGCATTGCTATAACCTTACATATCCTTTCTGAGAATGCAAGTTAACAGAAATATTAAGTGGATAAATATTTAATTCTTGTCTAAAGGATAAGATAAATTAACTAGAATGATAGCTATATGAAAATGCACTTGGAATGATGCACAACAGTGGTTAATTTCACATGAGGGAATATAGGCAAATGGTTTAATTGAACCAAAAATATAAAATTGCATCAAAGTTCACAGTTCTAGAATGTCTAAACCAAAGTCAACTTTTATTGATATTTAAAGCAGTGAAACCACTTTCATCGATCAGTTTTGTGTGGTAGATGATGCACTGTGAGAGACACATCTCTAATGTGCTGTACAAAGCATTATAAGTACTTTTGGCAATATATTAAAAGTAATGTTGATGCTACAAACAAGTTTTGACTAATAGTTAAATTTTGAAACTTATGACTTTCAGGGAACTTTTTTCACTGTAGATTTAACATTAAAAACAGAAATTGCATTTCTAAAAACTGACTACTATTGAATAAATTCCTTTTGATGTAGAGTTTTGGAAGTAAAATTTTCCAATATTATGTGGACCAGTATTGGAGTTCCATTGGTGTGCAAAAGACTAAATTATTTATCTTAAGGATTTAAACAAATACTCAACATAACCTTCTTGGATTAAATTTAAAGGGAAGTACAAGGTACATACACAAAAGAAATGTATATGTGTATATATATATGTATGTATTATATATATGTTATATATAATATATATAATATGTATATATAAATATTTGAATATATTTATAATACATATGTGTATATATATTAGGCATAATTGCACACATTATACCTGAATAATGTGAATGAAATAAAAATGTTGAAATGTTGGTAATTTTTTTCATCACTTTTTTAAAAATTAGGATAGTAGCACTAGGCTATACTAGTTTTACAACATGAGGGAAATACAAGGTATAGCTAGATTATTTTTGTAAATTCATTTTATCCAAAAGTTTTATATAGCTACTAGATTAATATAATATTATTCAATGTAGAGCACTTAAAGTCACAGAATAAGGTTTCATTTTTAATTCTGAACAACAACAAAAAAGCGCACACCTTTAAGAGTGCTACACTAATAGTATAAAACCTAAGAATCTCAACAAAGTGAACATAAAAAGAAAATGCTAGAAAACTAGGTTGACTCTTATTTGCATTATTATTACTAATTTGAAGGTGATTATACTTCTAATGGCAACATGTAGAGGTTTAGATTTTGGAGGACTGGGGTTTAGCTTTTGCCATGGCAACATCCATCACAATTCTAGCATAACTTTGTTTTAGCACCTGTAGAAATTTGTTTTGCTCATAAGACTTCTTTTTTTTTCCCCAAATTTTCTTATATTCATGTGCTTTTGTGAAAGAATATACTGTTTGCTTCCTTCACTCTTCCTTCTTAAATGTAGTTTCCTAAAGGAAGAAACCTACTTTAATCCAGTACTTAAATTTTTCATATTCTATCTCTTATTGAGATTCTGTAACATTTACTAGTTTGGTACAGGAGTTACACAGGTTCCTCGGATCAAACAACTGCCTCTATCATAGGGCTTATCTCCATAAGGCAACGATTCAAAAACAAAAATAAAAACTCATAAATCAGGTTCCAGTCCCTTGATAAAAAGACAAGCATTTATTAAAGTCTCTTGAACAGGTTGTCTGAAAAATTACATTGCATAACACAAAGCAAACTTTCCAAAAGAACAAGAAAGGAGAAGGGAGAAGAGAAAAAACTGCAAATATCTATATTGGTTTTCACATTTGGTATGTATTCCCATATCCAACATGGTTTCCTTTGAGCTAAGTTTGGCCCTAACACATATATTTTTTCAGTCGTTTGTTAGTCCTTTTCCCGGACCTGCCGTGTCTCCTTTCTTCTTTTCTCTACTCATCTTTTCTCTCTTTTCCTTCCTTTCCTTCCACTTACATTTCATCCCATTCACTTGTAGGCTAAGGACCAACTGCCATTTGAGAATGACTTTTGTGGCAGAAAAGAAGTGTAGTTTAAGGTAAAGTAGAAATTGAAGATGGAAAGGTGGAGTGTTTCAAGTGTACATTTCTAAAATAAATTATCTATATATTACATTGCGTGTTTACCACCCAGAGTCAGTTCTCCTATCATCACCATATATTTGACCCCATTTACCCTCAACCTATGTAATTGTACTAACCATTGTTACCCCAATAAATTTTTAAAAAAAGAAAAAGGTGGAGTGTGTCAGAGTACAAAAGGCCTTTGAATTTTGTAAAGGCAATAGGTTTACAAATTTCTGTTATGCAGAGAATAAACCTCACAGATTTTTCTTATAGAATATCTCTATATAAGTTTCTTTCTCTATCATGCTGTCAGGCTTCAACTCTGCAGGTGCCTTAACTGATCAACCATCATGAATAATATTTGTAATGTTGCTGTTCTTAAGTAGCACGTTTGAATTCTGACTTTTTCCTGAAGACAGTGAATGAATCTAATGGTTGATATTTTAGTAGCTGAAATAAGGTCCTGTGGGGAAACAGGATTTTCTCTAATTCCAACCATGAGCATTCACGTTAATTGAGACTGTTGAGCCTACTGCGTGCCAAGCACTGTGCTATCTTGGCTTTATTTTCTCAGTGCAAATAACTCAGGTTTGATCAGTACTTTATAAAATCAGTGATTTGTCTCCTCATTCAAAATGGCATAGCCATGTGATGTACTAAAAGCTCTTCTGTGGTAATTGATTTATCACTCTTATCATTTAATTCAATGCATAGAGCTGAAATTTTTGTTTAATAGCTAAGTACACTCAAGAGAATTTCCCACATTAATGTAGGGCTGAGGCAATTTCTTAAGTTCTGAACTTGTAAAATTGACAAAATAAAAGTGTAGTCATTACATGGTGTGAAATTTGATGGAAATATATTAATGAAAGCTGATAGAGTAGGTCAGCTTTATAGTTTATAAATATTTACAGATTAAATAAAAAACAGAAATGAATAAAAAGAAATTACCTTGTTCTTAAAGTAGTGAAGAAAAAATTTGGTCTTACGAATATGTGAGGAAGATAAGTGTCAAAAAATTCTGTGTAGTTAACAGGCATTAGAAGATAGACAAAGCACGACTTTCTCATCTAAGTATTTTGGAAAACAATTTCCCTTTCAACTCTCGGCTCCTTGACCTGCATATGACCATAATACTGAGTAAATACGATCCAGGTAATTCATTATTTAAGAGAGACTATTGATAGCTTTTAGGGGATTTTTCTTTCATTGTTTTTTGTTTGTTTGGATTTGGTACTGTGAACTGTGCAAATTACTACCCATGTTTTAAAATACTGAATATCTTCTCTCTTGTCATTTCACAAAGCGAAAAATTATATGTCCTAGTTTGACAGAAATACCTTTCAGGCTGTGTGTTAAATATATTATTTTAAAACACACCCCAATATGACCAATTATTTTTAAAGTATTCGTAATCTTGGTTGTAATGGTTTTCTGTGCTGTATGTGTGGCAGCTTATGATCTAAAGGGACTTTTGGGGGCACCATATGATAGTATGAATAGCTCTAGTACTGGTCAAAAAAAGCAGGGTAAATATGCAGAAACTTATACTCTCATGCTTTCCAGGTTCTATTGTTGTACTTCTCAGTTCTGTAACTGTTATTTTCATTATTAGCATCCAGGTCACAGAAGGAAACCTGTGTAGTGAGTGATTTAATACATAAAGATCCAAAAATAAAACAACTTTGAAGTTTTACACATTATATTTCCCACATAATTGTCGGAGAAAAAATTAGTTAAGTTTTCATCATATTTATAGAAATCATTCCTCAAAAAAAATTGTTGGCAAGCAAAAATAATGCTTTTAATAACTGTTTCATATTTTAGACAATTTCTTGAAAGTTTGAACTTATTGATTATAAGGTGCACAGTAGTCAAATTAAAACAAGTCAAAATATTACTCTACATATGTCTCAGTCAAAGAAAGAAAGCATTTTTTAATAAAATGCTTTCTTTTTATAAATACCTGGATATATTAGTAGAAACCAAAATGACCCTGATATATTTAAAATCTGAATACAAACAATGGATGCATAATTTTGTTGTTGTGTTGCTAAAATATGATTTGAAAGGTTATTAAATACTAGAGATGATTTAACACATTTTCTTCATTTTTAAAGCACCATTGATTATATAAGATGTGGCAATTTAGTACAGCTGTCTAGAGAAAAAATTATAATAAATGAACATATAAATTGATGTACCTGATTTCAGAAATGTTCAAGGATAGATATATAATACACACTATATTTATATAGGCATATATATAAACACATATGTACTTGTGTGTGCATGTATGTGTATATATATTAATACAAATACTATGTTTATATATAAATATTTAATATATTTACTATATACCCAGTGGGCCCTTTGTATCTGCAGTTCCACATCCACAGATTCAACCAGTGACAAATTGAAAATATTAGGAGAAAAAAATACTATATTGTTGCTAACATATACTATGTAGTTTGGCTATGATGGTTGTATCTGTACTGAACATATACAGACTTTTTTCTTGTTATTATTCCCTACATAATTTCACAACTACTTATATAGCATTTATACTGTATTAGGTATTATAAGTAATCTAGAGATGATTTAAGGTACATGGGAGGCTGTGTGTATGTTATATACAAATACTACACCATTTTCTGTGAGGGACTTGAGCATCATGGATTTCAGTGTTTGTGGGGGATCCTGGAACTAAAGCTCTGTGGAAATGGAGGGGTGACTGAATAGATATGCATTTATTATTTATAATGTTTATGTAATTATAAAATCTCCTAGAATCCTTTGCTTGTTTTTTTGGATTCTTGCTACCTTAAGGAAGGAGAAGAAACTGCTTAGTATGAGAGTTCCAGATGTAGTCTGTACAGGTTCAGCTGTAAAGCACATAGACATCATGTGAGAATGGAACTGTTACTCACATTCGCTGTTTGAAAGAACACTATGATTAACATAATGATTAACATTAATCATCCATGTTTCTATGTAGAAAAGTATATTTAGAGTAATGTGTAAAAGAATAAAAATATGCTCAAATTGGCAGCTTTCTTCCTATATCAGGG
This sequence comes from Rhinolophus hipposideros, assembly GCF_964194185.1. NCBI lineage: Eukaryota > Metazoa > Chordata > Mammalia > Chiroptera > Rhinolophidae > Rhinolophus > Rhinolophus hipposideros. Next base: position 24,818,703 of record NC_138064.1, on the reverse strand, counting down.
TGATCTATGAATGGTCTTATAACTCATAGAAGTTTTTCTCCTTCTGCATGAACGCAACTGAGTATTAGATTTTTATTTAATAAGCCGGTGATATTTGAGTTTGTTCTCTAGCCATCAATGTTTCCACCAGTCCAGCTACTTTTTTTCTTTACCAGAGACTGAGTCACATGTCTTATCTCTTCCCAAGGCCTAAAACAATCAGCAACTGCTTCTCTCTAAGAAACTATGAAATCAGTGGGCTAGTTGTTGGATGGCTTCACAACACTCAGAGTTAATGTTCCCAAATAAGTGAGGCTGATCACTCTACCAAGATGTTTTTTCCATCCAGGAGAAGAGTTTTTCCTGCTCACCATGGCTATCGATTTATCTTTTGTGGCTAATCAACTCAAAAAATTCCCGTCTGATCAAAGGCTACTTTTGCCTTCTAGATGGGCTATCCAAATGAATTTTGAAAAGTTTCGCTTTTTAAAGATTTTTGTATGAGTTGAACTTGAACAAACTAATAAAGACAACCCCTGTTTGCCATAAAAAGCAATGAATTGTATTAAAACATGGCAATCATTTATTTAATATGATTATGTTTTTCTCCAAAAGTTGGAAAAGGTATGCCAATGAAACAGAGTACATGTTCAGTGGATACTATTCCAGTGTTTTCTAAAAGATAACAGTAATTTAGATTCTGAAACAATTCTTGAAAATGTTTATAAGCTGAACAGGAAACAAAGCAAACTATCAGTAATCTATCAGAAAATGTAATTTACAGTGTGGCCAATATCTATTGCTGCCGATGGCTTCTGTTATTTAAGAGCCAAGGATAACAGATTAAGAAAATTAAAAGTTCTTTAGAGTTAAAGACAATGATTTACCTCACTGGTATAATTTCTTCAGATGATATACTAATTTGAATTCAAGCCAAAGACATATTGCATTTGATAAACTATATAAATGAAAATTGTCATGTAGATAGTGGAAATACTCTTAATCATGACAAGTTAAACATTTAGGTATCTCAAACTGGGAGCGATAGCTTTATTACATACTTAATCCATTTGTGCATCTTGCTAAACGAATTAGTTCAATAATGTCCTTCAGCTGGAAAGTACTTGGGGTTAATTTTACTTTGTGAAAACCTACTTCCTTTCCTATGTTTTAAATGATTGCCTTTCAGTGTTAGTGGATATACTCTCTTCTGCAGAAAGAAGGAAATAATCAGTGGTGTGTGTGTGTTTGTGAGAGGGAGAGAGAGACAGAGAGAGACAGTAAAAAATGACAATGTAAATGACAATGTAAAAAAATAAAGCATTTTTCCAGTTTCCATCATGTAACTACTCATATCACAGATAATTTTAAGTTTCCACTGCTAGTATGCATAATTGAGAAGAGATATACACAATTTGCTCTTGGAAGCTTGAACTAGCTATCTCTAGCATACTATTGGACCTAAGGATTGTTATGTCCATAATATGGAAATGCCAACACAAAAAAATTGAGCTTAAAGAGTCTAAAAATTTTTATGAGTTAAAGATTTCCTGATTTATAATCAAAATCATAACGTAACATACCCATTTATCTTCAGAGTATTCTTTAATATCTATAATTACAAATTTTATTTCTTTGTGAGTGTCTGCCAGATGACATAAACTGAGGAACTCCAAGAAAATATCACATCTGTCTGGTAGACATTGTGTCCTCAGTAACTACTAAAAAATCTAGCACCACACAATGGGTCTTCCATTAACCTTGTTAAATAAATGCCAACCTTTTTAAGTCAAATTTGGTTGCAACTTAAATTAATGTTCCATTTACAAGCCATAAAAGATTGTTTTTATCCTCCTCCCCTCTGGCAAACATCAGTTTGTTTACTGTTTCTATGAGTCTGATTTTATTTTGTTTGTTTGATTTTTTTAATTCCACACATAAAGAAAATCATATGGTATTCGTCTTTCTCTGACTTATTTCAATTAGCGTAATACCCTCTAGTCCATCTATGTTGTCACAAATGGCAAGACTTCATTCTTTTTTATTGCTGAGTAATATCCCATTGTGTGTGTGTATATATACATATAAACTTATGTATAGGTATATATGTGTGTGTATACACACACACATATGTGTATATATGTATACACACACTCGTATATTATATATATACATATATAGATATAGATAAAGATATAGGTATAGATATAGATAGATATATACCTCTTTTTTATCCATTCATCTATTGATGGACACCAAGTTGTTTCCATATTTTGGCTTTTGTAAGCAATGCTATAGACAATATAGAGGAACATATATCTTCTCAAATTAGCATTTTTGTTTTCTTCAAAGATACCTAGAAATAGAACTGCTGGTTATATGGTAGTTCTATTTTTAATTTTATGAGCAATCTCTATAATGTTTTCCATAGTGGTTGCACCAATTTATAATCCCGTCAACAGTATATCTTTTTTCTCCACATCCTTGCCAATATTTGCTTTTTATTGACTTTTGATACTAGCCATTCTGACAGGTATGAAGTTTTATATCTCATTTTTGTTTTTATTTGCATTTCCCTGATGATTAGTGATGTTGAGCATATTTTTATATGTCTATGACCATCTGTATGTCTTGCTTGGAGATATATCTGAGGTTCTCTGCATATTTTTTAAATTTAATTGCTTGATTTTTCTTTTTTCTTTTTTTTTTTTTTGATCTTGAGTTGTATATGTTGCCTATATGTTTTGGATATAAACCCATTATCAGATATGTCTTATGGATATTTTCTCCCATTTAGTAAGTTGTCATCAAAAATTTTATTTTATAAAAGTTTGGTAATATAGGTCTTGGTGGATATATAACTAGTTACTAATCTCTAATCCCCTCTTTTTTTATGTTAATATCTCCTTTGTAAAGAATATCTTTATATTGAATGAAAAGAAAAACTTTTTTATAAACGACACATGCCAATTTGTAAACATACTCCATTAACTATCTAAATGATATTTTGACAATAATTAAACTGCAGAAATCAAGCTGGATCATATGACTTTAAAATATAAAAATATAGGGGGAAAAAGGATTTAGCAGTCATTTTTATTGTCACTTCAACATAAAATTAATTTGGGCTTGTTTTAAAATTCCTTAACATTTCAATTATAATACCAAGTGTTGATCTCATTTTTATCATTAATGTAAAATATTTAGTTAGCGTTTACCATGTGTTAACTGTTCAATATGCAGATTCCACAGTGAAAAACACAGCATACTAATCTTGGAGTAAAATATATTTTAATTGGAGAGGATGTAAACAAGAGAGCAAAAAGTAAATAACAGTGATTTGGGCCCAGAGGAAAATAAATAGAATATTAGGGTAATCCCATATATTTTAGATTGGATTTTTTTTCTAAAGAGTAATCTTTTAGAAGAGACCTGAGAAATATGAAGGAGTAGGAAGGTAAATGGAACAGCAGGTATGAAGGCCTTCAGCTTGAAGTGGATGTGATTATTCAGGGAGTAATATGAACCATAGTGTAGCTGAAGTGATGTAAGTAAGGGGGGATAATGAGGGAAAATGAGGCCAAAATCATCCTGGTGATTTCACTTCAGCTCCTGTGGACCACATAAAGGAACATCAATTTTATTATAAAAGTGATGGGTAAACTTTGGAGACTCGTAGAGAGAAGGGTGATGAGCTCTGAACTAGAATTTCTGAAGACTTCTCTGATTACAATGTGGAGAATAAATTCTAGGAATAAATACATGTAGAACCTGCTATGTTCATTAGGAAGCTCTTGCAGGTAAGGGAGGGTAGAGCTGTTGTCAGAAATCATCTCAAAAATAGAGTTGCCAAGAGTTGGTCATGTATTAAAATGAAATTTGAAGGAAAGAAAAGTCAAGAAAAAGTTCTTAAGGTTTAGCCTGAGCAGTTAGAAGCAGCATTATAATGATGTTTACTAAATTGGGAAGACTGGAAATAGAATGGATTATGTAAGGTAGGTATTTATTATATAAATCTGAAGCTCAAGGAGGAACTCAGGGCTAACAACATATTCCATACACTCAGCTGGATATAGACAGTATTTATATCCTTGAGGGTAGATGAGAGTACTAGTGAAAGAATGTATCTAGAGAGGAGAAGAAACCTAAGAGCTAAGGAACCTAAGAGCACTCCACCCTTTAGTAACCCAAATTAGTAATTAGTAATTTAGTAACCCAAATTAGTAGGAAGATCTAGCAAGAGACAGAGAAGTTGAAGCCAATGATGCAAGAAGAAAACCAAGAGTATGATTTTCTGAAAAACCAAACATAAAAAAAAAAGTTTCAAGAAGGAGTAAATAATCAACTGTGTTTATTAAGTCATGTAAGAGAAGAAACACAGATTGAATTTTATAATATTATTGGAGCAATTTCATTAGAGTAGTAGAGAAGAAAATATAATTGAATTTAGCTAAAGAGAACAAGAAGGAAAATAAATGGGTAGAGGTAATACATAAAGCTCTCTAAGGAGTTTTACTACAGAAGGGAGAAAACAAATGGACAGAAGCTAGTGGGATTCAGATAAATGGGTTTAGTATACCTTTCTCTTGATGGAAATGAACTTGTAGGACAGAAAGAAGTAAACAAAATGCATAAGGGACATCCGTAAGTAGGTAAGAATAAATTTAGTATACAAGTGGCCAGATTTTAGAAGCAAAAGTAATGCACTCACTGTAACAAGATGAAGGGAAAGATGAACTGGAGGTAGAAAGATAACACATGTCTCTTATGGCTGTTACTATTTTATCACTGAAATGAAAAAGTGAAGCTATCACTTGATACTGGGAAGTATTGATGCAGAGGTTAGAGAAAGAGAGTGTAAAGTAGTCAACTCCAAAAAAAAAATTGATGGCAGAAATGTCACACGCATTTTAGGACAGATTAAGATTTGCTGTCATAAATGAAAATGACCATACAGCATAAGGTGTGTGTGTGTTGCAACTTTTAGTACTCAGATGATGTCAGTGATGATACTTAAATGTTGAGAGGAATTTTTTCTAAATAACATGGTATGTTAAATGATTTTAAAAATATTTTGACTAATACTTCTAGATAATAGGAAAGCTATAGGCAAAGAGCTTGTGAAACCTGGGTTTGGATTTTGCTAGAAAGATATGGCTGAGGTAGAAATTTGTAAAGCTTTTGCACAGGGATGAAATGACATAATTTTAGCAATGGACTGTAAAATCTAAGCCCAAAACAGGAAATGAGGAGATGAAGAAATAACAAATAGTGAAAACAAATGTGGGTAAATAGGTGAAGTCCCCTATAGTGTCAATCAATTCTTAGAATGGGTTTGGGGGCAACTTGTTTGCAAGTGTGATCACAAAAACGATTTCCAACCATATATGCATATTCATTTACAATATAGCTTTCTACTACACTTTTGAAAAATAGAATATTTTTTCTTACCTCTTGAATCTGGGCTGTCCTTGTGACTAATTTTGAACTATAAAATGCTGTGGAGTGACCCTGTGTGACTTCATGTCTAGGCCTCAAGATTATCTTGCAGCTTCTGCACTTGTCCTCTTGAAGCACTGCTGCTTCATGTAGAAAAGTCAAGACTGGCCACCTTAGAACATGAGATATTTTATACAGAGAGAGGACTAGCCAAAAGCTAGAAGTAACCACCACTAGATAATTGCTGACACACAGAATCGTAAGCTAATAAATTGTTATTAGAAACTATTATATCTTTGAACACTTTGTCACATAGAAATAAATAACTGATACAAGGACATTAGAGTTTATGAACTAGTAAAATAAAAGATAATGAGTTGTGTTAATTATTGCACAAATTCAGTCATATCCCTATCTGACTGAATACAGTGTTATATAAAGACTAAATTGTAATGCTAATTTCCCATTTAACTTGAATAAAATGAAAAGAGGCAGCAGGGAATAAAAATATAGTTAATTAATGAAATGCAAATACACAACTTAAAGACCAAAGCTTAGTTTTGTAAGTTCTCACAGCACTCAGAAGAAACTATCGCACCATGGTTCTTATATTCACCAATATTGTCAAATATTTAATCACAGGAGCCATTCCAGTCTTCTCAAAGCTCCTAGATCAGTTGGCACTTTAGCAAAATCAATCACAAGTAATGATTTGATTAGCTTTGGCATGGATTACTAGCACACCATTTCCCATTGATAAAGAGCTTAACCCACTTTTCAAGCCCATGCCTATGACCAAATCTATTCCCAAATCCCATCTTTGGGTGTCTATTTCTTGGGGCACTTTCTGGTGCCAATTTCTATATCATACAGGTCTAGCCAGGAGACAGAAACAACACTAGCTATTTGAATATAAATTAATAATAGTAATAATAATAGTAAAACGTTTAATGTATTTATATATACATATATATGTAAATGCAATAAATATTAACAAAGATATGATTAATAACTGGTAAGAAGGCTATAAAAGAAACAACTTAGTAATAAAAAGGTGAGCCACATACTTTTTTTAAATGACATGTGCTGCCACTAACAGCATATGAGTGTTCAATATTATTTATTAGGCAAATGCAAACTAAAATCACAGTTGGATACTACAATATATCCACAGAATAAATGAAAATAACAATTGAAGACAGCAGATGTCAGTGATGATTCAACAGCTCATTTGACTCATCTGAAGAAGAAATTAATGAACTTCAGGAAACATAAAAAGAAAATACTCTCTGAATTAAAAATAAAGATAAACTGTATGAAAAATACAGAAAACCGTGTAGAGAAAAAGTAAGAAGATCTAACCTATGTCTAATCGGTGCCTCAAATTATTTAATAAGATGAGAAATTTGAGCAAAAATGTGTTTGGGGAAAAAAATAAATGAATACAGAGCTGATAATGTTCCAAAACTAATGAAAGACATTAAGCCACACCTTCAAGGAAATCTTGAACCTCAAGGAGAATAAGTGCAAAGAAAACCACATTTAGGCATATCTTACTAAAACAACTGAAAATAAAAGACCAAGAGGGCATATTCAGAGTAGACAGAGAAAAGAAATAAGACAAATTGTCTTCAAAAAAGACTTGATTTCTCAACAACAAAGCTGAAAGGCAAGGGAATGATATCTTTGAAAAGGTAAAAGAAGATAAATACCAATCTAGAGTATATATCCAGTGAAAATATGTTTCACAAGTGGCAAAAGTAAAATATTTAATTCAGATAAATGAAAACTGAGACAATCACCATTAGCAACACATTAAAGGAAATACATGAAGATGCTTTCTAATAGCCAAAAAATTATCCCCAAAATATACCCCAATGTAAAAGAAAGAAATGAAAAATAATGAGGTTCAACATAATCACAAATATGAATAAATATTAGTTTTATCAAACAATTTTATAAAAATGCTCAACAAAAATAATAAGCCAATGGATTTATAATGTTCTAAGATCCTGTATTGTCTGGAAAGAGATAAAAGTACCAATGAGCACAATAAGAGACATTTATATGTTGATGCTACATGTTGTGATTCTAGGATAAACATTAAAAAATAAACTAGGAGTTTACAAGTGCCAAACTGACAGAGGAAATCTACAATAATAAAATTATCAAATAAAATAAGGCTTAAAAGAATGAAAAGAGAAGACAAAAGCATACTAGGATATATATTTTAAACTAAATTAGTAATTAATATTACATATAGGTGAATTAAAATGTCTGATTAAAAAAGTGTTATCACAATGAAAAATTATATAAATGATGTAGAAAGAAAATGCATAAAAAATTTTCAGATATATAAGTTGTAAAACAGCTTAGAAAATGTACACCATGTAAAAGTAAACAGCTGATATAATTATACTAATATCAAACAAAGAGGACTTTAAGGCAAAAGCATTTCCTGAGGTGAAAAGAAATATTTCACGGTGATAAAGTTTTCAATTAAGTCAGATAATAAAATGAATTAATCTTAAAAATATATAAAGCAAAAGTTAAACATCAGAGAGGTAGATAAGTCTATGATTACACCAATAAATTTTCCAACATTTCTCTCTGTTAAAGTATACACAAAGTCAGTATGCCGGTGGACAATTTGAACATCATTAAAAATCTGTATGAAATGTATACTCAACTTCTAGAGAAAGCATATTTTTCCTAGTGAACATAGAACATTTACTAAAATTCACCCTATACTAGGCCATTAAAGAAAATCTTAACTAATTTTATATGATTTAAATCATATAACATATATTATTTGACAAGATACTGAACTAGAAATCAGTAACAAAAAAATTAGGAATTTAAAATTAATCAATATACTTCTAAGTAATCAAAATTTAAAAAGCAACCCAACATCATTACTTATTGGAAAAATGCAAATTATATATACAATGAGATACCACCACTCCACATTAGAATTGCTACAATAAAAGACTGACAATATTAAATTTGATGAGGATTTGCTTTGCAGCAACTATAATTCCCATGCATGATGGTTGGAGTGTAAATGGGTACAACTGTGATCAACAAGTGAATTGTTTGGCATTATCCACTAAAGCAGAATACACGTATACTTTTTACCAAACAGTTCCAATCCTGGGTATGTAAGATACATAAATTTCAACAGATTTCTACTTTTATAAGTACACCAAAAACATATACAAGAATGTGCCTTGCAGTATTGCTGATAATGGACCCCAAATTTAAACAAAATTATAGTATGTTCCTGCAATCACATCCTATACATGTACAATAAAACTAAACAAACTACAGCTGTACACACAACTTGGATGAATATTACAAAAATAAGATTGGGCAAATATGCTAGACACAAAATGGTACATACCAGATGATTCCTTTTACGAACATTTCAAAAACAGTGATAACTTGACTAAAGTGATAGAAGTCAAGATAATGTTTATTTTATGGGTCAGGTGGGGAGTTAAGGGGAATGTTGGGTCTGGAAGCAGGATGGAGCAAGAGAGGGCTTTTGGAGTACTGGATATGTTCTACTTTCAGATCTAGGTAATTACTACATGGTCTTGTTTACTGTATGAAACTTTCTCTAGATGCGTTTTTTATGCACCTACATTTATTTGTTACACTTAGTTTTCTTTTTAAAAAGTCAAGTTGGGGAGAAAAGTGTGGCACTTACAGAACTACAATGAATATATACACCTTGATATAAAACTAAATTAAATCATGCATAGTAAAGCCCTTTCCCCTTTAAGCAGCCCTTCACCTGTGGTGTTTAGGTGATCTAAAGTTGCCAAACAACACTGGCGTATTCAAGTATGCTGCAATGGCCACTATTGCAGAAAAAGACAGGAGGTCAGAATAAAGAGATGGCATAATCTGAGACATCGGATTATGTCTCAATCTGAGAGATTAACCTCAATCTGAGACATTGAGGTTAATGGTGAGAACCGTAAGTTTCAGAAACATATCTATTCTGCAAAATACCAGATAGGACTTGTCCTATCAGCAGTGACCAGGTTGGATTTAGACCAAAAGATAGGCCAGTGACTCCCCATCACACCATTATTACTTCCATAATGTATAAGTTTTTGACCATAACAATCTTAAATAAATGTTGGCTCATTTGAGTTTTGTATTTAATACAAATATCAGTTCTCACTAGAATTGTTTTGGTCCCTGGTGGTTTGATGTGTTTCATAGAAAGAGAACCAGATGAAGTAAGGGAAATTTAGATGAATAGTCAGTGTTTCCTTCTAGGTGGCAAATAATCTAACAAATGTTTTAATTAACTTGATGATGCAGTACTTTTGTATCTTAAATTTGTATACCTGTGAAGAGATTATAAGTGTTATTTTACAAAAAAAATTTTAATTGCATTTCTACATCAAACTTTTCCTCTCCCACGAAGTTCCCTGATTTCTCCATCCTCGCCTTTTCATCACCTAACACAATTATAATTGATATCGTCCACACTTTCCTCTAGGAACTTAACTGGTATATTATTGTTAAATTTTTATAGCATTCTTTTTATTAAAGATATTTATATAAGTGGTTGCTTGCCTTTCTAAGTTTTGAGCTCTTAAAACTTCATCTTAGTTAACTTTGTGTTTCTCACTGCACAAGAGTGCTTCTAAGGTGTATTTTATCATCAAATTTGGCTAAACTTCTTGGGCTTAACTTGGTTGTACTTCCCATGATCCCACACTTTTGCATATTTTGGATTACTTCAGAAGCTATAATGCCTTATATCTGCATCTGCCATTAAACATCCCTATTCAATTTTTTCCCCATTTCTTCACTTGACAACGTTCACAGTTGGCCAGGAGCCTGATTACTAAGAGATCTTCTTTACCAACATATGGCTGTATCTGAATGATTGTGCTGGACTTGAGTGTGCTCATTTAAGTCTAATGAGGTCCACAGAGGTGACCGTATGACTCATGACATGAAGTCATTTTTCCAATTAGCATTCTGACAAATGCATTAGAAGGAGAACACTTTCAATAGATTTCCACAGCTGCTGAAGGGATCAGGTGTCAGAAGATTTTCAGCTTTATTCTGTTCTGGGCAAATAACTTATTTTTACCCAGACTCTGCCTCTTGATGCAGCTGGCAGCGATCATATGTCATGTGAGTCTAAGCCCAGTTTAAAAATGGTCCTTATTACAGTACTACAACTGAAGAAAATTTAAGAAGGAACAGCTATAACTTTTGATTGAGTCATTCATCTTTTTTGCTAAAAATGAGATTATTTACATATAGTATAATACATTTCTTTTTCTTTTCCAGAACTACCCCATTCATGAGGTTTAACTCTTGGTATAAAACACACATTTGCAAGCATAATAAAAAGGACTAGAGACACTTCCATTATCCTAAAATAACACCTATTTTCACTTTGGCCTTTAATCACCTTTGTATTCAAAGTCAAAACATTTGTTCTCATTTGGATAAAAGGAAAAAGGTTTTCAAAATCACTAGCCCAAATCAATCAAACAGCACTGATTTGTAGGAATTCTCCTGTGAATGAGGCCACTGGATGCTGCGGGTATAAAGGAAAATGCCACTGAGGCAGTGGTCTCAATTCTTCAACGTTTAAATGCTCAAGAACAGATGTTACTATATTGGAGAGATCTGGATCACATACTTTTTAAAAAATAAAGAATTGCTTCATGTAAATTTTCCAAATATTTCAGAAGTTTAAGATTATCTGCAGTATTTTTAAGATCATCCCTCAAGATATTAAAAAAATAGAAAAATAATATGGTAAATTTATCAGTTTAAAAGATAAGAATTCAAAAGACATGTAATTAACCAACTTCTAGAGATATGTGATACTCAAAAAACAAGGAGAATATTTATTTCTATGAGTATGTCAATAAGAAAATAGTTTTCAGTGCTCTTCGACAGGATAATCCCCACATTAAATTTAATCCCACCACTGATCATATACTGTAGACATTCGTTTTCAGGCATTTCTGTTTTTGTCTTTTATCACTAAAATCACATTTAAGAATATTTTATACATTCTGATAGCAAGAGAGAGTTCTCTGCGCCATGTTTTCTTTTCTTAGGATTTGAAGCAAGGCTATAGATGCTTATTCTTCTAATTATTCAAATACTAGGAAATCAAATTAATCAGTATGCTCTTTTCATAATATGTGTTCTCTAGAATGGAATGTGGATTTAAATTTCCTGTAAAGAGGTTAACATACTCAAATCTTCTATCCTTTTGCCTCTCTTAGGATAAAACAATCTAATTACATTTTTAAAGTATGTTTAAGGATTATTATTTATCTGCCTTATTATACAGAAGATAACTAGTAACTCCATTGAGAGCAGAAAGGAGGAAATAGAATAAATAGGCAACAAAAGAGAGGTGTTTTGTTTTTTGGGTTTTATTTTTTACAGAATGAGTAGGGTATAATTTGAGCTGTTTCACAAGATATTTCAGCTCAAGCTTCATTCTTTCTAGAAAACAAAGGTATGGTTTCACAATGCAATTCACCTCTAAGACATATAGTTATTTCTTTATCAAATGGCATAATTAATGAGCCCGAGGTTTTCCTGCCTTTTATGGAATCCAAACTGTATTCAAATACAGTGAAAAACTACTATACCTATGCAGGATACTGAAATTATTGAACCATTTTTCTGATAACAGAATCAGCTACACCAGGTTTGGCAAACTATCTCCCACAGACCATATCCAACCCCTGCCTGTTTTTGTAAATAAAGCTTTATTGAAATAGTCACACCATCTCTTTATGTATTTTGTTTGGCTGCTTTCTTGTTACAAAGGGAGAATTGAGTAGTTGCACTAAAGATCACATGGCCCACAAAGCTGAAAATATTTATAATCTGGCTCATTACAAAAAATGTTTACTATCATAACTCCTGAAGTACATATTTGATTTGTTTAATTCTGTGTTGAATGCACCATTGTTATCTTATTAAGCTTTATTAGAACTAATTATTAAAGGGCTATGGAAATGATTATCAAAAATCTTAATTCTACTTGTGTATACATACATACAAATAGCTGAATCATTCTTACCTTTAAAGACAAGTTGGAAAATTGTATCAGTAGGAAAGTTAAAAACGACAGGACATTGTTCACTGTGATTCTTACTTTATGAGAAAAAATGTGTAAATATCTTTCCATACTAAATATAATAACGGAGTATAAATTTGGATATCTTTGTCGTGTAGTTTCCTCCGAGCTATTCTATTTCAGATACATTTACACGTATCTCATGCTTTTTATGTGCTATTTACTCTTCTACAATACCAGATGTAAAAAAAAATTTCTACACCTAGTAAAAATATAGTGCTCCAAAAAAATGATATCAATAAATTAGGATGAGCATTTTTGAAATAGAAATGGTTTACATGGTGGGATAAATACTTGAATAAGGATTTGCTGCCTAGACATAACACACTGAAGTGTGTTGAGTATCTATGTGTTACTCAAAATAGACACATAAGAACTCTGCCATGTCTAGTTCTTAAAAGAAAAACTTACATAGCTTACTTTTTACTAAAGAAATATAGACACAAAATATAATTTTAGCTTCTGAGCATCGATCATCTGGAATGTTCTTTACTGACACTACTAGTGACTGTGGACATTGTTTGAAACAGGAGCAGGAAGGCCTCTGGGAAATTATTGCATTGAAGACATTAATTTCTATGAGAAAGAAAAAAAGATGAGATTTCCCCTAAAGAGAATTCTAGAGAGTTACTAAAAAAGCAATTGGATTATTAAAATAGCAGAAAGAACTCAATTTGGCCTATTAAAAAAAAATGGTATTTTTAATTCTGTCTAGAAGTGAGGTCTCGTTACTGGGGCAAGAGGGGCAGGGAAGGGAGGGAAGAAATGCAGTTAATTCAACTTGTGTTTTATCACTGGAACCCATGATGTACAGAACCAAAGTTCTCATGCAATGCTTAGACTTTTTACAATCCAGCAAATACATTTCACTTCTAGGAAAAGACCAAAGATATGAATTTTTTTTTTTTTTTTACTTATACCTGTGAGCCATATTTAGTAAACTCATCTGTGTTACAGAGGAAAAATGCTTGCTCACCCACTTCTTCTCAAGGTCTTCACTCACAAGGCTTCTATATCCTCAGCCAAACATATTTCCCTCAGTCTCCAAAGAAGTATTAAGTGTTTTATTTGTTTGTTTGTTTTGGTTTTTTCTCTTCTTTCTAAGGCAGAAGGAGTAGGGAAAAGGAGGGCATTTAACTTTTCCCTGGGCCCATTTTTCTGGTCACATCATATTGTCTCAATTTTTCTAACAGATGTAAGTTGGTTGACATGTACATTGGTTTAAATTACAAAATACCCTATAAAGAAACTAAGTTAAATTATTTTACCTATAACTAGAGGAAAAACAAACTGCCTAGTTTTGGTTGCAAATGTGTCACCCTGACTGTGGTCTTCTTGAAACTAAATCAACAAAGTTTGAGAAATAAGAAAAGTTTACAACTGCTTCCTCCCTATTCAAACCTTTTTTTAGTTGAGTTGCCTTTGGGTATGATTAAACCTAATTTTAAATCAACACTTTCCTGAGTCTATCAAGATGGTATTTAAGGGAAATAAAAGTAAAGTATTATGCAAACTCACTCTTGATGAAGAATAACTGCCCTCAGAAAAACCCTGTTAGACCTTCCTATATACAAGGCACTTTAAATCAGAAATGAAATAAGTGGTTTACTTATAACAAGCATGGGAAGAGTGCCTTAGAAAAATCATTGTAACTCAACTGAATGATAAGACATCAGAAAATTAGATTGTGATTTAACAATGGTATTAATTACAATAAAGTAGCTAGAAGAAAATGAAGGTGGTGTTATTTTTGATATCATAAGGCACACATACAATATCTTTTTTTAAATGTTTTTATTAGTTTCAGGTGCACAAAACAATGTAATAGATATTTATCATTTATATCCGTCACACAGTGACAACCCCCTCCGCCCATCCACCACCCATCTGAAATCGCACACAGCCATTACATTTCCACTGTCTCTATTCCTAATGCTGTACTCTGCTTCTTGTCCTACAATATCTTATATACATTTTTGACAAAACATTTAGAAACTAATATAGATAAAGGAGAGCAAACGTAGTGAATAACAATGTGACAGATACAGTGGGAGATGAAGCAAATTTTTAAAAAATTACTTTATATGAGGAATGCTTGAAAGAACTGGGAGTATCTAGCCTGATGAAGAACACATTTGGAGAGGATGAAAAAGTTATTTTTAAACACATAAAGATATGCCATTTGAAAAAAGAGATTAAACTTGTTCTTTAGGGCTCCAAGTAAAAGAACAAGAGTCATTGCAAAAAAAGCTTCAGGCAGATTATTGTTCCATATAATAAAACACAATTACTCATCATGTTCAAAACAAGGATCAGCTGCATCAGAATCTAGTATCATGCATCTCCTCATTCAAAATGTAAATTGAACATAGAAATATTATAAATTAGAATAGGTAATAAGAATTTATTTACTTTCACTTGCAGAATATACAGATAACAACTTTCCCTCAGTAGAACGTGGTGACTTTGATATTGTCCTAATAGACATTTTGACATTAAAAAAAAAAAAAAAAATCTTGCTCCAGAAACCTAAAACAATCAATCTATTTTAAATAGCCACAAAACGTTTAACTCTTATTTTCTGTAGGGAAAAAAAAATGATACATCCATTAAATATATATACCAGCCAAAATAAAGAAAATAATTTAATAAAATGGTTAGAACAGCAGACATCTATGACCTGAAGGCACTTAATGAATGCGAGTGAGGGCTAGGTGCTTTCCTTTGGCTCAGCATGTGGTGTAGACACTTCCTTCTTATCACCTCAGGCCTGTCCACAGCGTTACATTAGACCAGGCAGTAAGACTAGAATTATTCAGTGGCTTTCTGTTTTGGATTCTGGTTGTTTCACTAAATGTTTTCTAATGAATACCTTAATGCACTTCTCAGTCTATAGTTTTCTTTACTTCTCTTTTCCCCCATCACCTAGAGATTGATATTTAAGTAAGAAAAAGGAGAGTTTTTTTTTTTCTGCCGATTTTATTTTTAATTCCCTTGGTTAATATTAATCTTTTAAAATAATTATTTTTGGATTACTGTTAAAGAAAGAGTCTTATAGTTAAACAGGTATGAATTTTGAAATGGGTTTTATTTATGTCAGGAATATAATGCAAATGCAAATATTCCCCTGTGTAAAATAATAGCAAATGAAAGGAAATGAACATAAACTACTGATTCAACTGATTGCAATCAATGCTAGTAAGGATGTAGAAGTAGATGGTTCAGAAATTTTCCAGAATGTTAAACGATACTAATCCACTGTCTTGAGTTATTTAATATGTCCTCAATAGAGTCACATGCTGATGGACCTATATTTTTATTCTATAATAATGTCTTGTTTAAAATACATACTTTCTTACCTCTCTACTATGGAAAAAAATTAGAACAGTTGCAACATATTTCTTCCAACTTCTCATTTTTATTTAATTTTCTGTGTCTTCTTTATTTCTACAACCCTCATCTCAGTTATTAAAAATTGAAGTTGGCTTCTGAAAATTAGTAGAACATACTTTGAACAAATTTAGTTAATAGACTATTGTGTTCTTTAAAAAAAAGCTTCCTATCTATACTACATTTTTTATAATTACAATATTAATAAGAAAAGATAATACAGTTTGGTTTGTATAATTATTATTGATTTGCTTTCACTTTTCAAATACATTTTTAAAGTAGGGCAGTGCTCTGGTGCTAGTACTTTATCAGGTTTACAGTCATTTTTGCAAAGCAATTTTGATCTTAGGACTGTTCAAATAAGGTGAATTGATAATCAATAAAAGAAAATCTTATATGAATTATTTTGATCTATACATTGGTTTAAGTATTTGCTCTAATAGCACATTCTTAGAGAGAATATCTGAAGCCCATGTTTCATTTTTTTAAAAATTGTACATTAGGAAAGTAAGATAGAGTTTGTGATATATTTATGAGGTGCATAACTTTATACTGAGTTATGAATATTTCTTGTGTATGTCTTTACTATTTCTTATTTAATCATGTCTGAGGCATTCTTAATGATGTACATATCCCAGGTATTAATAAATAGCACACATACTAATAGATAATGAAAAAGTGATTTTCTTATCTAGTAAGCATTGGCAAATAAGTTTTGGCAAGTGTGTTTAAATAAAACCAGAAGAATTCTTAAGCATTGGGAGATAACAAGAGGGAATGGAAAATAATATTATTTCCACCATTATACATTTTGACTACACTTGTTTAATGCATTCAAGCAATTGATGATATGGGATTTGTATACATTTACCTCTTTCTGGGTAACTTCATTAAAATATTATACCCTCATTTAAAAAAAAATGACACGATTTACTTTTATTACATGTTCCCAATCACATTACAATACTACTTGGATTACAATAACAAGTTCACCTTGCTTTGAAAAAATATGGATTGTGAGATAAATTTTTGAAATATTTCTGGAAGTATTTTTCCTCTTACACTTTGTCCCTCAAAATGCACTTTATGTCCGTCTGTGGGGTCCTTCACAGGGGAATCCAACACAAGGGCCTGAGTGAGTTGAAATCTGGTCCATGCTCCCCACTCACCAAACCCTCTCATGGGGCTGCATTGACTTGGAGAAAGGGAAACTTTTTCTCTACTGAAAAGCATTGTCCCAAGCATTGTATCCAGAGGAAAAATGAATCCACCCAGACAACTTGTGGTTTCTATTGCATCCACCCAGACATGATGCCTTTTTTGAATTGCACAAGTATGCCATTGGGATCATGGTTATGACAGACTACGCCAGTGACTCAGCTGTGGGTGTTGCCAAAGGGAAAGATGAAAGGCATGCAGAAATCCAGAGAGAAGTAAGAAGTCAAATTACTTGATTTTTGGATTAAAAACTAATTTTTGAGGTTCAAGAAATATGTTATAGCTTTGAGAGGAAAAACTTCGATTATAAAAGCTTAGGTTTTTTGTGTTTGTTTGGGTTTTTTTTGTGTGTTTTTTTTAGTTTCAAAAGGCTAAGTTCTGAAAGATAGAAAAAGAGCTTGAAAACAGAGTAGATGGGAAGCTGAACTACACAGAAAAGAGGTAAATGTTCCCATGTTGAAAGAGAAAGGACTATTTGAGGGGACGAATAAAACTTAGATACTAGTAGGACCTTGATAAGGTACCTCTAGCTTGCCCACGACCCCCCAGCCCTGCCTCCAAGCTCTAATTTTCAGACAGGATGGGGAATGGAATCCTCAGATACTTTTGCAGTCTTAAAAAGAATGAATGTGTACCTTGACTTTTTGAGCCAGTATAGGGATAGTACAGGCTTTACAGAGTTCCAAGGACACCCAAATGCAATTCAGCAGCTATAGAATTGACATGGTGATAATGTACTTCATTATAGATGGATTAAAATAGCCCTCCTGCTTTCTTGCAGCTACCAAACAGTTTTATAGAATATTCAAAATACTTTCTGTGACTCTGAGAAGGGAATCAAAGGGAACAGAGAGAGCTGGTAGACATGAGGAGGTGTGATAGACTGAGAAAGAGGTAGTGACCTCTGAGGAGCTAAAGATTAGACAGTAGACGCCTTATGAAAGCTTGAGCAATTCCGGTTGGGTTGGATCTCAAGCACCAAAAAACTCAGAGGATACCTCCCTCTGCTAGTGCCTCGATTCTATTTTATCCAAGAAGAATTGAGGTGGATATGGAGAAACTCATTCAACTGTGAAAATTCTAAATCAAATAGAAATATTTCTTTTATTTGAGATTGGAATGGTCTTACATTTAGTTATTACGGGTTTAAAGACAGTTACATTTTTTTTGTACACCCAAATTTGTGGCCAATGCAAATCCAGAGTCTACAAAAGGATAAAAAGAAAAAAAAAACTTGCAGAAGAGAAACCTAAAGAATGTTACTATTAAATTCACCACATTGTTTTTAAACAGCCATTAAAAATGATTGCATTTTACAAGATTCAATTTCCCCACAATATTTTGAGGGACTCAGTTATTGTCATGGTTTATTCATTCATGATTGTAACTTGAGGGACCTTATCAATTAGCCAGAGCTACCTTTGCATCTAAGGTGAGAAAAATGAATTGAGATAGATGAAGTGACTTGCTCAGTTTGTGGCTGAACAGGGCCAGGATTTGAGCTTCTAGATTAAACCTACAGTGTTTTCCTAAAAATAAGAACTACCCCGAAAAATAAGCTCCATTTATGATCTTCAGCCAGACACATTTAGTGTGCTATGACGATGTTCCAGAAGAAGATGACATGACTGTATTTGAATAAATGTAGATTGTTGTACTTGAAAAAAACAAGACATTCCCTGAAAATAAGCCCTAATGGAGAAAAATTAATATAAGATCCAGTCTTATTTTGGGGTAAACATGGTAGTAATACCCTTTCCAGTTTCCTCTGACTCTACTATGTAATAGGGACAAAAGCCCATCTTAAATTTCTGGTTAATATCCCTATTTTTAACAAACAAGCAAAAACACTGACAAACACACATCTCTTATCTGAAAACCAGAGCCATTTCTTTGGTTTATTAACATCAATGAAACAAAAAGGATTCAAAACATATTTTATATATGGGTATAATTATGTGGATATTTACCTAGATATTATAGACATATGAATAGCAAAAACATTTTGCAAACACAAATATTTGCATCTATTGATCATTCAGTAATAGTTCTTCAAGACAAAGTATTGATTTAAAAAACAAATGATTCTGATCTTCAGTAAACACACTGTCATAGCAAATAGATTCAGAGAAGGAACCAAATTCTCTTATAGCACTGGCCCAATGTGTAAAGTGCAACATAGCCTTAGGAATCATCACTGCATATTTTAGAAAATACAATTATTTTCTTCCTGAATGTATTTGGGTAGTAAAATCATTTAATTATAATGTGTGAATGTGTATATAAAGACATCAATGAGAACACAGAATCTCTCAGAAATTTCACCTAGAGTGAGATTTTAGATAAAATACAAGGCATTTTTATGGTGGTGTGAAAAAGCTGACTAAAATATTTACGTATTAATATCCCATTGCAAAGATCACTGTTAGCTCATTGGCCTTAAATTATTCACTAGGTTCAGTGGTTATTATTTTTGGCTGCTGCAGTCAGACCTTATAAATACATTTCTAAGGTCACACACTCTACTTTTCATCTAAATCTCTCTCCTCCTTTTCTCTTTTAAAACTGAACATTAAATGAATTCACCTGACATTCACCCTTAGTGAGTCAAACACTTTTTTAGACCACAAATGAAACAACAAGAATATTATTCTTTCTGTTATTCAAAGAGTGATCCAGAAGTCAGGAAATAGGGGATTTTAATATCAATTTTAATAAATATTAGTTTTTAAAATGACAATTACAATAGTACCTCTTTTGTTGGAGAACAAAAAATTCATATAAAAATGTAGTTCCCAAATAGAATATTTAGGTTACTCAGTGGTCATAATCTTAACTAGTACCTTTATCTTTCTTATTAACACACTTGCACAACAGATTATTAAGAAATTCAGTCCATGTTTCCCATCATATATTGATTGAACTATGGTCTATAGTTGCCTGGAATGTGGGTATCTCACATCATTGTGCAGCTGGAAGGACCTTTTTTATTTTACACAATTTAAATTTTACTTTGTTTTGAATTCAGACATCATAAGAGATACATTTTCTCATTGTGGAGGTGCAAGGACCTGCCAAGCATAGCAGGATTCATGTTTTTGTTGTTGTTGTTTGTAGTTGTTTTTAATTTTTTATTGGGGAACAGTGTGTTTCTTCAGGGCCCATCAGCTCCAAGTCATTGTCCTTCAATCTAGTTGTGGAGGGCACAGCTCAGCTCCAGGTCCAGTTGCTATTTTCAGTCTTTAGTTGCAGGGGGCGCAGCCCACCATCCCATGTGGGAATTGAACTGGCAACTTGGTTATTGAGAGCTCATGCTCTAACCAATTGAGCCACCCGCCACCCCCCACCCCCCAGCAGCTCAGTGGCACCTCGTCTTCAATATAGTTGTAGAGGGTGCAGCTCACCAGCCATATGGGAATCGAACTGGCAACCCTGTTGTTCAGAGCTCGAGCTCTAACCAACTGAGCATTCTGGCTGCCCAAGGATACCATCTAAATAATATAATCTATGAGTTGTTTAAAACATTTCTGTATAAAATATTTAATTGTTGCTTTTATGTATTGAAAATATTTACAAGTCTATCTCTACAAATTCCATATAACCAACTCTTATCCTTTGATGCCTTAGCTTATATTGTGATACATGTCGTACACAAAAGAGTGAATAACAAACACATAGAGGGGTAAGCCTCTTGATATTGGTTTTGGCAATGATTTTTTGAAGGGAGTTGAGACAAAAAAAGTAAAAGAAACTAAAAATAAACAACTGAGACTACATCAAACTAAAAGGCTTCTGTTTAGCAAAGGAAACCATGATGAAATGCAAAGGCAACCTACTACTGAAACGGAAAAAATATTTGCAAACCACATATCTGATAAGGGTTTAATATCCAAAATATATACAGACCTCATACAACTCAACAGAAAATAAAAACAATGCAGTTACATAATTGGTAAAGGACCTCAGTAGACATCGTTCCAAAGAAGACATTCAAATGGCCAACAGGTACATGAAAAGGTACACAACATTAATCATCAGGAAAATGCAAATCAAAACCACAATGAGATATTTCCTTACACCTTTATGGAAAAAAAAAACAAAACAAGAAATAACAAATGCTGACAAGGATATGGAGAAAGGTAACCTTGTACATTATTGGTGGAAATTGTGCATTGGTGCAATCACTATGGAAAACAATATGGAGTCTTGTCAAAAAATTAAAAATAGAACTACCATATGATCCAGCAATCCCACTTTTGGGTATAGATCCGAAGGAAACAGAACTATTATTTCAAAAAGAGATCTGAACTCCCATGTTTATTGCAACATCATTCACAATAGCCAAGGTATAGATAAAAATAAAAACTGAGTGAAAATATTTTCTTTTCAACTGTGTCTAATCTGCATTTTAACCCATTCTTTCAGTTATTAATTGCTACAAAAATTGTATTTTATTTCCTTCAAATTTGAATTAATTTATTTTTAAATCTTGATCATTCTACTGTGCCATTTTGCTTATTTATTTTTGTGACTCTGTCATCTGTTTCTTTAGATATTTTATTTTCTGTATTTGATAATTTTAACATAAGAAATATTTGGAGGGTATAGATATTACTTCCTTAATGGTGTTTGGTGACTTTTTAAAAATAGACTATTTTTTACAACTCTTTTAGGTTCATAGTAAAATTGAAGGGATGATACAGAGAGTTCCCATATACCTCCTGCCATGACACATGCGTAGGTTCCCCCATTATAAATCCCCCACCAGATTGGTACATTTCTTACAATCGATGAACCTACATTGACACATCATTTCACCCAAAGTACATTATTTACAGTAGGGTTCACTCTTTTTGTTGTACAATCTATGGATTTGTACAAATATATAATGACATGTATCCACCATTATAGACTCATACATAGTAGTTTGTCTGCTTTAAAAATCCTCTGTGCTTCGCCTATTCATCCCTCCCTATCTCTAACCTCTGACAGCCACTGGTCTTTTATTGTTTTTGCTGATATTTTAATGTGAGTTCTTATTTATTTATTCTAATCCTTGGGAATTCTCAAGATATAAATTGTGGTCTTTCCTGCAGAGAGGATTTACATTTGCCTCTGTCAGGAACCAAAAGAATATTGGAACACTCTGGCTCTCTTCAAGAATACTGATTTGCTGTGCCCTTCAAATTAGCTATTCCTTTTTGCATCTGTACTTAGGGTGACGCTCCATATTGTAGTGCTTATGGGGGTTCTTCTCATAGCAGCCCTCCTTTTCACATCTGCGCTAAGCTCTATGTTCCAATTTCAGATAAGGATTTTGTTTATTTAAGGTATTCTTGGAGATTTCCCATACTTTTTTTCAAGCCCCGAAATTTTACCAAGACTATGGTAGTTTTTGTTCAAAGTTCTTTTCAGAGCATTTACTCAAATTTTACTTTTTCTTCAGCAGTTTCTAATCTCCTGGTTAATATATTTATTGCATTTCTACATTTATCATGTGTTTTTTTTCATTTGGAGGTATTATAAATGGATTTCTTTTAAAATCTGGTTCACTTTTGATAATTGCTTTTCTTTCATAGCTCTACCTTTTTTTTGTTTCTTTACACATATACGTATAAAAAGATATTTAATCATATTCTGTATTTGATGATGCAATTGATGGCATACTTTGTGGATCTAAATGTGTAGTTTGCCAAGTTTGCTAATTCTTACCTACATGGCTTGAGGCCTTAAGCTTTGCAATTAAAAAAAAAATGCGGTTTTATGTTTCTTAAAGTTTTATCTGTAGGTACTCTTTGCCGCCTGAGTTTGAAGTCCATTCCTCTGAGAATTTGTGTTGGATTCTTCTGGAAGCCAGGCCAATCTCAACCCAGGATTGCTTTAACAAAGTTCGTAGTAGACATTTATTGGGGCTCCCAGGTAGGGAGAATTCTAGCTCTGAGCACACTGAGTGAAGACTTGTGGTCAGAATTACCTAAGGAGTCTGTTTTATTTTGTTTTGTTCTACTGTGTTTCAAAATCTGCCAAAACACTGTGCGCATACCTCTTTCTGTGGAAAAGGTTTTCCTAGAAACCTACCAAAGACAGGGACTGCTTTTTTCTCTCCAATTACGTGTTTTTGTATGTGGCTTCAAAAATTATACTTAGCTTCTTTTCTGTGTCAGATATACATTTATTTTTTTCTCTTACTATTAATTCATGTTTTCAATTTGCCATAAAGAAAAATCTTCTCTGTAACTTCTTAAAGACTTCCCTAACTCAAAACTAGGTAAGATTTCCCTGTTTACTCTGCACTTTCATGTAATCGTCTGTGGCATAATTTAAGCATAATTATCTTCAGGTAGAGTTTATAAACTGCATGGATTTAGGGACTTCCTCTTACTGTGGTTTTTATGTATCTGGTTTGTGAAATCCTATTCATTCTCCAACATTCATTTCATATGTCACCATTTCCATGAATCTATTTTTGAACCTCTCCAAACTCCTTTGAACTTCATGTATAAGAAATGTTAATAGTTTCCCCCACCCAGACTCAGTTTTTAGAGACACTGCCTCAGCAGAACCCCCCAAAGAGACAGTCCAAGAAATCGTGTGACTTATCCTTTCATCACATTTGAAAGTATCACTGAATGGTAGACACATAACCCAAGTCTATACAATCAAATTTTAATTCTGAGAAAATGCAAATTTGGGTACAAAAGATGGTCTGGAAATTGTGAGGAAGAGAATTGTAACAGGTTAGGAATAAGCTATCAGTTGTTTTTTTTTTAATTGGGGAAGTAGAACAGGACTTTATTGGGGAACAGTGTGTACTTCCAGGACTTTTTTCCAAGTCAAGTGTTCTTTCAATCTTAGTGGAGAGTGCCGTTCAGCTTCAGTTGTTTTCCTTCCAGACTTTGTTGTGGAGGGCACAGCTCAGTTCCATGTCCAGTTGTCAGTTGCTAGTTGCAGGGGGCACAGCCCACCATCCCTTGCAGGACTCGAGGAATCGAACTGGCAACCTTGTGGTTGAGAGCCCACTGGCCCATGTAGGAATCGAACCAACAGCCTTTTGGAGTTGGGAGCACAGAGCTCCAACCACCTGAGTCACTGGGCCGGCCCCTTAAGCTTTTTAATTAAATTCTATTTCTTTTCCATTTTCCTGACCAGTTACATTATTTTTTTTTAAGGAATTTTAAAAATGCAGCTCCGTGAAATTAAAAAAATGCAGCTCTAGTGACTAAGAGCCTAGACCAAGAACAAGAACTTTGGCCTAATCCCAGCTACACCTTACACTTGTTCAGACTTCAGACAAGTTATTTCACCTCTTTCTTTTGGTTTACTCATTTACATAATGGGGATAATAAATAGTACACATCTGTAGGATTGTGAGAATTAAAGCAGTAATGCATTAAAGCACTTAGAACAGTATCTCATATATAGGTATTCAATAAATACTGGGCATATTATTATTGTTATTAGTGTTATTATACATGTCAAGTATCTAGCAGAGGACATAGTCCATAGTTCATGGTTTCTAAATATAAATGAGTTTCTCTGTCCTCTCCCACACGTAATTATTATTTTTGGTCAACGTATATGAATCTATACTTATATATTTTTTAAAGTAACAGTTTTTGATTTCTTATCCCCACATTTACTTTGTTTTCATTTAAAACTTCCCTATCAAAAGCAAGTGGAAAATTTAACCGACTAAACAATACATCTCAACATATCCATTTCACAAGAATTCTACATAGTCAATTTTGTATTCATGAAATTTCTAACATTTGTGTATAATAATAAAATAAACAATAACTATGTTAAAATATTATGACTCTTTGTAACATGTTTATGTAGGATAAATGAGTATCTTTAATTTTATATTATAAGTTGAAAGTTTCTCTGAGAATTACAGGTGGCTTTTCCACATTGACAAAGTGACTATAACTTTTCTCCCTGATATAGACCAGAAAATCATGGAACGGACATGGGCAAAGGGGAAACAATGCATTTGGTACAATTTAAGCTAATTAAGTATATCTTTTTTTTCTAACTGGAATTTCCTACAATGATGTTACATTATAGTTTATATAAACAACTTTTTGGATCTGCACATCTAGGACTCAATTTTATAGGCCAGTGAAAATGTACCATAAGGTGGAAATAGATCAGTTCTAGGCAAGCTTCCTATGGGTAGATTTTGCTATACTTCCTAGTATTTTGAAATTGTATATTGCCCCTTTTATATATTTATTAATACATATGTATTTTAAATGCCAGTTTATTAGTTTAACATCCTTTTCTGGAAAACTCGAGCTGAATTTCAGCAAGACAGAAACATTGGGTGAGTACTGTACCTTTCAATAAGGACTCAGGAGTATAGGAAACTCGCATAAATGCCCAAAGCACATTCTTCATCACTAGCCTGAACTAACATCTTCTGAAGCAGCACGGTCGTCCTCTCCATTCATCATGCCAAATTTGGGTTCTTAGGAATAGAGAAATTTCATTGTGACTACTATGAAAAGAAAATTAATATCATCACAGAGATAATTTCATACGAAATTGCCCAGGTACTAACATGTGTTAGTTCCCCAGTATGTGTTAAACAAGGACAGAACTTTTTTTTTTTAATTGAAAATAAGAATATTTAACCTATGTTAAAATTCTATGGTAAAACTTTAGTAGAACTTATTTCACTTGCAAAGAATAGGCCATCAAACCCTTTGAATCTGTTGACTTGGTTAACACAAATAACTACAGAACAGAACCTGAAATCCACGTTAACATTTTTCGGGTAATTTGAGGAATATATTTTCCTTGAGTAAACACAAGATTTCTACTAAGCAAAAAAGCTTATTTTCTGCTCAGATTGAAAAAGTGTGATTTTAGAATATCAACTGAAAACCATAATTTGGAGAATCCTATGACTCAGCTCCAAGACACTTGTCGCACAGGAGCCATGGAGTGTCCTTTAAATGTGTAAGTGGCATGATAAACCTCCCACTCTTCTAAGAATAGGTCTGTCAGTGGACCCTGTTATCTCACAACCCCAAGGTACAATATGATAATGATACCATTTAACATCAGTGCTCAAGTGTGGGAGAGTAGGGAGGAAAAGCTGCAAGCATTTTAACTAGAAAGAAAATCAAATTGAAATATTAATTTGCTGATTAATATAACATTAGCTGACCTATTTTCTCCAGCTTGTTAAACAACAAAGACTTGTGAAGCTAAATAATGCCTAAAAGAGAAATGTTTTAAGAATTCCCAGGGAGATGTTTAGCTCCTTTTTAAACATCATTAAAGGTAGGCCTTGCATATATCAGGACGTTTTATACTTTCTGTGCTGCAACCTCCTGTTTACATTTATTAATGCAATCTAAAGAACAGGAGCTGCTGACGAGTCCCCCCCCCCCCATTTCAAAATGAAGACTAATACATGTCAGTTTTCTTACTCTTAGTGACTCATTGTAGAATTCACAAGAATGCAAATTCTTTCAAGAAAGTAAATCAGGTCACACTTGGAAATTTATTTTCCTAAACCATTCATAAATTGAGATAATATTGATTTTAAAAATAGAAACCAGCAAGCTGCTCTCATATGCTTATAGCCCCAGGAGCCCAGAAATTCAAGCTGATCTTCAAGGAAGTATATTGAAAAGAAAGAGGAATGCCTTTTCTGCTGAGAGATGGAAGCTCCTAGTACAATTCTCTTACTAATATAATGCACTGCTGAACTATATTTTTCTTTGTAAAGTTCAAGGTTTGTGAATAAAATTTCTGTTTTGAACTCCAAAAATGCTAGCAATTTGATCAACAAAGACATGATATAAAACTCACTTTGATTGGGTACATTCTGATGCTTAACCTGAAGAAAACTGAATGATTTTCTTAGGATAACCCAATGGTGATCTATTAGAGAAATGCAAATGGTGCTGCTGGGATTTAGTTAATAAAGAAAATATAGATGCTAAAGGTTTGGTAAGGATATAAAGTAGGGTTAACCAGGCAATAGGATATTGGAACTAATGAAAAGAACAGGTCTCAATGATCTTGATTCTTTAGAATATTTTGTTAATTAATTACTCATTAACATAATTCAGGAGATAATACTGATTTTGCCTTATATTTTTATTGAACCTATACTGTTTAACATAAAAAAAAATGTGATTTTTTTAAAAGCCAGATTCCTCTGCTAGGGACTCTTCCAAAGGGGTTCTCTAGGGTTAATGAAGGCTAAGAGTTCATCCCTAAGTTTAAATGAGTGCATTAAACCACGAAACCTGGCTATACATTTCCTCTCTAAGTTGCCGTTCTGTAATGTATGTTGTAAAAATGACAATTTTTTTCTTTTTCTCAACTTCTACAGCAGTTTTTAGCTTTTTAAGTAAGCATTCCATTCGATTTCAGAGCCTTTGTTCTTTTGCTTCAGTTAGTAGACTATACCTGGAATCCCTCTGAGATACGAGTTTTGTGTCAACTGCTAAGCTGTTCTTCAACTGGAGCCACATTTGCTTTATCATTTTATCTCGCTCTCTGTCTCTTTGTCTCTCTCTCTCTCTCTCTCTCTCTCTCTCTCTCTCTCTCTCTCTCTCTCGCGCGCGCACACACACACATACACACACACACACACACTTTTGAAAACTGATTGGAATAGGTACCTGCTATACCTGTCATGTGCAGTATATGTTCACTTAAACTACTATCATCCAAAACAATATCAAAAACAGAGATCAAGTACAGTGGTAGGGTAGTAAACGTTTAATAACTTTTTCTGAAAGCAACAACAAAAAAACCCTAATATTTAATATTTAATGCTACTTTCCCTGATACAAATATTGTTACCATGGCTGGTCTCCAGCAGCTGATGTGCATTTGGGACAAGATACACATAACTGGCACTTGTGAAGTGGTTTAAGATGGATGACTGTTCTTTTATCTGGATCTCTTCTCAAGGTTTTTCCATGCAGCTGGTAACCTTAAGAAATATGTTAACATTTTCCTCCAGCTCCCCACCCCGAACCAGGAGCAGGCTTGCTCACTGCATAATAAAAAAGGGATAGTGTTCCTGAGCTGTGACAGAAATCCACTGTGTATATATCATTTATCTGTGCCATATCATGTCGCACATGTGGGACTTAGGGACAAGAGAAATAAATGCAAATCTGTTGATATTCATGCTGACTTCTGTACCATGAGTAACAACATCTTTTATTATTTATCCAGAAGTCTCTTGTCTTCAAGCAACATACATAAAACAGTTACAGGCTAACTTAGTATCTCATAAGTAGAGTAAAATCAAATTCCATATCTTATATATTGAAACTGATCAAAACAATATATGCAAAATAGCCTTCTTTATAATTTGGCAATAATTAGGGATTTGTTTTGATTGATCAAAACTATTGGAACAGTAAAAAATAATTTTATGAGTAAAAGTTTTGTTGTTGGAATCTTCAAATTCTAATACAATACCAATCAATTTTTCATTTGAAGCATTTATGACAATTTAGTGAATTACACTGGATTTTTTTTACCTGCTTTTACCTACCTTGCATCACCATGTGTTTTTATAAAATTTAATACTTTCCAATACTGAAACAGAATGTTCAATTATGTGTCACAGCTTTAAGTAAAATGGAAAGCTTTGACAATTGAAATTTTAAGTACTTATTCTGTTAACATATGTGGATATATTTCTACTGGGTTGAGGGTTTCCACCCATTATCTCCAGAGTCATATTTGTAACATTAATGATGTAACAATATTCAGTTATTTATAGAATATTGTAGATATTGCCCAGTTATAATAAATTATGGGTCAATTTTCCTTGATATATATATATATATATATATATATATATATATATACTTCAAAGTGAAAAATGAAATATATATATATACATTAATTGAATAATATGTGTATATATATATACATATATATATGTATATATACACACACATATACATATACATTAAATTGAATCAGTGGCCAAAAGTGCCCTTGCTTCCATGCTACTCCCAGGCTTCATCCAGCTGCAGACTGATGTGGCACACCAAAGCACATGACTTCTTCCTTTTCTTCCTCTCCTTTTACTGTCCTTCAGATGTTCTTTCTCAACAAATTATTGTGTAACAGAGTTAAAGTTTGAGATTTGGTTATTATTATTTTAATTAAAGCTTATTGGGGTAAACTTTAATTAAAGCTTATTGGGGTAAACTTTAATTAAAATAATACAAGTTTATAACTGTCAGTAAAGTTACATAGGTTTCAGGTGTACAATTCTGCAATACATCATCTATATATCACGTTGTGTGTTCACCACCCGGAGTCGGTTCTCCGTCCATCACCATATATTTGATCCCTTATTATTCTTTGTTTTAATCACTACATACTATAGAATAAATAAATAAGTCTTTGTTACATTTTCAATAGTTATTATAATTCTGAGGATGTCCCTAAAGACATTAATAGCCTAGTGTTTCTTTAATAGAGTATTAAATGTCAAGATCGTAATAAAACAGTATAAAACAGATACTTCATAAGCAATAAAAGCTATGCACATATTAAGTCCTAGATGCCATTCAATTCAGACTAACAAAAATTGTTAATCAAGTGATGTTCATGATACTGTGAAAAACTTTAATTTATCTCGTATTACCAGATATAAATATAACTAATTATATTAAAATAATGTTATT
Source organism: Rhinolophus hipposideros (assembly GCF_964194185.1). Classification (NCBI taxonomy): domain Eukaryota; kingdom Metazoa; phylum Chordata; class Mammalia; order Chiroptera; family Rhinolophidae; genus Rhinolophus; species Rhinolophus hipposideros. The sequence continues at coordinate 24,788,841 of NC_138064.1, read as the reverse complement.
TCAAACATTATTTGTAGAATATTGGAATTTTATCTCGTTTGCATAGTATTGTCTATTATCGTTACCACAAGTAGTAATGCCATTTTAGATGACATTATACTGAATAAGAAACATGAAATGAACGAAAATAATCATGTGAATTTAAAGACACATGCCAATCTATTTTTAACTACTTGATGAGTTCACAGAAAGTGAATTCTTCATTTTGTTTCTTGGCTGACAACATCGTTCTCACCCACACTCAAAACCTACTTGAGTTTCATCCTTGTGCTATGAAAACATCTTGTGGTATTCTAATAGGGCCATGCCCTGTACCCATTAGAGATAGTGTATAGAGAAATGATGCCAAAAATGTGCCAAATAAAACTCTAATATTTATTTCAGTTGCTCATAATGCATATGAAAAATGCTAGCTCATAGTGTCCTTTTAATCAGGGTCTTTGTCCTAATATTCACTCTAAGACTAATTCACTCCTCTTTAAAAAAACAAAACAAAAACAAAACAAAAACAAAAAAAAACTCTGTCCAGTCTATTTAAATCACTCTCCCTCATGTCTTAATAGCAGTTAACCTGACTGATATCAAGTGTTGTGAGAATCCACACACAAGCTAGGGTCCACCATGGAGAGAATATTTGTGCCAGGATTTTAGGAATAAACTATACCATGTATCCACAAAAATAAGACTTAACCAGAAAATAAGCCCTAGCATGATTTTTCAGGATGGCGTCCCCTGAACATAAGCCCTAAAGCATCTTTTGGAGAAACAGTTAATATAAGACCTGGTCTTACATTAATTTTAACCGGTCTTATATTAATTAGAAACTAATTTTGAGGATATCATTCCAAAAAGGAAAGCCATATCTGCATAGGCATTTTCACGCTACCTCTTTTACTCTGCAGAACATTCCTGCAAGTTTGATATTGTTAATCACATTTTGGAGATGAAGGACCTTAGGCTCAACTTCACATAGTTCAACAGTGATGGAGTTAAGATGTTGTCAATATTCTATGATATCTCTATATATTTTAAATGTATTTTAACAAGATTAAAAAAGAGGTTATTAAATTCTCGATCTTGATCATGATTGTTTCTTCTCATAAACAGATAAACTGTATGAGAATTATACTTAATTTTTGCAAAATGCTACATAGTATATGGATCAATATTTGGTAGAATAGAACATTATTGAATAATCTGACAACTTTACTTTCCAACAGTTTATTATAACTTAGTAGGAGGTCTAGGATAAAAATGTTATATATAAGAGAGATTTTAGTAGGCCAGTAATATATTTTAAACATCTCAATTTTAACATATTTCTCAGACAAGGTGAATAATCCTACATGGGGGGACATTTAAGGAAAAGCATAATTTAAGTGGAAATCATCACTAAGTGACAGTATCTACATTTTACATTTTTACTTGATTTTTTTATCTTCTGGATTATAACATTTATCCACATTTTTCACCTTATAGCTGTTATTTCATCTGTATTTTCTTGACTAAAAATCCAGATTCATATTTCAAATTTAATGTAAATTTTATACTGTAATAAGGAGAAATCCTGTATTTTTATTAATCTTGCTTTTTCATCAAATAGCAAGAACTGATCTGTATATGTAGTTCTGTGTTACCTTTCTGGAAGAATATATGAAAGCTATAATTCCATGCTCATTTTATATTTTATTTTTTTTATTTTTTATTTTTTTTAATTCCATGCTCATTTTAGCAGCTAAACAGCTCCATTTTATTTTTGTTGTATATTTTTAAAACAGTATTTCAATTTCAAATGTGAAAAATCTGCAATATTTAGTTTTTAGCAAACGTAATGAGTACTTCTTATGAATGCTTTATTTGAAACTATCTCTATAGCAAATTTATTTTACCTTTATGAAACCAATAGAGCAAAGTCAAATGTTAAGAAATTGGAGACTCAAGTCTAGTTACAGCATATAGGTTTGTAAAGTTCATCGTTTCCAACCTAACTTTTGATCTAAAAATAAAATAGAATCCCTAAATCTCAGTAGATTTGTCAAGTTTATAATAAAGACTAACATATGAGGGGAAGACAAGAGATGTGACAAATTTTACTGGTGACTTCTTTATAAAAATTAAACAGAAGGAAAAATATTTCCCAGACATCAGGCATATCACGTAATAATACATTTAAAGGGTCTTAAGAGAACCAGGAAATATGCCGACAAATTTTCCTGGCTATCAAAAAAGTCATTTTTCATTGAGTATTGTATAGAAATAAAAAAGAATCAACATACCTGTTTAGCAACAGAAAAGATAATTTGTGAAAAGAACAATGAGAAAAAGTCAAGATTTTCCGAACTTCCTTCTGTTATATGTACTGGGGTGCCATCTTCACCCCTTTTCCTCCTCCACTTCCGCCCACTTTTTTCTCTAATGCCTATTGCTTTTTGCCAATACAATTTAGTGGTACAATAATAAAAGACTACTGTTATCTTAAGATCTGCTCATCACCTACCTATTTGCCTCTATCAACATAATAATTTTTATGTTATATTTCTCCTATTAGACACATTAAAATATAACTTAAGATCCTAAAAACACTTGAAAAATATTTTATCATCTTAGGAACTAACTCTATGGCACATAATAAGCAGCAGTTTTGCATCTATTCTAAAGTTATATTATAAACGGGAGAACAAAAAAATCCTGTTTCAAAATTAACCTGGTTAAAAAGACAAACTGTTGAACTCTTGCGATAATACTTTGTATTCTTAATTGTTATACTTTTATGTGAATCAGCTTTTTTCATATTAATAATTTATATGATTCACTTTATATTTTCTGTTACTATTCCCAGATCCCTTTCTCTTTCCTCCTCTGTCCTATACCTCCCCAATGTTCAGAAGTTCTAAACATTTATTAGGTACTTGTTACTTGCCAATTATTTTAGGTAATTTATATATGAAGTTGATGCTGTAGTCCTCATTTTCAAGTTGGTAAGAGAGAAGCTCTAAGAGATTCAGGCACTAAAATGGAGCTAAATACCTCTTCATGCTACCACATTGAAGAACTAATAACAGAGATATATGTGCAAAGGAGATAAAAACTTTCAAACATGATATCATTATCAGAGGCTATCCTGGGGAACACAGTCAGGGAACACATTTCTCTTAAGCTCAACCCCAATGTGGTGTGTGAATTGGTACTGACTGTGTCCATGGTTGAGGTGAGAGGCAGGGAGGGGAAGTCACTGCCTACATTGTCCCAACATACCCAAAGTTATCTGAAACAATAAAAAAGCAACAGAAAGAAGAAGGTGAGAAGCATTTCCCCCCAACATTGGAATAAACATGAATCACTTAGCTAGTATAGCAACAGTACACACTAAAGGAGTTTCAAAATAATGTGTTGTGTATACTGATACATATGTCAAGATTTTCTAATAGACATTTTTTGATCATTTAAACTTCTTGGAGTTTAGTAGGACAGAAACTAAAATAATAAGGAAAGCAGGGAAAAGTGGTACATAGTTGTTTATATAAGAATAATGCATGTCAATGATAAAACTATTATTTAGATACTACAGTGATCATGAAAAGACAGAAACCCATAATCTTTGTGATAGGTTTCCATTTTACAAGATGCTTGGCCCATAAGTCAAACAAGTTTTTCCCAGATGTAGACAGCAAGCAACTCATAGTCCTGGCTAAGTGGATTATAGCAATATATATATATATATATATATATATATATATATATATATATATACACATATATATATATAAAATTTGTCAAACTATAATTTTTATCACAAATAGAACTCTAGGTAACATCTAGAAATGATCAGAATCAAAACGTAACATCTGAACTGATTATTGCTATATTTTAACCTGAATTAAAATTTGATTTAAAAAAATATAAAGGCCCTGACATAGTAGACCCCTTGTTAAGTAACTCTTATTAATAACTTGACTAATTTTATGTGCCTTTTTAAATGTTTGTGTTTTTAGTGAAATAATACATTTCATTAAGCATGGAGTTAAATGAATTATAGAATGAGTACATCCATATAACCACTACCCAATACAAACATAGAGTATTAAGACTGCACGAGAAGACCACATTAGGCCTGCTCCCACTCACTATCTCTCTTTCCTACTAAAAAGGAAACACTACATCATTTTTAACATTATTGTCTAATTTTTCTAGTTTTTGAACTTTATGTATAATGAAAAAATAATGTTATATATCATTTTTGTCTAGCTTATTTCCCTCAACATTATATTTGTAGAATACATCCATTTTGTTGTATGTAGCTGTAAAATATTTCGTCACTGTATAGCATTCCATTGTATAAATGTATCACCATCTATTTACTTATACTGTATATCAGACTGGTTATTTACAGTTTGGGGCTACTATGATAATGTTTCGATGAATATTCTCATACATTTATTTTAGTGCTATGTCCACACATTTATGTTGGCTGAAATTACTTTGACACTATGCATCAATATTGTAAAGAAAGCAGAATTTCCTATAAAGCTTTTAAAGTATATATTTAATGGTTAGTTGGTGATTTCTGAATTTTTATAATAAGCAATTCTTAAACGTGCGTGACACTGAAATCAAAAGTGGCGTAAAGGATTTATTGAATCACAAAGCATTTTAAATAAAATTAAAGAGACAATAATTTTTTTTTTTCCATCTCCCAGAATCAGGTAAGAGTTTTAGAAATTGGAAAAAGTGGCTTACCATGTCAGAAAGCTAAAACTACCTCTGATCAGCTAGGTAGGACTAAAAGAATCAGGCAAAACATGATTCTGGAGATTCTGATATTGTATGTTAATGGACTCTGAAATTTTATAATTTGTATGTTTTAAACAGCTTTATTGAGATATAATCAACACATAATAGATTGCACATAATTAAAGTGTACAATTGAATAAAATTTGACATGAGTATACAACCATGAAACTATCACCATAATTAAGGTAATTAATGTATCCATCACCTCGAAAACTTTTCCGTTTCTAATCCATTCCTTCTACATTTTCCCAAACACTTGCCCCATCCCTTGATTTTTCCCTGGGGATCCACTAATCTGCATTCTGTAACCATAAATAACTTTGCATTTTTTCCAGAAATTTACATAAATGAAATCACACAGTAAGCATTCTCTTCTGGCAAGCTTTGTTTCACTCTGTGTGTTTAATATTTATGTATTTAGAGTTCATTCATTTTATTTCTGACTAGTATTCCATTCTATGGATATAACACAATGGATTTATCCATTCATCTTTTGATAGGCCTTTACATTTACTGAAATGATATTTTTTGCTGTTATTAATATTATGAATCGTATTAATATTAATTTCTGAATGTTAAACTAAATCTGCATTTGTGACATAAAATTCACTTGGCCAGGATGTATTGTCCATTTTAAATGTTCAATTGGATTTGTTATTTTTTTGTTTTTTGTAGTTATTGCGTTTTTGTTCAGAGGTTTATTGGTCTGTGGTTTTCTTTTCTTGTAATACCTTTGTCTAGTTTTGATATCACGATAATGCTTGCCTCATGGAATCAGTTATGAAATAATTTCTTCTCTCTAGAATTCAAAATGATTTTGTACAGATTTAATGGTATTTCTTCTTTAAATGTTTAGTAGAATATCAATTAAGCCATCTGGGCCTAGAGTTGTCTTCGGGGAAAGATTGTTAACCATAAATGTAATCTCTGTAATATTTTTAAGGCTATTCAGGCTATCTATTTTATCTTGAGTAATCTATAGTAAGTACGTCTTTCAAAGAATTTGTCCATTTCATCTACATTATAGAATTTATTGGCATAAAGTTGTTCATATTTTGTTATCATTTTAATATCTGTAGCATCTGTAGTGATATCATAACCTGTCTCATTTGTGATATTGGTTAACTACGTCTTTCCATATTTTTTCTCAGCCACATGGCTAGAGGTATATGAATTTTATTGATTTCCCCAAAGGACCAAATTTGGTTTTATTGATTTTTACTATTCCTTCTCTGCTTTCTATTTCATTGTTTGCTCTGATATGTATTTGTTTGTCTGTTTGTTCATTCATTTTTTTCTTTCGTTTTTTGCATTTGATTTGTTCTTCAGTTTTTTATGGAGGAAGCTGGGTTTATTGATTTGAGAACTTCTTCCTTTTCTAATATTGGCACTGAGTGTTTTAATTTTCCTGTAAGTACTACTTTAGTTACACCTTGTACATTTTGATGTGTTGTGATTTCATTCTCATTTATTTACAAATGCTTTCTAATTACACCTTTTATTTTCTGCTTTAACTTACAGGATATTTAAATATGTATTTCCAATACTTGGGAATTTCCAAATATCATTCTGTTTTTGATTTCTGATTTAATTCCATTGTGATGAAAGAACATACTTTGTATGACTTTTTTTTTTTTTAATGACACTTGTGTTTTGGCTTGAAATACAGTTTACCTTGGTAAATTGTCCATATACTCTTGACAGAAATGCGTCGTATACCGGTGTATGGTAAGCTGTTCTATAAATATCATTAAGACAAATTGCTTGATAGTTCAAGTCTTTGGTATCATCACTGATTTTTCTGTTTTGTTTTGTTTTATCTAGTCTACTTCTATCATTTGTGAGAGGGATGAATCCCAAATATAATTGTGAATTTGTCTATTCTCCTTGCAGTTTTGTTTTTGTTCAATGGATTTTGAAGCACTGTTGTTAGATGCATACATGCTTAAGATTTTTTTGCCCCATCGATTAATTGAACCCTTATCAGTATGAAATGACCTTTTGTTCCTGGCAATAATCTTTGCTTTGAAATTGACTTTGTCTGATATCATTATTGTCATTTTAGCTTTCTTTATATTAATGTTAGTTTGATATTTACTTTTCTATCCTTTTAGTTTTAGCTTCTCTGTGTCTTCATATATTTTTCTTTTTAGGCAACTAATAGTTAGGTATTGCTTTTTTCATTCAATCTGACAATTTTCAACATTTTACTTTGTGAATTTAGATCCTTTATATTTAGAGTTATTTTAGACATGGTTAGTGTTAAATTTGTCATTTTACTATTTGTTTTCTATTTGTTTCATCTGGTATTTGTTCTGTTTTTCTTTTTCTGCTTTGTTGTACTTTACCATATTTTTTATGATTCTTCTTTTCTCCTATTGGCTATAGTGTTTTTTTGTTTGTTTTAATAGTTATTTTAGGATTATAGTAATCATCTTTAACTTATCATAGTCAACTTTCAAGTGACCTTATTCCATTTTATTCATGGTATAAGCATCTTTTTTTTTTAAGCATATTAAAATATCCTTACGTATTTCTCTTTCTAGCTTTTGCACTAATTTGTCTATATTTTATGTCTACATAAATTATAATCTCCACACCACATTGTCATTATTTTTGTTTTAAAATGATGTGCTGATAAGATTTAAATATTTTTAAATATTATATATTTATCAAGATAATTAACATTTCTGATGTTCCTTAATCCTTATATTGATTCATATGTCAATTTTCTTTTTGCTTGAAAAACTTACTGTTTCTAATATATTTCTGCTAGTTATGCATTCTTTCAGCTTTTTTATTTTTTTTCAGCTGAAAATCCTTTTACCTTTGTTTCTAAATATATAATTGATGGATAACAAATTGTAGATGGATGACAGGATTTTTTTTTTCTTTCTAGTACTTTAAAAATGTTGCCTCACTGTTTTCTTACTTGCAGTGTTTTAATGAGACATTTGTTTCTTTATATGTGTTTCTTGCTTCTCTGGATGCATTTATGATTTTTCTCTTTAAAGCATATTCATAAAATTTGATTATGATTTGTTTTGGTGTACTTGACTTTATGTTTCTTATGGTTGGCGTTCATTGAGCATTTGTATCTGTGTGTTTATAGATTTCATCAAAATTGGAAAATATTTTGGCTATTTTTCACTTCAGATATTTTTTCTGTCACCTCTCTTTCTTCTGTCTTCCAGAGCTTCCCATTACATAGATATTAAGCCACTCATAACTGTCCTACAGCTCAGTTATGAGCTTAAAATGTTTCTTCTGTGTTTCATTTTAGGTAGTTCATATCATAATTTCTCATTATGGGTCATGTTTTTTTATACTTCTTTGAATGATTTTGAATGACTCTTGATTTTTTTATTGGATACTAGCCATGGTAAACTTTACGTTGCTGATCGATGGATAGTTTCAAATTTCTATAAACATTCTTGATGAGTTTGTTGAACATAGTTAAGTTCTTGGAAAAGTTTGACCCTTAATGACTCAGTTTTATATTTTTTTTTAAAGGTAGGAGCAGAGCATTAATCCAGGGCTATTTATTCCCCCAAACTGAGGGACACTTAGTAACATATCCAGTGTACCATAAATTATGATTTTGTTTGGCTCGTGGTGACCGGCACTATTCCCAGCCCTGTATAAACTCCTAGTATTGTTCCCACTAATCCTTTACGTAATTCTTTCCTCAGACATGGATTCTTTTCTCACATGCACGTTCTGAATAATCTGCTTAATAATCAAGCAGGCCTTCAACAAATCTGTAGGATTCTGTCTGTATGTAGTTCTCGCTTCTCTGGCATTCTGTCCTGTGAACTTCCGCCACAATTGCTGCACTCTCAGCAGCATCACCTCAACTCAAAGAGTCCACCAGAGTCTGCATGGATTTTCTCTATTTGTCAGGAAACTCAGGACAATAAACTGGGGCAATTGTGGGTCTCAATTGATTTATTTCTTTTCTTTCAAGATTCACTTTTATAGTTGCCTGATGTCCAATGTCTTGGAAACAATTTTTGTCCTACATTATAGCTTATTCACATAGGACGCTGAATCGTATCTCTGTTACTGTCTTGGTCATATGCCTATATCCCCACATTTTTACAGTTTAAAGAGTCCATTGGTGGCTTCTTGTATAGTCACGGTTGAGAGGCACTGTTGTAGATGTTCATTATGCAGTTTAGACTGGGGTGAGATAATTCATATAGTAGTTAATTCAATGTACCTGCTTTTTGTGTGTATGAGATTAAATAAAAGCAGATACATAAAGTTGATCCTGACATGTGAGGTGTAATAAGAAAATACAGTGAATGTTTAAATCTTAAAACCTTTATTACAGTAAAAGACATTGCCATTTATCCCCCTCAAAATACTCCCCTTCACTTCTAACACACTTATCCCATCATTTTTGCCACTTTCTAAAGCAGTTCTGGAAGTCCTCTTTTATGTTTTTACCGGTAGTTGCACTGTCATGGCTGCCTCAATGTCCTGAATCAGTTCAAAACATTTATCTTTCATGGTCATTTTGGCTTTGGAGAACAGCCAAAACTTGCATCATGTCAGATCCAGTGAATAAGGTGGATGAGGACACATCATAATGTTTTTATTTGACAGAAATTGCTGTACCAGAAGTGATGGGTGACACAGAATATTGTCATGATGGTAACATTTACCCATTTCTCAGGCCATTCTCCACACACATCATTTCTTAAATGCTGGTAAAGACATTCACAAAAAAGGACCTCCGGGGGGGGGGGGGGGGCGCGGCCATTTAGCTCAGTTGGTTAGAGCATAGTGCTCTTAACAACAAGGTTGCTGGTTCGATCCCCACATGAGCCACTGTGAGCTACGCCCTCTACAACTAATTTGAAACAACTACCTGACTTTGAGCTGATGGGCCTGGAAAAACATGCTTAAATAAATAAAAGGATTTTTTTTAAAAAGAAAGAAAGAAACCTTTCATTAAAAAAAAGAAAATGAAAAGAAATCAAAGAACTTCCAGAACTGCTTCAGAAAGTGGCAGGAATCATGAGATAAGTATGTTTGAAGTGAGGGGGAGTATTCTGAAGGGTATAATGGCAACATGTCTTTTACTGTAATATTTTCTTTTTAATTTAAACATTTATAATATTTTTGGTCATATCTTGTACTTAATACTCAACAACTATTACCTTTCATCTTTTCTAGTGTTCCCTTGAATAAAAAAAATACACTGTATCATAATAGAAAATAGACAAAACAGGATTTAAATAACTTGTATTCTGGTTATTGGATTCCCACCTATCAGTACTAGCAAACCATTTAAATTCCTGAAGTCTTGATCTTCTAATCATTGAAGGTATGAATTTTTTCCATTAAGTCTTATGGGATAGTTGGCAAGATTAAGATATTACAGATGAAGTTCCTTTTATTAATCGAAAAATGTCTTGCACATACGTGTATCTCACATATGTGATACTATTCTCAATCTTTGCCTGGGAATTATTTTTCTTCAAGTTCTATTATACTTTTCTCTGTGTTCCACTTTTCCCAAGCAAACAATTTGTGCATGCAACAGTCTTTAATAGGTTTTTAAAACTTTATATTAATCACAGAAAATGCTCTAAACATTTTTTTAACATTAATGGAAAAAATAGTCAGAGGACTAGAACAGACACTTCTTCCAAGAAGACATACAAATGGTAAACAGGTATATGAAAAAATGCTCAACTTCACTAGCTATTAGGGAAATGCAATGATAACCACAATGAGATACCACCTGACACCTGTTAGAATGGCTATTATCAAAGAGAGAAGTAATAAGTTTTGGAGAGGTTGTGGAGAAAAAGGAGCCCTCATACACTGCTGGTGGGAACGTAAATTGGTACACATATTTGGAGGACAGTATGGAGATTCCTCAAAAAGTTAGGAATAGAATTACCATATGACTCAGTAATCCCTCTTCTGGGTAACTACCCAAAATATCTGAAAACATTTATCCATAAAGACATATCATATTTCCCTGAAAATAAGACCGGGTCTTATATTAATTTTTGCTCCAAAAAACTCATTAGGGCTTATGTTCAGGGGATGTCATCTTGAAAAATCATGCTAGGGCTTATTTTCAGGGAAACACTGTATGTACCCTTATGTTCATTGCAGTATTATTCACAGTGGCCAACACATGGACACAACTAAAGTGTCCTTCAATAGGTGATTTTGTATATATGGTATATATACAAAATGGTATACTACTCTGCCATGAGAAAAGATGAAATACTGCCATTTGTGACAACATGGATAGATCTTAAGACTATCATGTTGAGCGAAATAAGTCAGACAAAGTCGAGAACCATATGATTTCATTCTTATGTGGCATATAAAACTGAAAGCAACAAACAAACAAGACCAACAAACAAACAAACAAAACTCATAGATACAGACAACAGTTTAGTGGATACCAGAGGGTAAGAGGGGCCAAAAGGTTGTAGAAGAGGTGAAAGGGGATCAAATATATGGTGATGGAAGGAGAACTGATTCTGGGTGGTGAACACATAATGCAATATATAGCAGATGTATTATAGAATTGTGCATTTGAAACTTACATAATTTTACTAACCAATATCACCCCAGTAAATTTAATAAAGATTTCAAAAAGTGAGAAAGACCACAGAAAACAATTTTTAAAATGTCCCTATGGTAATTTATAAAAACAAGTTGATGGCATCACATATTATCACTATAAAAATTATATAAATATGTTTCCATATTGTATACATAACATATTCCATATGTTTAGATATTTAAGTTAATATGCTCATGATGCCCAATGATGTTTACATATGGCAGTATGTAACTCTGTGTTTTATGGTAATCATGACAGTTACACTCCAAGAAACTTCAATTTGGTTCTAGAAGTATAATGACACAACCACAAAAGCACATGTTTATTTGAGGTATAATTCCACTTGTATTAGTAATACTTCACAGTTAACAATAGCCAGACTAAATTACTGTATAAATAGCAGAAACAAAGCTGCAGGTACAGCACTCCTTTAGAACGTCTTTCAGAAATGTTAAATGTCATAGTGCATAATTTATCAATGCTGATAGCCCTCAGTACAGATCTGAGGGAATTGACCTCTACAGCCAAACTATTTATCACATCACAATATATAAAATGTACTTTTAATTAATAAATGGACAATCTATTGCCTTCATGGATGCAGCTGATCAATCCTTTTTTATCTTCTGTCTACAGTTTGGGTCTTTTTAATGGGTTTTAATGGGTTTTTCTGTACACTTGCACAGCTGAGTTTATGCATTTACTTCCTGGAACAGTTTCTGTATTTTGTGGCATAATCTCACAGCCTCTTTGGTATTTTTCCACAACAATATCAGTATGAAAATAGTCATGCTTCTTGGTATTTTAAAATGACATTCATTACTCTTGAGCTGACCTCACTGGCACTAACCTATCTGAAAGTCATAAAATTAGTATAATGCAGTTCCCATCAATATACTAAGTCTATAAAGGCCTGAGTTAATAGTTTACATGTGCAAAAAAATTTTAAAGTACAGTGGCTTACTATACTCATAAAAAATGAAGCAAGCAAATAGAACAGGAAAACAGTTTTATACAAATGTTACAAAAGCATCTAAGATATTACTTAACCTATTAAGGCAACTACTGAATTCAATTGTCTATTTAAATTTGGCATCAAATTAAATTTGGTAAATTTAATGATACTGACTGCCTCTTCCAGACTTACAAATAGGATATGTATTTTCTAGAAGTTTGTTTTAAAAGATGAACAATTACATTATAAAATCAACTATTTTGAAGTCATTGATGGTTTCAGCACTTTACACTTGTATAGTCACTAATATTCCTACCTTCAGATTAAAAAACAACAACAACAAAAAACATCAGTTAAACCTACTATGGTTTTTATTTGTTTTGTTTTGTTTTATTCCTAATATTCTCTGAAACATGTTGTTTTAACTCAGCATTTATACATTTTTGGAAAAATTATTTTAAGTATTTCTTCTTAGGTATACTGTAAGTTTTAGTGAAAGACTGAATAATGAAATCTCAAGACTCTTTTACCCATAAATAATATTGTTATAATAATAACTTGGTCTCAGATGGAGATTATTGCTTCTCATGGCACCCTATCATGTTTTTATGCCTTAATACTCCAATTTTCAAATCCAAATATCAAGGAAGACAGAATGTTTTACGATGAGCTCCATTTTCCAGATTAATGCACCTGAGCAACATTTTCCCTTATTTAATATCCCTTACTCATTTCCTCTCCTGTTATAGGGATAGCACAGCTGTTTATCTGCCAATTATCTTTGAATCTATTAGTGAAAATGTCTAAATTAATCATAAAAAGACAAGTGTATCACGGAATGCCTGTGCTATGAATACAAGACCTCATTGTATTCTTTCTGTCGTTTTCACTGGTTTCACATGGCAGTGTTGATTTCTTGATACTGTATACTGTAAATTTGTTTCAAGTGGAGAAAACCCATATAGATTTATTAGGGTCTACTATTTAGTTTTAGCAAGCATATCATTTATCCTAACAGTTCAAATACTCTTTTTTTAATTTATTGGGGTGACAATTGTTAGTGAAATTACATAGATTTCAGGTGTACAATTCTGTATTACATCATCTATAAATCCCATTGTGTGTTCACCACCCATAGTCAATTCTCCTTCCATCACCATATATTTGATCCCCCTTACCTTCATCTCCCTTCCCCCACCCCCCAAATACTCTTAATTTTATATACGTAATACGGTTAAGCATATTCAACAAGAAGGTGCGTATCTGGGAATTGTGGGTAATATGCATAACTGACTTAAGCACATCTAAAAGTTTGACAGATTCAATATTTGTATCAATGGTAAGATAGGTTTCATTTAATTTAATAAACATTTGCTGTTGCCTCTTTAATATATGTGCTTTGGGCAGTCTAAAGATAGGGAGGAAGATCAAACATGTAAACTGACAATTAGAGAATTAAGTAAAAAGTGAAACGTGGACTGCCCTAGAACACAGCTGTACACCAGATTGTGTCACTAATCTATTCACTCAATTAAGGAACATTAGAATTTACAAGATGAAATTTTTACTGCATTAACTTGTGCAAATATGGGTAAGACATAGCTTTTTAAAATTAATTTACCCCAGAGAGTTCAGAGCCTACTAGAGGTGCAAGGAATATTAAGGTATAAAATTATAAATTTTAGTATAAGTAAATTGTAGTATAAGTCATGTTGTTATGATGATCGAAGTGCTATGGGTGCACAAAGTGCAAATTCTTATCAAAGCCAGACCAAGTTTCAGAGATGACATTAAATTTATTGCAATTGATAAGGTCAAATGTGGATTAACATAAAGGGAGAAAAAAAACAACATAACTCAAGAATTATCCCCCAGGAAGTGGAATCCTAGTGTCCTGCTCAGCAACCAGAGAAAGGGAAGGAAATAAGCACTTCAGATGTATTTAGTTACATCTCACTAAGAAAAATTAAGATTGAGTTACCTTTTAGTGTTGAAAACTCTTCTCTAGGTTCATTTCATCCGTTAGCTGCTGTGAGCTGAGAAATGGTCAGCATGTGTTGCATGTATTCGAGATCTCTAATGTTACAGAGAAAGTGGAAGAAATCCAACCATTCATGTTTCTACACGCAGTATCTTGATTTACTATCTTTGCTTCTCATATTCAATTTATAACTGCTTTGTTTTTATGCTATTCTAATATATAAATGCAGTTGACCCTGTATTGTTAGTGGTTAATTGCAGTTGAGAAGAACACAGGGATTACAGAATGGTTTTACTCACATGCAAAGGGGCATTGCCTACATGGAGCCTTATGTTGAGCAAAATTCAGAGGACATGCCATAAACAATTAGTAGTAAATAAAAGAAGAGAGTAGCAGTACAAAGGCCCCATATTTACTGGCTCTAGACATAGAACTGTTAGTGAAAACTTAAGAGGCAGGCAGACTTGGATTCCAATCTGGACCGTGACTTACTTGTTGTATATCTTTAAACAAGTATTTGGTTGGTGCAAAAGTCATTGCAGTTTTTGCAATTATTTTTAACCCTTTAAACAGCAATAACTTTTGCACCAACCTAATAGCTTACCCTCACTAAACCACGTTTCCATTCCTGTAAAATGGGACTTATAATAGTACCTATCCTATACATGCTTATAATAATAATTATATGCAATAATGTAGGTAAAGCGTTTACCACAGTGCCTATTATATATAACCACTCTGTCAACTCTGGAAATATGGGTAAGACATAGTTAACTTGCTATTTGATTAAATGAGACACTGCTTATAAAGTGTCAGGATATCATAGAGCAAAATAATTAATACCTTTAGTATTAACTGCAGAAATTTTAAAAAACAAAGCATTCTTCCCCTAAGGAAACACAGGTATAAGTACATTGATATAGTAGTCATTCACTCATTCATTCATTCATTCATGTTACAAATATTTATTGAGCACCTACTATATATTTATTCTAACCAATGGATGAAATTGTGTGACAAAATTTTTGCCCTGCGGTGCTTCTATTCTTAGAGACACAGTATTCCAACAATTTCAACCAACCTACACACAGTTTCATTCTAATGCAGAAAAGACTAAGTAGCTGCTGTGTATATTTGTTGGAATACTTATATTGTCTCTGACATTATGGACCTATCAATCCTGCTTCACCAAAAATATTTTCAAAACAGAATTGAGTGTCTTCAACTTTTTGAAATTCACCCCACATTAATCAATTAGTTCTTTGCTCAGAGAAAGACTGAAACTTCTAATCTCTCTATTCCTCCAGGGAGACCTGGGGTGCCGCACTCTACTGTTTCTGCAATTTAAGCAGCAAGAGGAAAGATTTGTTGAGGGAGGCATTGAGGAAGTTAACAAGTAGAATCCACAGTTGTTCCTCCACAAGTATGAGCCCCTTTTTGGTAGATAGTTCTGGAGGCTGCTAGAATTATGATTTTCTAAAGGCATCCATGCTTATTAATCTATCTGAAGAGGGAAATGTTTTCTTTTTTTCACTTCTAAATGCACCTGATTTAGATAACCACTAAATGCATGGTTTTCTAAGAAATGGGCTAATGAGATAGAAATTTACTATACATTGAGCTTTAAACTGAGTTCCTAAAGACAACTGACATTGAATACAGTGGAGGGCTAGATGCTTCTAAACCTTCACTATAAACACACATTTTAAAAAATTGTGTTCACTTAAACTTTATAATTTTACTCCTACCAAGATAGCTGTTTTGATTTTCTCTTTGATTGGAAAAGGATCCTTTCAGAAATAATCTCTACAGATGCTGTTTCCCCACAACTGATTATAACCAAGTTTTGATATTGACTTTGTAGTCTATTTATTAAGAGGTATTATTTAAATTCTATCAACAGAAAATAATAGGTTTAAAAATGTATTATGTACTGTTTGTAGAAGAATAAATGCAATTATTACAGAAGAAAATCAGGTACAAAGTAGAAAAGATTCATTTGAGTATGTTTCTAATAAAATTATAAATGCGTACATTATTAACTTCAAAGTGTAGATTAAGGCTACTAGATGAACCCTGAGTTGTAAATCAATATCAATTAAAAATAATCATGATCAGACAACTAAACCAATGTCTGTATTGTTGAAAAAGGGTTTGCCCTAGTGACAGATCATTGCTACAACCTCTCACGCCATTGGGTGATGTTTACCATATGTCCCATGATTGATAGTGGAATTTAATGAGTTCTTACAAGCAATTAAATAATCAAGAGTTCCTGCTGTGATATGGCATAGCTTGATAGAACAGTGACAAATGAGAGAGTATCTACAACCTAATCAAAGGGACATATTTCCTTGGGAACAAAATAATATTATCCACCAGTGCAATCAAAGGACAAAAGAACATAGAAAGGACACAAACAGAATGAGATATATTATGTCCTCTTCTCGTTATTCTGACTGCACAGTTTCCATTTATCGAACCCTGTTAAATCAGAAGGGAAATTAGGCTTGTTATATGTTTTACTTATCATATATTGTTGGACAGCATATATATACATTCATACATAAATACATATGTGTGTATATGCATATATACACACCGACATGCATATCCTTAATCACTCAAAAGGGACTATTGTTAAAAATCACTAGCACAAAAATGTATTACTCTACAGCCCTCCTAAGAAAAATATAGCAATAATAAAGACTAACAAGCTTGCCAAAAAGTGCAAGGCTGCCTTAGGTGGTTTTTCTCGGGTCTCCAATGTTAAATGTTATTCTACTGCCCCCCCCACCCCTTGGTGTTCAACCCAGGTAAATGTAACAAAATTTTCTTTTTGTCAGTTCATCTATAAGTGTAAAGTTACAGTAAAAGAATCCATTGCCTTTGAAGATTCTCCACCTTAGTATTTTTTCTCTCCAGTAATTTCCTATAAATTTCAAATGAAATGTCTCTAATGTATATAGTGTTTCATGATATGATTGTTTTATTTCTCATATTGTTACGAAAGTGGAGGGTTCCTGGGATATTAAATTCTGATGAACTACGAATTTTTAAATTCGTTCATGGTATTCCTAGTGATCTATATTTTATACTCCCCATGCTTGGATTCCTAAAATTTAAGTAAATAAGTAAAATAAGAATAATAAATGTTTATTATAAAGTCTATGCTGTGATGATATATTTTCTTATTTTATCTAGAAAACCATCACATGTATTACTTTCCCTTTTTGGCAGATTGACTCACAGCTTTTAAAAGAGGTCAAGTAAAGCCTTAATCTGGCAAAAGGCAGAGTTAGAATTTGAATCCGTGCACTTGCAATGTAGCTCTGTGGTAAAGACAAAGGTTCTGGAATCAGATATGCCTGAAGTTGAATCTGATTTTGTCACTTACCAGCTGTTTGTCTTTGGGCAATTTATGTACTCTCTCTGAACCTCAGTTTTTTTCAGCCAAGAAAAAGATAATATAACTCATATAATGTAGTAAATTATTTCATCAGTAAATATTATTATTGATGAACTTATTCAAACATATAGTGGCCATTTAATATGGATCAGGATCTATTCAAGGTAGTTCCAGCCTTCAAGAAATTCACAATTTAAACAAGGGAATTCATAAGTAAACAGCAGATTGGAATACGGATTGCCTATCTGTGTTCTTTGATTAGAGGAGAGGCAGAGCAACCAGAGGAAACAAAAGAAGAAGCATAACAAGTCTAGATTGGAGGTAGGACTGTTAAGATGGGACCTCCTAGTAAAGCTAATATCAAAGAACCTATAAACCTGAGTCAGATAAAGAGGAAACTTAATGTTGGTTCATTAAAAAGACCTGAAGTTAAATCAGAATGGGGTAGGTTGAGGAAACTAAACATGGATTAGTTTGATTGCATCTTGTGGCAACTTGCTGGGAATAGTGAATGCTTCAACTCAAGAAGTATGCAAAAAGCAAAGCATGTAAAGACATGCCAAGATGTTGGTTCTTCATCCTGAAAGGTATGGGTAAAATTGAAGACTGTTAAGCAGTAGAACAAGGAGGAAGCCTAAAAGAGAGTCATCCGATAAGAAGTCTGTGGCAGTAATCCCAGCTAGAGATAACAGTGACCCACATAGGCATAGTAGTATCGGGGATGGAGAGCACTAGATAGATTCAGGAAATTAAAATAAACCATCCATACTCCATGAAGACTGGATGTGGAAAGTGAAGGGTGATGGTATGTTAAGAAATGCAGGATAAACAGATATTCTGGGAAAGAAGATAATTTATTCAACCTTGAAAAGCTTGAATTCCTACAAAACGTTGAGGCAGGAATAGAGTGTGCCATTAGACATATAAGTCTGCAGCTCAGTAAAGACATCTGGGATGACATACATTTTGAGGCAATGAGCATATAGATGTCAGTTGAAGGTGTAAATAGATGAGATTATCAAGAGAAAGTATAAGTGAGAAGAGAAAATGACCAAGAATAAAATTCCAAATAATATTTAAGGGGTCTGTAAAGGAAAAGGTACCCACATAAATGGTAACCGCATCAAAGAGTCACCAAGAAATAAGAGCAGAGTCAAGAAAGACTGGTTTCCTTGATGTCAGGGCAATAACAAATACGAAAAGCAGCAATTATGAACTACTGAGCACTGTCATAAAATGGCAGAAGGAACAAGCAGGATGACATTTTACAACAGGTATTATATCCTCTGTTATGGAACACTTTAGTTTCTTTTGTCCTCAACTGTTTCTTTGACCATCTGTGTCTCTCCCAAACATTAGGGGTGGTGACCTTTTTCTTCATGATGCCTCAGCACCTTTTGGGGGGCACAGACCTTAGGGTTTCCCTATTTACAACAACATATGACATATCAAAACCATGTGCACAGTTAGAAAGTGCAGAGGAATTTAATGCCTTGTGGGGCTCACCTTTGACCAGTGGGAGAAAGGAGCTAGTGAATATATTCTTTTCTGTTCCTCTTTTCTGATGGACTGCCCTAAAAAGCAGTCATTTATAAGAATTCTAGCTAGACAGACCCAGGAGATCGAGTAATTTGTGCTCGATAACCAAGGGCTGGCCAGGTTGAAAGCACAGCTTATTGGCTGTTCTTCCTTCTTTGTCATACTCTCATTTCCCCTTTTTCCTGCTTGTGGGACTGCATTCCACAATAAAGGAGTAGCACTTAATCCTTTCTTTCAGGTTCCGCTTTCTGGGGAAACCAGGCTAAGACAAATATATATTACTCTTGTCATCAGCAAAATCCATTGTAAGCGTAGGTATTCCATGAGACTTAATACCACAAAATGAAAACCACGGCTTGTTGTTTTTTTTAATATTTAGACTAGCTTGCTATAGTTATAGAAATTAATAAATAGATTACCATGAAATGAATAATATAAACTGTAATTAGAAAATAAAAATATTAGAGTAAGTTGAAAAGCAATAAGAATAATTAGCCAACAGAAAACTAACGAACATTTCAAAGGAATTCAAAGCAAATATTCAGTTGTTTGAATGATAAAAGGAGAAAGATGGAAATGAATTATGGGATTGTTCGGAAATATTAAGGCTAAGTTTTCCTCAAGAGTGAAAGGCAGATAGCTTAGTCCAATTGACTTCATTGTCCAGTTCTATGCTAATGGTTCTCAAAGTGTGGTAGCCAGATGGGCAGCATCAGCACCACCTGGGAAAATGTCAGAACAGTGAATTCTCAGATCCTACCCCAACACTACTGAAGCAAATTCTGAGGATAGAGCCCATGAATTTGTGTTTAAACAAGCTCTCATGGGATTTCGATGCATGTTAAAGATTGAGAAACACTGCTATAAATGAACATGATCTGTTTCATTTGACCTAAATAGTAACTAAATTAAACAATGATGGGCCAACTCCTCCAGGAAGCATTCTGTGGTTTCCAAAACTGGAAATAACCTTTTCTGCCCTTGAATTCCCAGAGTATATATATTCCGCCTTTTTGTTACATCATTAAACAAGGACAATTTTGTGGAACAATTTGATAAAATATCTGATATATTTGAGTAGCCAAAATGTGCCTAAATAATACTGGAAAATTGTACACATAATTGAACACATAAAGAGGGAAGAGTAGATGCAGTATGCTCTGACTTTTCTTTTTTTAAATGCCTTAGACAAAAGTTCTACACGAACGTCTATTGATCATATTGAGGCAATAAGGGGTAGAAAGGATGTTTGGTTACAGCTAGAAAACAAACATTAAAACCACCAACTAGCTGGTTACCAGAGGGTAAGGGGGTGGGGGGGTGGGTGATCAGGGTAAGGGGGATCAAATATATGGTGATGAACACACAATAGGATTTATAGATGATATAATACAGAGTTGTACACCTGAAATCTATGTAAATTTACTAACAATTGTCACCCCAATAAATCTAATTAATTAAAAACAAAAACAAAAACAAAACAAAAACACCAACTAGCAATAGGTACACATGGGCTTTCTAGTTTGCTAGTCATCTATATCAAAGTGCCAATTCTGGAATACTTATTTTAGTTTTAATTGATGGATACATAAGAAATTACTCTAGGCATCAATATTTACTAAACCTAATGTTTTCAAACCTTTTAAGCAGGGGGACATACTTTTCCTCTACCTTGATCTTTTCTTAAAATGGAAATTTACCCCAAATATCTCTATATAAAAATTAGATAAAAGCAGAATTGTTCTGGTCTCTACCTTTAATTACCAGGAAAATCAGTTCTTAATGGTGATTTTTTAGGGTTAGCATGATGATAAAACACATCATGTAGCCACTGAATTTAATTCTGAGCAGCTTATGAGCCAGAATTTCAGCATCCTTTCTTTGAATAATTTTATGAATATATCAAAACTTGAATGTTATCAATATGCAAATATCACAGATATCCTTATATAATTCAAATAATCTGTTATAAAATATAGAAAACACTCCCAACATTCTCTGGTTTGTGTTGGATAAGTAGCTATTAGTACTGTACTGTGGTTAATCACAAAATGTAGTGCTATAAAACTGGTTTACAAATTACATGTGACATTTTTGCATGTAATTTATTGAAGTATTCCACCATATCAGACCTCTTAGACTACCAGAAATAATAGAGAGTAGACTAGTTTATTCTAGTGAATTGCATGATTCCTTGAATGACTCAGAAGCTGTCTTAACTTTCCAGAGCACAAAAATATTGTCAAGAGACAATGTATGTGGTTCTTTCATCCATAGATGAAATAAGACATAATGGGTCTGTGCACAAATCTCAAGAGTTCAAGATGATGCAATTCAAAAGAAGAAATTAATTGAAATTATGAAATCCCTGAATGGAGGGTATGAAAAAATTTTAATAGGGAGAAGGGCTTCTCCCTATTAAATTGTGTTTTCTTCCAAAGATACTTCCCATGTATGTTTAGAGAAAAGTAGTTAATGTTATAAGAGCAGTACAAAAAGATCGACAGCTGACACTAAAATATTATTGTCTTTATATAAGATAAATGAAAAGTAAAAATAGTACAGTTCAGTGGCATTAAAATCTTTGAATCTCTCAGAATCAATAAGTTCACAAAAATTACACACCTCATTAAATTCTACAGATTGCACAGCTAGCTATAATGTAAAAACAGGCAGACAGTCTGTCTCAATATTATTACAGGAAGGGTTGGTTAAATTAATAGCTTCTCATTGATTAAAAAATCTTGCATTTTACATGTTCTTAAGTTGGTTCCCACCATTACCTTTCAATAATACAATGAGTCTTTGGAGAAATGTGGTTGTATTGAACTACTAAAATACAAAGGTAGGCAAAGTAAAATGTTTACAATATCCTATCATTGTTTCCTGTTATAAAATGCTTTCTACCTAAAAACAAAGAGGTTTGCTTCCATATACTCTTAGTGATTTTTTTATGCTTAAAATCTCCTGCTAAAAATGTAATTAGTCTATAATGATTACTAAGCATAAAATATTATTGTTCCATTATAATATTCCTAGGCAAGACATAATTTTATCCAGATAATATAACATCTGACACTGCATGTGATAATGCCACTGGAACCTTATCCATTCGTAATCACTGTACGTTAGGAAATTTTTGCCAGGCTACAAGTCAACTGCATTTTTTATGTATTCATTTAGCTAGTTTCCACTTTTGCTCATTAAAAACATGGTAGTTATATGACTTAGGAAGATTTTATTGTGCATCTGAATGTGCAACTACATGTTACTTCTATCTAGTAAAAGCCCAAACTTTTTAAAAAATAAATATAATCCTTTATTCTTAATGCAGTCTGCTTTTACCCTTGATGATTTCCATAATTACTTTACCTGGGATGTTGTAAAGTGCAAAACTTCATATACGAGGTCGGACAATTAAGTTCACGAACTCATCCTAGAAAAAATACTACATACCTCATTGCTGACTATCACTACGGTCACCTTTGAAGTATTCCCCTTGGGAAGCTATGCACCGATACCAGCTCCTAGTGCACCCTTCAAAGCAATTTTAGAGCTCCTTTTCTGGAATGGCCTTCAGAGCTGTCTTCATATTACCCTTGATGTCCTGAATGTCATCCAAATGTCTTCCTTTCAATATTTACTTTATCATAAGATAAAGGACGAAATCATTGGGGGGCCAGATCAGGTGAGTAGGGAGGGTGTTCCAATACAGTTTTATTTGTTTACTGGCTAAAAACTCCTTCCCATACAATGCCATGTGAGCTGGTGCATTGTTGTGATTCATGAGCCTGAATTGTTGGTGAAAAGTTCAGGTTGTTTAACATTTTCATGCAGCCTTTTCACCACTTCCAAATCGTAAACTTGGTTAACTGTTTGTCCAGTAGGTACAAATTCATAATGAATAATCCCTCTGATATCAAAAAAGGTTAGCAGTATCATTGCACCAAGTTCTTGAACTTAATTGTCAGACCTGGTATATTTATTTTGCACAGCTAAGTTCATTTAAGTTTCAGAGGTTTATTCAATAAGGATTTGGTTAATGATATTGTTATTATAGTACCACTGGTCTCATTATTTTGTCCCTTGCACTTCTCTCTTCAGTACGTATGTTAGCATCTTGAAATATATTTTTTGGCTCTGAAGCAACATCAAATTATACCTTTATTTGGTAGTTCTGTATCAAATATGTAAATACCTGTTAATCTGTATTGTAAATGAATATATTATGTAATTGACATGTCAGTCATATATAATTCTATAGTTTATGTATATATACACATATATTTAAACCCTTAATAAGAGTAATTGAAAACACAAATCTTTAATTTGAGACACATTTCAAATAAAGCAAGATCTGTTCCTTAGTCAATAATACAATTTAGTTGTGACATATATGCATAAAGCTATGCACTGCCACACTGCATTACATCCCAATATATTTTGAGAGATTAGCATGCAGCAATGTCAGTAAATAGAAAGGATTTAGGTGTTTTGAGGTTAGTTTGCTTATGCTTACATAAAATTATGTTGTACATTTTAGAAATGCACGTTAGAAACTAATTTTAAACAGGGTAGAATTTTAGAAACTATAAACGTATTTTTAAAATATCAACCTGCACAATGTCTACATATTTATCCATAATTAAGTGTGAAGACATTAAATAATTTTTTTATAAAATCATTTCTTGATTTTATAATAAAAAAATCAACATCACCCCCTCTTTTATCTCGTCTAAAGAGAAAGCACGCTTTATATAAGAGGATGACCTAGAATCTGTGACACCAGTGCTTTACCAAAGTTGTTTATTATCTAATATAGTGTTCTTGCATTCCATGTGTTGGACTGAATAACATTCGCTCAAATTTATAGAACATTTGAGGATGGCATAAGAATAACCATATTGCAAGCCAGTAACATTTGGGTATAATAAAAATTATAGCTAACTGGAGGTTAGAGTATGTGTGAAATCCTTGATGACTATAAAGACCATCGAGTTCGTGGTGACCATGCCTTTCCAAACTATAAATAGCTCCATGCATGCTTGACATTGTTGTTATGGCAAATGAAGAGGCAAACCTGGCAAGACAATGAGCTGAGGATGATGGTTCCTTTATGAACTTCAAGTCTATTTTGCTGATTCATTATATCTAAAGCTAATCTTTAAAATTGTGACCCTAATTGTGGAAGTTATTACATGGCATTTGTTCATTCTAGTAGGAATTCAAAAACATTCCTGAAATCTCAAAACATTTGAGTCATAAAAGAGATAAATTCTATAGACTTAACATTTATCAACTCAGTTCACTTAACAAAGGATACAATCAGGTACTTTTGTTTGTTGTTTTAAAAAGAAATAGAATAGAAAGTGAACAAAAGGAATAAAAAACTTACAATTTAGGAATTGCTTAATTTTTCAGCTTCCACTGAGGTTATCACTAGAATCGCTAAAAATATCTACAAAAAAAATAATTTTATGGGCTGAAGAGAAAAAAATAATGCCAAATACGTAAGTTGGCATGTAATTTTTTTCTCTCAAAAATACTAAATATGGTTTATGTAGGAAAGCTTTACTAAATAGATTAAATTGGCAAATTAATTATCAAAAACATCAGAGAAAATAGTTATCTAGTGGTCATCATTTAGAGCATATTTCTATTTTTTGTAGTGAATAATCCTTTTCGGTTGTCTAGTGTTCAAGACAACTTGTATTGCTATACTTGAGATAATTCCATTAATTTGCAAGGAAAATTGACGATTAAGAATAGTAAATGAGAACAATGCATGCCAAATATTCTGCTGTGCATGTGATAACTGAAGCATCATAAATATTACTTTGGCAAATTGTTTGTGTTGGGATAATAAATGAAATCACTGTCACACATTCAGTTTTCATTATGTGTCAGACAATGGTTAAACACTTCCGTATCCTCAAATGGTAACTTCAACAAAAGCATATCACATGATAATCTGGTGGCCAGTCTACACGTGGAAGCCTTGAGACCTGTGTTATATAACTTTCCACCACTTCACAGAGGTAGTACGTATAGGAACTGGGATTTGAATGCTGTTTTTACTCCAGTGCTTTTAACCATTGTCCCATAAAGAGATTCTAAAAGTATTGTATGAGATCCAGTTGTGTCCTCCTAATGTCCTACAAACTTTGGTTTACCAGACCTTTGTTTAGCTCTTGCAGCTTAATGACACATAGATCCATAGCCTTTATACTTCACTTACTCGAAGGATTATTTAGTACTGATATGCTAAAATAAGTTAATAGTATCACTTATTAATATAATATATATTCATAAATGGACATTAGTGCTTTACTGCAGTTAACTCAGAAGTCTGTTTCTACAGTGAGGTGGTCAGACAGCAAGGGTTACCAGATTTAGTGAACAAAATAATTCTCCTGTACATTGTCAGGTAACTCTAAACAATGCTACCGTGTCTCTGTCTGTGGGGGGATGGAATCACTACAATACTCGGGGGAAAAATGCGTTGTTGTTTTTGTACCCTTTATGTTTTGAATTTTTGCCATTTCCAATTGTTGCCTTTCTTGGTTGTTTTAAAAAAAAAAAAGCTGTATTGAGGCATAATTGAAAAATAAGGAGCTGCTCATAAAATGTACAATTTGATATGTTTTGATATATATACACACCTCCGTGTAGCATCAACATGAGTCAGTGAACATCACTTTCAAAAGAAGTTTCCTCATTCCCATTGGTAATGCTGCCCGACAACACCAGTGCACAGGAAAGGATTGCTCTGTTTCCTGTCACTATAGATTAGTTTTCATTTTCTAAATTTGTATAGTAATGGGATCAAACAGTACATATTCTTTTTGTCTCGCTCCTTTCATTATTTTTATTTAATGTATCAATAGTTTATTGATTGATTTTTTTTGATTGACATTTGTCCTCATGATAGGTTGCATTTTCCTTTTTTTTTTTAATTTGGTATCACATGTTTTGAATTTTATCTTATGCCTTGCTTGCTAATTTTGTATTCCTCTAAATATTCTTGAGCTTTTTTATGTGATGAGGTTGTTACTTGGAAATTGTTTGTTTTGTTTTGTTTGCTTTTATTGGTTTAGGTAGGACAAGAATGGCAGTTAGTGGAAGGTTAGTTTTCTCCTACTCCTAAGAAAAGATCTTGTTGAGTACAGTACCTGGTCTCCTCCCATCCCCCCACCTTTTTGGTTGTGTACTCTTTATTTCTAGTCCTGTGTGAGCAATGGGTTTTGCCTCCTCTAACCCCTTTGTTTGGTTTATGTTCTAACGTAGAGTAGTCTTCTCTAAGTCATGCACTGAGCATTTTTCAGCTGAATACTCAAAAGGACTTGTACAGATCTCCTGAGCTTTTTCTCTGTGCAATTCTCTACTCTATGGTACTTAGTCCTATAAACTTTAATCATACTGGCCCATCAGACTCTGAGCTCTGTCTCCACAACTCAAGGAGACTCCTAGGCGACTCCGTGGTTTTCCCTTCTTGAACTGTGACCTGAGCACTTTACTTTCTCAAGCAGTAGTCTGGGAAGTCATAGGGATCACTGTGTTTGTTTCATATCTCACAGGAATTACTGTCCTGCATTGACTGAGGTCTAATGACTTGAGAATCATCGTTTCATATATTGAGTGTGGTTTTTATTTTTTTTGGAGTTTCCCTGTTTTTGTTATTGTTTTTGTTGTTTGCTTTGGGTGTTTTGTTTTGCCTTTTAGGGAAAGAGGTAATTGGATACTTAGTATTGGAGTAAATGTCTATTCAGAAACTATAGACTAGAATGGAGGGCTAGGAGAATTGAAGCAGTAATTGACTGGAGAAAAGCTTTGTGTGATGATTTTCTCGCATTTAGAATATTAATTGGGGTGTGAGGGAGAGAAAGAAAATTGTTACATTTTTTGGTGAGGCAAGGGGGAAATTTAAGATGAGGGATCAGCAAACTTTTACTGCAAAAGTCCAAGCAGTAAATATTTTAGGCTTTGTAGGTTATACAGTCTCTATTGCATCACAAATACTCAACTCTGATCCTGTAGTGTAAAAGCAGCCATAGACAATTCACAATGAATGAGTAGGACTGTGGTCTAACATATATTTATGAATGTTGAAATTTGAATTTCATATCAGTATCACGAAATATGCTCCTTTTGTTTCCTAAAATATATTTTAAAATGTGAAAACTCTTTTAAATGTATGGGTTGTGCAAAAATAGGCAGTGGGAACTTTCAGTTCCAGACAAGATAGAGTAAACACACTTCTCCCTGTATCTCCCTTAGTTAAGGAGAGCTAAAAACCATGGATATTATACATAAAACAAACATAAGAATACTCTGAAAGATGGAGAGAAGGCAGAAGACTGGCTAGGACACTTGGGAGCCAAGGATTGACATGGTGTTTTCCGAGGTTTAATTTTTGACCACATATATTCTGAACTAGGTATTCAAGAGGTTGGCAATTCAGAAACATCAACAGAGAAAAACAAACAAAAAAGAGCCCCAATAAAGCCAAAGGACAAGAAAGGACAGCCTATCAAAGTAGAGTACTTTTTGACAATACTGCCCTATTCCAGGAAACACCATGGAAACAACTGTAGCCATCTAAACTCATTCCTGCCAGAAAAAGAAAAAGGGAAAGCTTAGACTTCCAACTTTTCTCAAATGTAGTAAGGGACATTACTTGTATTAATGTCTACCAAGTGCAGTGGTAGACATTTTATACCCATCTGGAAGTAATGAGACCCCCTCTTGCCAGTGTGGGCAAGTGAGGAGTAGTAATAAGGTTCCTCCTCTCCTACAGGGTATCAAAGGAGGACATGTGGGGAACCTGAATTACCACTCTCATCTAGTAGTAATGAGGCGTAGTTCCTCCCTTCTCCAACTGGTGTAACAGAAACATCCTGTTGAAACATATCCAGAATATCATAACAGAATAACCACAATGACTTCATCATGCAATCAAAACATCAATCATCACACCAAAAACCTGGAAAATCACAACTTGAATGAGAAAAGGCATTTACCAAAATATACCAACACCAGAGTGACAGATTTTGGAATTATCTGACAAAGATTTTAATGCATCTATTCTAAAAAGGCTTTAATGAATAATCAAACATCCTAGAAACAATTGAAATAATAGAAAGTTTCAGCAAAGAAGTAGAGATATGAAAAAGAACTAAATAAAAATTTTAGAATTGAAAAACACAAAAGCCAAAATAAAACACTCAGAGGATGAGCTAAATAGCAGAATGGAGAGAACAAAGGAAAGAATTAGTGACCTTGAAGAAAGAATGATAGAAATTACCCAATCTAAACAATTAAGACAAAGTAATATGAGGCATCATTCACTTTTTTTCTATCTCTTCTTTGATTAGTTCCTTCCCTGAATTTAGCCTTTGAAAATAAATATGAAAAGTAGCAGGCAAATTTCCCTGTAGGTCCTGTAAACCACCCCCATTCATGTACACCCACTTAAATACAACGTACAAAGAAACCTGCACACACTACGCCTTATCCCACCTTAAGAATCTCAGTCAAAGAAACAAAAGATATGGCTCCTTTCATGAAAGGAGCTGGGGGTGGGGAAGTGATTAAGGAAAAATATATCAAGACCAAAACAAAAAGTCATATGGCAATAAATTATCTTCCATCATAATACAGGATATGTATTCAGCAAACAAGGTAGATATGGAGGGAGCAAAAGAGTGGCAAAAGGCAAAAAAGGAAATAAGAAAAAAAGGAAAGACTACAAATTTGAGAGAGTGTAGGCAAATGATAAATTTGGCTTTCTTTGTTATTAGTATTTAAATTAAGTTCTGGATTTTGGCATTCCTTGCTGATCCCAGGCATCCATCCAGAAGGATAACAACAATAAATATAACCTTTCCCAAGACACAGGCCTCGATGAGCCTTAGGCAAAATAATATCATGCCAGAGATAATATTGAACTAGATTTATGACATCTGTTTTCTAGTCACACATCACACACTAACTAGTTATATCACTTATCCAAGTCCCTTCTTCCCTCTAGAATTTACATTGCTCAAGAAGGAATTGGACGTTTCTTACAACCTAAAATTTTTATAAATCTATGCAACTGTTTGGGTGATCTTTCAGACATCAATTTTCTGGTTGTCAGACAACAATAATTTTTGTATAATATTTCCTGGTACCCATGAAATCACATCCTCATTTTGAATAGTCTAAGGCCGAGCACAAATTTAGGTGTTATCAGTAAACATGGAGTTACTAGCATCACAGTATGAAGAAGAAAAATACAGAGGAAAAGAATTTAGCTCTGATTTGTTGCAGTGATGGGAATTAATCAAAGCCCACCCAATGTTAGTTGAAGACTTGGAATTCAGTGTTCAAAAGAAAATAGAAGAAATTGTTACAATCAATATATAAATAAGGGAGTATAACAATAATAACTATGATTTGTTAAGCATTTATTATGAGGTATTGTGCTCACTGCTTCACATGAATTATCTCATTAAATTCTGCAATAACTCTACAGGGTATCTCATTCAAATACATTGTCCATTTATAAATGAGGAAACTACAGCTTAGGGTAAAGAGCTTATCAAAATCTATGCATTTTGTAAAGAGTAAAGTCATAGCAGAAACTCAGGTCAGCTGATTCCAGAAACTGTGTTCTTAACAATAGCTTACTTTCTTCCTAAGAAAGTGTTCTCACTAGAATTTTGGCATTGTTACAATGAATGGAAAGAGAGATGTGAAATGGAAAGAAGATATCTTCTCAGGCTTTTTATGCACAGATCATCAAACTTTTTGGAATCAGGTCAAAACACTGCTCAAGCAATGATATGTTTATCAAAGTATTCAGAAGAACCACCTTTGCTCCACCTTTTCTAACATATGTTCCACTTGTACTACAACTCCTATGGCATGAAACAAAACCATTTATTGTACAACTAAAAACATCACTTTACATGCAAAATCCCCAGTGAATATAACACATCAAATTCAATATCCTTCTTTCAATGAATGGCAGGAGGACTACTTTCCAGGGAACAGATTATGATGGATAATAAGGAGCAAGGAGTGAAAAGAAAGAGAGTAGGCTGTACGCCAAAGTGGGGGAACGAGAATATGAACAGGAAAGTCCAGGTGTGCCCAAGATAAACTCAATGTGGTTTGTAATTGATCTCAGGGACCATCCAGTAAAGAACAATTCCATTATGAGAATGAAATTAAAAAGCAAAGTCAGTAAGAACACATGCATGTTTCTTTGAATCATGATTATAAATACCTTGGGAATAGTTTGTTGGATAGTTATTCAGACATGAACAACAAAAGAACACTATGTGAGCTTTAGCTATGCAGCCACTTCTGATTTATTTCAAAAGAGCTTCCCAGAGAAAATTGTGATATTCTCTGGCTTGCTTTTACAGTTATACCAGTCAGCAGGCCAAGGATAAAGACCACTTAAGTATTATTGAGAAACAAAATGGCTACTAAAAAGGATATAGTCGTATGTTAAAGAGACACTAAGCCATTTTGAGTCAACTAAGTTAGCTCTAGGGGCAAGAATAAATGAATACAAATGTGAAACAGTAATCTGGTAGACAAAATATTTTCACAGAGTCTTGTCCCTGACAATATGGAAAGGCCACCGAGGAGATAGTGAGCTGTCAAATCCCTCTCAAAAATTTATATTTAAATATAATAGAATTTAAGTTGCCTGATACTTGAATACATCAAATGAAAGACAGCATCCTAGGGTCAAAAAAAAAAAAAAAAAGCACATGGCGTTTAATGCTCAACACAAAGGAGAAAGAATAGAGAAATAAAACAGTTAAAGCAACAGACTTAATAAAAATAGTTTTTACTCTTACAGAGGGGTAAAGACAGAGAGTTCAAAAATGAATAGGTTTGCCATTCAAGTTAGAAAAATATATTAAGCAGAAAGAGAGGGAAGAGAGGGGAAGAGAAAATACAGATATATACAACTTTGGTACAAAAAAATGTCATATATGCAATGGGACAAGGAAATAAAAGTAAAATTGATTACTGAAATTTATTTCAAGAAGAGCACTAAATATTAAAGATATTTTAATAAATATAAAATAAATTTCCAATTTTTGAAGTCACATATTTAAAATCTGAGGAACTGTTCCCTTTGACTCACCATGCAGTGGGGCATGACGACAAGTGTTACTTATATTATGTATGCTAAATACTAATATCATCCCAGTATATAGATAATGGTCCCTGGCTAAATAGGTGTGATAATAATACATTTTTCAATCCCACTTTGCAGATTTACATGAAAAGTAATTGTTATAGAAATTTTTAAATCTTGTTTAATCCAAGGTTTCCCAAATGAACTTGGTCAAAGTCCCCATTATGAAAGATCTACTACAATTTCAAGAATCGTTACGATATTTTCATAATGCTAGGTTAGGAAAGTATATTAAAAGACATTCTAATTTATTCTTTTGAAAAAGCACTTTTTAAGAAGTCAGAATAGGACTTAACTTCATGGGATATAATGCATTTCTTGCCATAAACATCTAGAAAACGGTAGAAAAATTTTAATCTTACAGATTGTATAATAGGTAGCATAGGAATATGATCACTAAGAAAAGGTAAACGAGTGATGCAATCTATATGATCACCCCAGCTTTATGCCCGGTGGTAATTTCTAAACTCCTGCATAATAACTAGAACCCAAACAGAGCACAGCATTCTTGAGACATATATCAGGAGTTCAGGAGGCATAAACTGGGATTTGGGCAGTATGGGCTAGAATTTTAAGGGCAAAATTCCAGAGAGCACACAACTAAACAGAATGACTTCTAGAAATCCTCATGGGTCTTCTTAAAATTTTGGCCAAATATAGGAATGAACATGCATATGTTAAAATTCTATGATGGTAAGCAAACAATCAACTTCTGAGGAAAGAGCAATTACTAAGGAACTTTAAGACAACCAGTTCCCACAGGTTACTTACATATCATTTATGTTTCACTATCCAGAATCAAGAAACTTAATTGACTATAAGGGACAATCAATCTGTGCATATATGTGGATTAGTATACATATATGTACATATCAGCTGCATCTGTCAGCTGAGAGGACCTAGAAGTAATGAGACCCAAGTAACAAGAAGTACACCCAGGTGCCCAGATCTTAATTTCTATTACATTCTCCAATAAAAGGAACCAGGACTTATTGGAAAAATATCTGATTCTAGGATAGGGTAGGAAATATACCACAGGTACTCCCACAAAGAAACAAAAAACAAAAATCAGATTCATAATCATGGGGATATGTCAAAGAAATACAGGAGCCAAATGAAAGAGCATCATGGTCAAAGGTGGAACAATTTATCGACAAAAATAAATAAAATAGTATTAGATTATAGCTCAAAGTATGAAATAAATAGCAATGAGTTCATAATTATATATTTAATTATTGAATAAATAACAAATGTTGAATAAATAACAAATGTTGAATAAATATATGGGCAAATTAGACAAATTTCCCCATGCGGAAGAATTTCATAAAATCATCATCAAGGAGGTGAAGCATAACTCCCCACTTCTTTAGTTTCAGCTGCACATTGTGTCTTCTTTCTTTCTAAAGAGTATGCAAAGAAAGAAAAAATAACTTCACAGTGGAGGAACCTGACAAACACATCATAAGTGTGGTAATCAAGGATAACATCAATAGAAATGTTATATTGATACTATGCACTCTTGATATGATGTGTTGAGAATTGCATTTTATCTCTTGAGACTTTCTCCAAATAACACATTACCCCTTTCTAGTCATAGAAGAGAAGGGAAGGGAAGGGAAGGGAAGGGAAAGAAAGGGAGGGGAGGGAGGGGAGGGGAAGAAGAGGGAAAGGGGGGATGGGGAGAGGGAGAAGGGAGGGGGGGGAAGGAAGGAAGGAAGGAAGGAAGGAAGGAAGGAAGGAAGGAGAGAGAGAAGGAGAGAAGGAGAGAAGGAGAGGAGAGAAAGAAAGAAAGAAAGGAAAAGAAACATTCCAATGAAGGCACATTCTCACGAATGTACCATATTAACATAAGATGTTAATAATAGGGAAACTGGATTTGAGTTATACAGGAACTCTGTTCTGTTATATTTCTGTAATTCTAAAACTGTTCTAAATTAAAATTTATTACAAATTATTGAAATATATTGTTGCATTTATAAATATGTAGAAATAAAATGTATGACAGAAATAGCACCAAGTATAGGAGGGAGAAAAAGGAAGCACGCTATGGTCATATTCTTATATTAAAAGTAAAGTTGTATACCAGTTTAAAAAAAATAAATGAATACAAAACAAAGGCAAAAAAAGAAAAGTTAAAAAGACTATATAATTCCAAAAAGAATACTATAGCAATATGATAGATTTAAACCAGACTCATCAATGGTTACATTGAATTGAAAGGATCTAAACAATCTAATAAAAGATACATGTTTTCTTTTCCTAATCTTTCCCAGTTTTGCTGAGATATGTTTGACATATAACATTGTATAACTTTAAGGTGTACAACATGATTTGATATATGTGTTTGTCCTGAATTAATTACCACAACAAGTTTAGATCCATCATGTCACATAGTTATTTTTTTTCCATTATGATGAGAATTTTCAGATCCACTCTCATAGAAACCTTCAAATATACAAAAAGTATTACTAACTACCATGTGCTTTACATCTC
This sequence comes from Rhinolophus hipposideros, assembly GCF_964194185.1. Classification (NCBI taxonomy): domain Eukaryota; kingdom Metazoa; phylum Chordata; class Mammalia; order Chiroptera; family Rhinolophidae; genus Rhinolophus; species Rhinolophus hipposideros. Next base: position 24,754,867 of record NC_138064.1, on the reverse strand, counting down.
TAGAACTTATTTATCGTATATAAGGAAGTTTGGACTTTTTGACCACCTTTACCCAATTTCCCCCAACCCACCACCACCTCTTATGATTCTGAGTTTTATTTCTATGAGTTTAGATTTTTAGATTCCACATAGAAGTGGAATGATACAATATTTCTCTTTCTCTGTTTTATTTCACCTAACATAATGCTATCAAAGTATATCCATGTTGTCACAATGGCCAGATTTCATTAGTTTTTATGGCTAATAAGTATTCCTCTGTGTGTGTGTGTGTGTGTCACACTTTCTTTATCCATTCATCCAACTACAGTTAGGTTGTTTCCATGTCTTGGATATTATAAATAATGCCTGCCTCAACAAAAATGGGAGTGCAGATATCTTTTCCAGATATTGATTTTGTTTCCTTCAGGTATACACCCAGAAGTGGAATTGCTGGATCATATGGTAGTTGTTTTTAATTTTCTGAGAAACATCCATACTATTTTCCATAAGGGCTATACAAATATACAATTTCACCAACAGTATATAAAGGTTCCTTTTTCTCTATATCCTTGCTAGCATTTGTTATTTCTTGTCTTTTTAATTATAGTCATTCTAAAAGGTGTGAGGTGATGGCTCATTGTTTTGATTGGCATTTCCCTGATGATTAGAAATATTGAGCATCTTTTCATGTAACTATTGGCAGTTTGGATGTCTTCTTTGGAAAAATGTCTATTCAGTTCCTCTGCCCATTTTTTAGTGAAAATGTTTTTTGTTTTTTTAACACTGAGTTTTAGAGTTCTTTATATATTTTGGACATTAACCCCTTTATCAGACACGTGGTTTGCAAATAATTTCTCTCATCCCCCAGGTTGCCTTTTCATTTTGTGATATTTCTTTTGCTTTACAGAGCTTTTAAATTTGATTTTGTCCAGATTTTTATTTTTGATTTTGTTATCTGTGCTTTAGGTGTCATATACAAAAAAAAAAAATAATAATTGCCAAGAATGATGTCAAGAAGCTTTCTGTCTATGTTTTCTTCTATGAGGTTTAGTGTTTCAGGTCTTACAATAAGTATTTAATCCATTTCAAGTTAGTTTAGGCAATGATAAGTACAATGGTGGGGAAGAACTTAGGAAAGTCCCTAGAAGAGTCATCTATTCTAAATTTAGGATATTAGGCTACTTGGAAGAAGTTGTTGTAAACTAAAATAAGAAATATATACTAGCTGTAAATTAGCCAGAGAGAATGAAAAGATTTGGATATGAAAATGTAAAAAAGGGCAACGAACAAAAATTTATATTATAACATATGTCAAAATAAAATACAGGAAAAAAAATTAATGGTAATTTTTCTCCTAGGGATGTATGCTTGTGGAGTGTGTGTATATATCCATACACACACACACACATATATAAGCATATGCACCCACATATGTATACATATATATGTATATATGACTATCATCATTTTTTTAACAATATGTATATATAGATGGCTATTTACTAAGCTTTATGTAGCCAAGACGTTTCTTTATATCTAGAAAAAATTTCGGAGGAAAATGAATGCAAATTATACACTTGGAGGGATAATTCGGAACCATATGGAAAATCAATAAGGTAACTATGGCAAAGTTCTTCCTGTGTGTGCTGATACGTAAGAGGGCAGCGCCATATGCTTTCACGTACATTACCCTAGGAAGGCAGTGCCATATGTTCACATGTTTGTCACCCTCCTTGGCCTTATGTATAAGGCACTGTCCCAAAGGGTATGCTAAAAGGGAAAAGAGAAAACAGCACACATGAATATGGGGATGTAGTGTGTTTTCTGTTGACAGATTTTGTTAGACCATCACTTCAGTTGGCAAGCACCCAGAACAGCTGTTTTACCCTGGAGCAAAGGTCTTTGTGATACTACAAAATCTCCCCAATAAATGATACTGTGGAATGAGGGTGGTGTGCCCTTTGGGAGTGGACTTTTTCTTTCTAAGATGGCATGAGAAAAAGTCAGCCATTATACCTAAGCCTTAACATTCACCAAATTTTGTCCTCACTGTTTCCTTTGTCACTAAGTTCTTTGAAAATGGATGAACATCTATTTGCATTTAACTGAAATCCTTCATATTTAAAAGAACAAGACTAAGAGAATAAGAAATTTAAAGACTCTGTTGCTTAAAGTTTGTTTTAATATAATTAAATAGCTATGTTGCTTAAATATCAAAGTTGATTTCTGACTTCTTAGATATATATCAAGACTGTACACATTATACAGTTTGGGACAGATTTTTGTTGTTCATCCCTGAAGTGGCAAAAATGAATAAAAAAAGCATTTCATAAACTCATAGAAAGTGACTCATCATGATTTACAGGCTCCATAGAGCCTGTTGAAAAGTTGCATCTTTGTTGTTTTTTTCCTATCTTGAATGCAGGCATCAGGAATAAATGGAAAGCATATTATAGAGCCAATCTCAAAGTTCCTTGGTCTCTTAGCTATGTTTTTATTATATAATTTATGAATACATTAATTTATCTATATTTAATACTACATTTGGCTCTTTCTAAAATTGTAACTCAAACATGTTTAAAGAATTAATAAAATACTATTTAATTTTATATTTACCGATCAATGTATATGAAAAAAATGTTAAAGGTTCATAAATCCAGTACCTACTATTGCAATTAATGAAATATAATTATTGAATGTCATTTTAATGCTTTCCTTTACACTCCTGCTTCCATCAAAAAAACAAAAGTTTGAAACAGTAATAAAGTTAATAGCTGTGTGTTCGATAATTGAATACAAGAGAAAAGTTTAAATCTCAAAGTAAAAGATTTTCTCCTTGCTATTTTTAGGCAAAAATAATTTGAGATATATGTTTGGAAAAATTGTTTATTGTTGGAAAGCTCTGAAGTAATTAGCACCAGGAAGAAAACAAAAAAAGTAGTATTATCCCCTACTTTACATATGTAAGATAAAACTCTCAGGAAGGTGTTTTAACTAGTCCATGTAGCTAGTAAACACACATCCATTTGACTCCAAATGAGATTTGTTTTCCCAACACCCTATCATGTGTATTAGGTAAAATGATTGATGCTTCTCCCTTTGTTTTATCACATAGACAGAGGTAGAGTTCTGAGATGCATCTGAGAAGGCTCCTCAGAAGGTCTTGAGATATTTAGCCACAGTTATCCATCCATCTTAATAATCAGTTCTGTTTCTTCCTCCTTTCATGTTTCACTTCCACTGTCCTTCACTCCTATTACCGTGATTCCTTCTCAAATAAAATACCTTCAAGAAAGCCTTAGTCTCAGGCTCTGCTACCTTAGATACCTTCTCTTTCCTTTCTCACTCCTCATTTTCCTTCCAGTGCCTCCCAAATTATTGTCCATCAAATCAACTACTTGCACATGAATCATTGTCTCAGAGTGTTTCTGGGAAAGGTTAAATAAAATAAGTACTTTTTCTTTAGGAACATCTTTTCTTCCATTTATCTTCTTCTCCAATCCACCCCCACCATGCCTGCCTATCTTTTCTTATTGGCATCCATTCCCTTCTTGATAGGTATTCAGGGTCATCATGTTCCACATTCCCTTTCTATGAAAATCTGCCCCCCTAAAAGGATACATTAATTTGATTTGCTCTGCAGAGTAAATTACTAATATGACAGGATCTTATGCCCCTTTGTGAACGTTGCACTTTAGCACAGGGGCTAGACTGTACCCAGTGTTCTAAAACTTTGAATATGGAACTTTAGTTATTTTTAATATTGAGGATAGGAGTTTTTTAAAGATTAGTGATACAAATAGGATCTTATGTGAAATCATGGCTAATAAATAATTATCTAGTCTTCCTTCTTGCAAAACTCTATGAAGTAATTTAAAATAATATATATATTCAGATAGCTTTCATCAATATATGTATATCTTCAGTTTGTTTTTTTTTGTTTTTGCATTCAAGAAAAATTCAAACTCAAATCTTCAGAAAATAGATTTTTTTCTAAAGCCCAAAGGCCATATTTTCTCAGCCAACATGGTAATAATTTTTTTTCTGAATGTTTATAGTTTTCACTAGATAAATTTAGTTTTTTCATGACACATGACCAACCCTCTACCATAACATTGTTTTTTTTTTAAAAGAACAACAAAAAAATGCTGGAAAAAGAAAAAAAAATAACTCAGGTGGACAAAAACAGACTTCTAGCATACTCAATATAATTACATAGCAGTAAAAAAAGGGTCATTGCAATTCATATGAAATTATTTAGATGGCCAATCAGATGCCACAATTTGTATGCTGTGTCACAACTCAGTCTGCGTGGTAAACATGACATCAGTTTCACTACTGGCAAGAGTATGAGAGCATGGAAGAAGCTGTTAGATCACAGTCTGTGATGTTTCCCCACTGCAATCTGACTTGCTCAGATATCACTGTGCCAGAGTAAACAGGAAATCATTCCAGACAAATATCATCAGAGCATCCTGTTCCTAAAATGCCTAGTGGAATTGGGTAAACAAAAACAATGCTTTGGCAGTTTACATCCATTGAAAGTCAGAAGACTTCGGCAATCTCATTAATCTCTATATGATCTCTCAATAAGCCAAATGAAAATCAATTTCCTAAGTTACAATTTGCTCTCAGAGTTCAAGGAGATATGACACAGATGCTTAGAAACCAAGTTCAACAGAGGAAAAGAGGATTTAAAATACCTGGAAGATCAAGAAGTTCAACTGCTTAAAGTAATTTGCTGTGGCAAATGTAAGATTTTATAAAATTAAACCCACACATGGCAAATTTCAGAATATCTCCTGGATCCTTACTCTGATTCTGACAAAGAGATATTAAAGGATAGACGATATTCGCTGAATAGTTGTTCCAACTATTTTCCCCTTCAAAATCAAGATTGGAGATTGATATAAAATAGTTGAATTCATTATCTTTGAGAATTACTTACTTTAAAAGAAAACTCTACCCAAAGGAGTTGAGAACTTAGGTACACACAAAACCATGCACAAGTATTTATAGCAGCTTTATTCATAATTGCAAAACTTGGAAGCAACTAAGATATCCTTCAGTAAATTAATAAATAAACTGGGGTACACCTAATAATGGTATACTATTCAATGCTAAAAAGAAATGAGCTATCAAGCCATAAAAATAACAAAAATACATCAAAGAAACTTAAATGCACGTTACTAAGTGAAAACAAAAGCCAATCTGAAATGACTAACCTATATGATTCCAACTATATGACATTCTGGAAAAGGCAAAACTATGGAGACTTAAAAAGACCAGAGGTTACCTGGGAGGCAGGGGTTGAGGAACCTAATAGGCAGAGCACAGGGGATTTTTAGGACAGTGAAAATACTCTGTATATTTTAATGATGGTGATATATCATTATTATATATTTGACCAAACCTATAGAATACACAACACCAGGTAAACTATGGACTTTAGTTGATTATGATATGTCAATGTAGGTTCATCCTTGGCTAAAATAATGTCCCATTCTGGTCATTTATTTAATAATGTAGATGCTATGCATGTGTGGAGACAAGAGGTATATTGGAAACCTCTGTACCTCCCTCTCGATTTTGTCGTTTTAGAGCAAATCTAAAACTGCTCTTAAAAAACAAATCTTAAAAAAAGTTGAAAACTACTTGAATATTCAAAATAGAGATTTTAGACATTAATTGCACTATCAATCAAATATCATTTAGGCATTAAAATGTACATTCACTGGCCTAAACAATGCTTTCAATAGTTTAAAGGAAAAATAATCCACTACACAAAAACCATGTACACAATTCCATTTTTGTTTAAAATGGGTGTGTATGTCTAATATACACACACACACACACACACACACATATATGTATGTATATGTATATATATAGTTTCTATATGTGTTATTTTCATATGGTATAGTATAGGTGGTTTCCAAAAGTTTCAGTAATATATGCTTTTGTGTTAGATGGATTTTTATAATGATATAGTAGAGATGTTATGTTTTTCAATTATAGCTGTCATTGGAAAAAATAAACCTATTTTCATTTTTTAATTTAGTTTTTAAAAATTAGTAATGCATGGGGGGGTAAAACAACCAATTCCAGTATTGGAACATTTGAGATCCTTCTCTCTCCCTCTCTTCCTCCCTCCGTCTCTCCTTCTTCCTTCCTTTTCTTCTTTACAAATTCTCTTTTTTTTTCTGATTCTCAAGATAAAAATCAACTAACCGATACATAAAGTCCCTCGGCTGATATGAGTGACTGTCATGAGTGCCTGGGTTCACTTGCAACCATTTCTTCTTTCTGAAGAGACCTGACTTAGTTTATCCCTGCTAATGTCCCAGACAAGGATGCTGTTAAGCCCAGCTTGGGTTATATAACCTCTTCTGGACCTATCAGTTGTGGCCACGGGGAATTATACCATGGGAGAAACATGGCTGCTAAGAATTGAACACTTTAGGAGAAGCAAGTTGTTTGCAGAGAAACAGTGATAGTCAATCAGGTTGTTGCACGGGATCCCAGCTATTGTTTTATTTTTGGCTTTATATTTGTTTCAATGAGGGATAAAAAATAGTAAATTGTCTCTGTTTTACACAATCTTTTAATCCTGTTAGGGAGAGAATTACATTAATATGATCAGAATTTACATCTAAATAATTAGATTTTTATGAAGAGTTTTAAAACTAAACTGTTATACAATAATTACCTGGTATTTTATAATGTGTAACAACCTCATTAGAATATTGAAATGGCAGATCATATCATTTCCCTTATCAATAGTATGCAAATAAATATGGAAAGATTTTCTAAGTATACCTTTCTGATTTTAATGGGAACTACATAAAGAGTAATTAGCTGTCTAATGAAATAGTTCTGATATTTGAAGCTATAAAGTTGTAGATATCTAAAGAGGGGTTTAGTTTATGGCCTTCGTATAAAATATGCTAAAGACAAAAGTAATATGACCACATATTAATCAATTTCTTCACCAGTGAAATACAAATTTAACAGCATTACACATCCTTTAATGTTTTCTTTGGTTTTGAGTTGATGATGATTAGCCTTGAATACACATGTAATAAAAAATAAAAAAAAAACACAACTGCATAAGGTTACTTTGCAAATAACCTGAGCTCTAATATGGCTTGTTATATCTGTCCTGTCAAAAGGAAGAGAGGTATCTGAAAGTGACATCTAAAATGTCTGCCTTAAAGTTAAGCCATCCTCTTAGAGGATGGAACAATCTGAAGTAGTTTAGGACTAAACTGACCTAGGTTTTCTATATACACAGCTGGTTTTCTTTTACCACAATGAACTGTATCAATACACAAAGAAAAGCATCACCCTTTTATTATAGTAGACTGGGAATATCTTCACTGTTGGGTATTTGTTTCCTGTTAACCCCAGTGGCACACTAGCTGCTCAATATGGGTTCAAGAAATGCTTGCTGAATTTTTAATAAAGTGGTGGGCATACATTCAATGGATGTCAGTAATTTCAATTGATGATTTTGGGAAGTACTTCTTTTAGTTACCATTGGTTCCATACTTGCCTGTCTCCTTTTTTAGGATAAAAACGTCGAGTAGGTGATAGCAGATATTAGACACAAAAACGAATGTTATCACACATGCTTAATACCTTTCCTTAGTAAAATCATAGCCCTGCAGATCAGAAATCAGAACTGGTGAAATAAAAAAAAAGTCATAGAGACAAAAAAAGTCATTGATTAAATGTGTTCAAAGATCTTTAGATGCATGGAGAATTGATATACATAGCTGGTGAATTGGATTGTAAAATAACATTCAAAATATGACATATATTTAACTTTACAAAAGTTTGTAGAAGAGATTGTAATGTATTTATTTACCAAATAAATGATACTAGATTATTGTATGTTGATACATTCAAAATTGGTGAAGGATTAGGTAGGCTGTTTTATTGATCACCTATAGTACCATATTTTTAAATGTATTTTCTAAGATTTTCTTCCATAAAGTTGAAACTTTAAGAATAAAAATTTATCAGGCATGGTAAATAAGAATCATAAACCTATCTCCAGTTTGCTAAACCTGAATTGCTCAATTTCAAGTTGATTTATATTCAGTTTAGTTCAGTTTAATTCCAGTTTTTGTCTCAATATCAGTGGATTGATATTGACTCACCAAATGGATTGATTACTTGTGCCAATTACATGTGAAAATTTAACTGTGATATTAATGGTAATAAAGCAATGTTTTGTGAAGCATATCATGAAAAAAAGACATGTTGTCACTTTTACTGAAGCATCAAGAAATGAACCACTTTATTGAATCAGACAAATCTTTCTTTTCCCCAAAGAAGTAGCAATCATTTAAGATTAGTAGAGTTGAGAAAATAGGCAAATGCATTTTTAAGGACCTGAGATCCTAGTAATGATCTAGTGGTAATCTAATGAGATTCTAGTGATGAAATATGTTGAGGATATTGGTAGACTTTTCAGGTGCAATTCCCAGCTGACAACATAGGAAGAACAAAGTAAAAGTCCTTTTTGTAATTCCATTTGTTGCTAAAGCCTCTGTTTCCCTTTTATAAATGTCTAAAAATCCCTTTTGCAAAATTCTTTGTTCATTTTCTAGGCCATGATAATCGTTTAGTTAAGATATTTAAGTAGACTATCAGCAAAGTGGACCTTTGATGTCAACCTGTCAAAACAATTTTTAGTGTCATTGTCAGAAGCCCCAAATAATTTATAATGATCGTATATGTCACACTAAATACTCTCATCTTTCTTAAGGCAAAGTTTATGCCCATGGAATTTAGTGAGAGTACTGATACCAACTGACCTAATTTATTTCCATAGCTCTGCTTCCCCTAGTAGTACTGGTGATAAAATCTAACACCATTAGCATAGCCAAGGGGTGTCAGAACCAGGCTGGGACACTAGGCTCGCTGGGTTAGAAGCATGGCTCTTTCACTTTCTAGCTGTGCAAACTTGGACACATTTCTTAACCTCTGATTCAGTTTCTTTATAGGGGTTATATAACATAGTTGATAGAGTTGTATTAGATTTAATAAATTAATCCACATAAAGCGCTTAAAATAGTACCAATCATATAGTAAGTACTGTATAAAGAAATGTTCAATAAAATAATTAAAATGTTATTTCTTCCCTAAATTATTTGTATTTCACTGTGATATCTATAAAATACCTGTGAACTTCATCGGTCATATGACAATTAAATATATTTAGTAACATGTTATTCCTACATTTTCCCATCCTTTGTAAAGGGAAAAAAAGAATACATGCCCTGAAGGTTGACATTATTTCAGAATATTCCCTTCTTGCATCATTTCAACATTTTATGTAACTTCAGGTCGTATTATATTAGACAACTCAAGAAGAATGCCAGTGGCATTCACCTTGTTCTACCTTTCTGTTGATAACCTTTCTATAGATATATTATTTAATAAGTGAGCAAATTGGAAATGGCAGATGAACTCACCCTACAACAAGGAAAAAGGGGGGGGCACATGTTCTTTGCCTAATTTCCAATGGATTAGAGTCAGTCTATGTCCCCTTCTTGGAAAGTGTATCTTTCTTTATTCTTTCTGCTTAACTTGAGAGAATGTTCATTCATCTAACATCTCTATTTTTATTTTCAAGTATATGCTTCCTCAGCATGTAAAAAATTTCAATGTGAAAAGAAAAACTTTATATTACTCTTTTTAGAGATGCATCACTGTTAAAAAAAAGAAAAATCAATATCCAAACACTGTTAACACAATTGCAGAAAGATTTTAGAAACTAATACCCCATCTTTCAAGGATTACCTGAAGTTTCAGTCAGATAATCTCACTAAAACACACACAAACACATACATTCCAATGGATACAAAAGGTGAGTACAAATATATTCAAATTTATTATTAATAAGTATGAATGAGCACCTACCGTGATCCTAGCACTGTTCTTGGTAACTCTTATTGTTTATTTAGCCATGCAACACATCTGCCAAATAGTTATTTGCAGTCTTATATTGCAGGTAAGGAGGCTGTGTCTCGAAGGCTAACAAATATTATCAATTCTGCCCCAAACTTGTATTTTTCTAAAGTCCATCACACCATTCTAGGAAGTCTTGCTTTCATCTTATGCTATGAAAACGAATGAGATAACATAATTTAAAGCAATGAAGGAAAATCTAAGTGCTTGTGTTCACCAGCTCCAGCGGAGGAAAAAGATCAAAGCCTTGCTCTTTGTAATGTATTTGTCTTTTTTTCCCCTTTTCCTGAAGAAGGGAGGGACAAAATCCACTCTCTAAAAAGCATGTTTAGGGTAATTTCTCATTAGATAATAAATTAATTCACTTAATGCTGGCCGTAAACACTGCTAGCTAAGTTTTTATTAGATAAACTAAACACTAAACATATAATTTAACAAAACTAAATGATTTTTCCCATTTAATACAAGTAGGCATGTCCACCATTAGTATAAACTGAGAGGTACAGTTAGGATACTTTTAGCAGCACTTCACAGAATACCAAAACAAAACACCTTTTTTATTGTTTTAATATTTATTCATTTATTTTATTCACTTATTTATTTTTCATGGGCTAATAGAGTATAACTTATTTTATTTTTCAATTACAGCTGACATATATTAGTTTCAGTTGTACAACATAGTGATTACACATTTATATAACTTATGAAGTGATTACCCCAATAAATCTAGTACCCATTTAACACTATACATAATTATCAAAATATTGATGACTATATTCTCTATGCTATACTTTACATACCCTTGACAGTTTTTATAACTAATAATTGATACTTCTTGATCCCATCACCTTTTTCACACATCCACCCAAATTGTCCATCTGGCAACCATCAATTTGTTCTTTCTATCTGTAAGTTTTGTTCTGTTTTGTTTGTTTCTGTTTTTTAGATTCCACATATAAGTGAAATCATTTGTCTTTCTCTGTGTGACTTACTTCACTTAGGTCCACCCATGTTATTGCAAATGGCAAAATTTTACTTTTTTATGGCTGAGTAATATTCCATTGTGTGTGTGTGTGTGTGTATGTGTGTGTTTCTCCATTGGTCAATCAATGGACACTTACATATCTTAGCTAATATAAATGACGATGCAATGAACATAGGCATGCATATACCTTTTTGAATTAGTGTTTTGAATTTCTTTGGATAAACAGAAGAGGAATTGCTGGGTCATAAGGTCGTTCTATTTTTAATTTTTTGAGGGGCCTCCAAACTGTTTTCCATAGTGGCAGCACCAATTTGTAATCCCACCAATAATGTACAAGTGTTTCCTTTTTTCTACATCCACTCCAACACTTGTTTGTTGATTTATTGATGATAGCCATTCTGACAGAAGTGAGGTGGTGTCTCAAAGTGGTTTTTCTTTGCATTTCTCTGATGATTAGTGATGTTGAGCATCTTTTCATATGTCTATTGCCCATCTATATGTCCTCTTTGGAGAAATGTCTATTTAGATTCTCTGCGCATTTTTTAAATCAGATTGAGGTGGATCGGTATTAAGTTATACGAGTTTCTTATGTGTTTTAGATATTAGCCCCTTATTAGATGTGTCATTGGCTAATATCTGCTCCCATTCAATAGGTTCTTTTCATTTTATTGATGGTTTTCTTCACTGTGCAAAAAGTTTTTAGTTTGATATAGTTCCATTTATTTATTTTTCTTTTGTTTTCCTTGCCAGAAAAGAAATATCTAAAAAAAATACTGTTAAGCTTCATTCATGTCAAAGGGTTTACTACCCTGTTCCCCCAAAATAAGACCTAGCCAGACAATGCATCTTTTGGAGCAAAAATCAATATAAGACCAGGTCTTATTTTAGTATAATATAAGACCGGGTCTTATATTAATTTTTGCTCCAAAAGACACATTAGAGTTGATTGTCTGGCTGGGTCTTATTTTCAGGGAAACACGGTATGTATGTTTTCTTCCAGTTTTATGGTTGTGAGTCTTACATTTTAATCTGTAATCCATTTTGAGTTTAATCTTGTAAATGGTGTAGGAAAGTGATCCAGTTTCATTCTTTTGCATGTATCTGTCCAATTTTCCCATGATCATTTATTGAAGAGACTGTCTTTACCCCAGTATATAATCTTGCCTCTTTGTCATAGATTAGTTGACCAAATAGCTGTGAGTTTATTACTAGGCTCTGTTATCTAGGGTCTTTTTGGTTTCATTTAAATTTTAGGATTATTCGTTCTAGTTCTATGAAAAAAGCCATTGGTATTTAGATAGGGATTGCATTGAAGTTATAGATTGCTTTTGGTAGTATGGGTATTTTATCTATGTTAATTCTTCCTATCCATGAGCATGGTATATGTTTCCATTTATTTGTATCTTCTTCAGTTTCTTTCTTCAATGTCTTATAGTACAAGTCTTTTGTCACTTTGGTTAAATTTAGGTATTCTATTCTTTTTGATGCAATTAAAAGTGGGATTTTCTTAATTTCTCTTTCTGCTGGTTCATTACTGGTCTATGATTTCTGAATATTAATTTTCTATCCTGCTACTTTTACTGAATTAATTTACTAGTTCTAATAAAAAATTAGTCCCTCCCTCCCTTTGGTAGAATATTTAGAGTTCTCTATGCATAGTATGTCATCTGCAAATAATGACAGTTTTACTTCTTCCTTTCCAGATTGAATGACTTTCATTTCTTTGTCTGATTGCTATGGCTAAGACTTCCAATGCTATTTTGAATAAGAGTAATGAAAGTAGACATCCTTGTCTTATTCTTTATCATAAAGAAAAAGCGTTCAGGCTCTCTTTTTTGCCGCCATTGTAGTGCGTGCGATTGGCTTTTCCTCACCATGTCTTCTCACAAGACTTTTAGGATCAAGTGGTTTCTGGACAAGAAACAAAGCAGAATCAGCCCATTCCCCCAATGGATTCTGATGAAAATGGGTAATAAAATCAGGTTAAAATAAACTAATAAAATCAACTCCAAGAGGAAACATTGGAGAAGAACTAAACTGGATCCATAAGGAATCACACATGAGATGGCACACATATTTGTGCTGTATCTGGGTTGTTTGGGTCTTGCCATAGCACTGAAAAGATGGTTACTATCTGAACAGTTGAGTATGTTTCATTGGGAAATTATTGGAAAAATGAGTTTTCACTTAATAAGTTTCTTCACTAGTAGTTTGGTTCAGTACTAAATATGTGAGGTGTTTTTTGGGGAAAAAAAAGCTTTCAGCTTTTCACCATTGAGTATAATATTTCACACATGGTCTTTATAGTGTTGCAGTATGTTCCCACTATTCCCACTTTGCTGAGCATTTTTATTATAAATGAATGTTGATTTTTTTCAAATTATGTTTCTTCATCTATTGATAATATGATTTTTATCATTCCTTTTGTTTATGCAGTGTATCACATTAATTGATTTGCAGATATTGAACCAAACTTCATCCAAGAATAAATATCACTTGATCATGGTATATGATCTCTTTATGTATTACTGGGTTCAATTTGCTAATGTATTCTTGAAGGTTTCTGCATTTATGTTCATCAAGGATATTGGCCTATAATTTTCCTTCTTTGTGGTATCTTTAGTTTTGTTATCAGAGTAATCCTGGCTTTGTACAATGAGTTTTGGTGCCTTCCCTTCTCTTCCATATTTTCAAATAGTTTGAGAAGGATAGATGTAAATTCTTTTTTTAAATATTTTTTAAAATTCACCTGTAAAGCCATCTATCTGGTCCAGGGCTTTTGATTGTTGGAATTGTTTTTGTTTTGTTTTTGTTGTAATTACTGATTTGACTATGTTAGCAGTTACTGATTTGTTCAGATTTTGTGTTTTCCTGATTTAGCCTTGGAGATTGTATGTTTCTAAGAATTTATCCATTGCATCCATTTTGTCCAATTTGTTGGTATATAACTGTTCATAGTTTTTTCTTATAAAACTTTGCATTTCTATTCTATTGGTTATCACTTTCCCTTTCATTTCTGATTTTATTTACTTAGGCACTCTCTCTTTTTCTCAGTGAGACTGGCTAAAGTTTTATAAACTTTGTTCATGTTTTCAAAGAACCAGCTCTTGATTTCTTACATTTTTTTCCTATTGTCTTTTTTAGACTCAATTTTATTTATTTACATTCTATTCTTTAGTATTCCCTTCCTTCTAATCACCTTAGGCTTTGTTTGTTCTCCTTTAGGTATAATGTTGCATTGTTTATTTGAGACTTTTCTTATTTCTCGAGGTAGGCCTGCATTGCTATAAATTTCCCTTAGAACTGCTTTGGCTGTGTCCCATAGATTTTGGGTTGAAGTGTTTTCATTTTCTTATGTCTCAAGGTACCTTTTTATTTCTTCCTTGATTTTGGTGTTAACCCATTCATTGTTTAGACACATGTTACTTAGCCTCTATGTGTTTGCTGGGTTTTTAGTATTCTTTGTAGAATTGATTTCTAGTTTCATACTCTTGTGATGAGAGAAGACGCTTGATATGATTTCAATCTTCTTAAATTTATTGAGAATTGTTTTGTGGCCTAAAAAGTGGTCTACACTGGAAATGTTAGATATTCACTTGAATAAAGTATATATTCTGGTGCTCTTGGGTAAAATTTTCTTAAAATATCAATTAAAATATCTAATGCGTCATTTAAGTCCACTATTCCCTTGTTGATTTTCTGTCTGGATGATCTATCCATTGATGTCAATGGGGTATTGAAGTTTTCTAATATGACTTTATTGCTGTTTCTTTGCCCCTTTATATCTGTCAATATTTGCTTTATGTATTTTGGTGCTCCTATCTTAGGTACATAGATATTTATGAGAGTTATCTCCTTTTGTTGGATTCATCGCTTTATCATTATGAAATGCCTTTTTTTCTCTCGTTACAGCCCTTGTTTTAAAATATATTTTGTTTGATGTAAGTATTGCTACCCCATCATTTTTAAAATTTCCATTTGTATGAGATATCTTTTTCCAACCCTTTACTTTCAGTTTGTGTATGTCTTTCAATCTGATGTGGGTTTCTTGTAGGCAGCATATGTATGGTCTTTTTTATTATTATTCATTCAGCCATACTATGTCTTTTGGTAGGAGCATTCAATCCATATATATTTAAAGTAAAGTAATTATTTATAGGTATGTAGTTTTTGCTATTTTGTTTTCTGATTGTTTTTGTAGTTCTTCTCTGTTCCCTTCTTATTTTTTTTTCTCTTGTATGTAGATGACTTTCTATAGTGTTGTTTGGATTTCTTTTTCTTTATTTTTTGTATATCTCCAGTTGATTTTTGGTTGGTGGTTACCATGTCGTTCATATATACCAAGTTATGTTTATAGCAATCTATTTTAAGTTGATGGTCACTTAAGTTCGAACACATTCTAAAACTACTACAATTTTACTCTCCCCTACACATTTATATTTTAGTCATTATATTTTACATTTTATTTACTCTGTATGTGCATATGTATGTGTGTGTCCCTTATTTATTTTTGTAAATACACATGGTCTTCCTACTTTTTGATTTTTAACCTTTGTACTGGCTTTATAGTTGGTTGATCCACTGTTTTACTGTTTGCCTTAGTCAGTGAGCTTTGTTTTTCCTTTTCTATGTTTTCTTGTTGATACTTTTGAATGTTTCTTTGCTACTTAAAGAGGTCCCTTTTACATTTCTGTAATACTGCTTAGTCACGATAAACTCTGAGCTTTTTCTCGTCTTGAAAACTGTTTTTCTCTCCTTCAATTCTAAATGATAGACTTGGTAAATATAGTAATCTTGGTTGTAGTCTTTGCTATTCATCAGTTTGAATATTTTGTGCCAATCCCTTCTGATCTACAAAGTTTCTGTTGAGAAATCAGCTGACAGTCTAATGGGAATTTCCTTGTAGGTAACTAACTGTTTTTCTCTTGCTGCTTTTAAGATTTTCTCTTTGTCTTTGATCTTTGGCATTTTAAGTATGATATGTCTTGGTGTGGGCCTCTTCGGATTCATCTTATTTGGGAAACGCTATGCTTCCAGGGCTTGTATGTCTATTTCCTTTGCCAGGTTAGGTAATTTTTTAGTCATTATTTCTTCAAAGAGGTTTTCAATTCCTTGCTCTCTTTCTTCTCCTTCTGGTACCTCTCTAATGTGAATGTCGGTATGCTTGATGTTGTCTCAGGGGTCCCTTAAATTATCCTCATTTGTTTGGATTATTGTTTTATTTTTCTTGTTCTGATTGGGGTTTTTTGCTACTTTATCTTGTAAATCACTGACTCAATCCTCTGCTTCCTCTAATCTACTATTGATTCCCTCTAATGTATTCTTCACTTCAGTTATTGTGTTCTTTATTTCTGATTGATTCCTTTTTTTGTTTTCTATCTCCATTTTTATGTTTCCTATCTCTTTCTTGAACTTCTCACTGAGATCACTGAGAATTCTCTTAACCATTGTTTTGAACTCTGCATCTCATAGATTGCTTGTCTCCATTTTTGTTTAGTTCTTTTTCTAGAGCTTTTTTCTTTTTTTTTTTTTTTTTTCATTTGGCACATATTTCTTTGTTTCCTCATTTCGCCTGCCTCTCTTTGTTGGTTTCTATGCATTAGGTACAGCTGCTATGTCTCCTGGTCTTAGTAGAATGGCCTTATGTAGTAGGTATCCTATGGTGCCCAGTGATGCAATCTCACTGGTCACCTGATCTGGGCTCTCCAGGTGTGTGCCTTGTGTGGGTTGTGTGTGCCCTTCTATTGTAATTGTGACTTGGTTGCTCTTTGTACATCAATGGGAGGGATTGACTCTAAGGCTCATTGGTTGTGAGGATTGACTGTGACTACAGTGGAGGAGCTGTTGTGCAGGGGCTAACTCTACAAAGCAGGATGCCCTTTAGCAAAGCCATGGTACCTGCCCAGTCTTCACTTGCGTATGCCATTTGAGGAGGTGGTTGGGTAGTGTTCAGATGGGGTTCTGAGGCCTCTTAGTAGGGTCTCTGTTGCAAGCCAAGATTAGCAGCTGCCTGTGTTCTGCCCAGAGGCACTTGTTATGAGCTAAAAAGTGATCTGCTGATGATTGCCATTTGTGCTGGACTTGGAGCTGACTGGGAGAGACTAATCTCCAAACCTAGGCCTGCTGCCTGGCTTGGGGCTGTTTAGCAAGAGGTATGGTCACACTGAGGTCAGATGCTGCTTGTTTGGGGTTTGTGAAATTTTGAGAGGTTTTAGGAAATTCTGCAGCATGAGCCAAAACAGGCCATTTGTATGGAAAAGCCACTGAAAGGGGCTTGGAAGGGCCCAAAAGATGGGTGGCGCAGGATCTCATGGAACAACCTTGGAGGAGTAAATGGTGTTAGCCAGGTTAATGAAGACTCAGCTATAGTGCCCACCTGCATGTGTAGGTTGGATGGTGAGAGGGCTCAATAAAGGAACAGTGGCTTTTGCCAGCTCTTCTATCTGGAAGAAAGCACCCTCCTCCCCCCAGCCCTCATCCTGAGCCAGACAATTCATTTCCTCTCCATTTATCCCTGGCTCCTTTCAAGTTGCTGCCTCAGCACTGGAGCTCAGAGTGAGTGAGTCCAGCAGTGAGTAAGTCCACATGCAGGGCCTTTAAGAGGAGTGCCTGGAACTGCAGCCATCCTCGTCTCATTCAGCCACAATCTCCACTGGTTTTTCACAGCAACAAGTAGTGAGGACTTCTCTTTCTGGCCCTGGGACCTCTGGGCTGAAGTGTCTAGTGTGGGGCTGGAACCCCTTGCTCCTCAGAAGAGAACTTCACAGCTGAGATATCCCTCCCAGTTTTCAACCACCACATGGGGGTATGGGGACCAGCCTGTTCTGCATCTCCACCCCTCCTACCAGTCTTGATGTGGCTTCTTCTGTTTATCCTTAGTTATAGGACGTCTGTTCAGCTAGATTTCTGGTCAATGATAGTTGTAATTTTGATGTGGCCATGGGAGGAGGTGAGAACAGCATTTACCTACTTCATCATCTTGATCAGAAACCCCTACTCCACCAGCTTGACTGTAAATCAGAGTGTAGCTTCTTACAAATTCCCTTTTTAAATGAAGGAAATTCCCTATCACAAACCAGAATGGTCAAAAGTTTGTCTGGCAATAGAGCCATAGGCATCATGTAATCAGCTGCTAAAAAGTGTTATTGAAAGCAACCAGTAAATTATTTTGTTTTGAACTGAATTGAAATGTTATCATTTATTTTGAATCATTTCTATACTATGATATATATATATATATATATATATATATGATATATATAGTTAGGTAAGATATATGTGTGTGTGTGTGTGTGTGTGGACACACACAGTCTTAGCTATAGCACTATTTGTGTGATATTGGAAAATTTGCATAAACTTTCTGCCTATTAGTTTCCTCATCTGTAAATACTAATGGTATATACTTTACAGATCATTTGAGTAATTGATAAGACAATCCATGGAGAGTATTTACCATAGTTCCTGGAAAGTAGTAAGTGTATCATTTTAGTAGCTTTACTGAGGGGGTGCAATCATCACCACAATCCATTCAGTTTTAACATTCTTATCTGAAAGTTTTTGATTCACATTAAAAATCTGTGAAATGGAAAAACACGATGGTTGCCAATATTGAATGAGATTTAATATAGAGAAATGTGTATGTATATATAATTAGCTCAGGTTGAAAACGTACATAAATATTACTTAGAATTTAGATTAACTTTTCCTAATTCTTTCTCTACCACATCTAAATTGAATTTGTGAAATAATAGGGTTTTGTTTTTAATTTAATAATTTATCTTTCTCTTTTCCATAAAACTACAAATATAGCTTTCACTAAGATATATTCAAAATTTGTGTGTCTTTATGGCAACAACCACCAACATTTCTTTCCAAAATTAATTAACATATTTTCCACAGAAGTTTGTGTTATTTCCATTGCAGAAGGTCCTAAAAATACACTATTACCCCAACCTGTTGCCCTCTCTGCACTTACTACAAACAGTCAAAAACATAAATAATTCTCAGAAATGGGCATTAAGAAACTGGGGAAATTTATATGTTAACCTTTACCAGACACGCATATGATATATTTAGCCATTATATATTATGTATAATACATATTTATATTAATATTATTATATGTACTGTGTATACATTGTTTTATATATAACATATAATCATTATTTGAAAACTTAAGCAAATGAGGCTGGAACACTATTCAGGACACAAAAATATTTTAAAAAAAACCTCTTCAAAATATAGCTGTTTACTCAGCTTTCCAAGGTTAATAATTCTATTTTATGAGACATGGTTTATTTTTTATAGGATTTTTACTGCTTTATTGGTACGAGAACATTGAAAAAAAAGAACATTCAGTAACTTGTTGCCAATAAATGACACAAAATGTAAGTCCTGAAAAATATGAAACATAGTAATAAAACAAGTGAAGAATCACACACAACACACTCTCCTCCACATATGCCATTAGAGTTCAATTTTACTGTCTGTTTAAAGCTTTCTTTGAGTTTTCTTTATCTCTCTTTTAAACTTTTTTTCTGTTGCTATGGTCAAAGTCACTAGTTATATTTAAGATTATCTTGTTCTAAAAAGGATTTTAATTATAAATTTGAGTGTGTTAAGCAAATACTAATTGCACATTAAGGGCCAAATTCTTTTTTTTTTTTAATTAAATTTATTGGGGTGACAATTGTTAGTAAGTTTACATAGATTTCAGGTGTACAATTCTGTATTACATCATCTATAAATCCCATTGTGTGTTCACCACCCAGAGTCAATTCTCCTTCCATCACCATATATTTGATAAGAGCCAAATACTGACCTTGATTTAAACAAAGAATTTATACTTACTTTGATTAAACTTCAACATCTAACACATTTGTTACCAAAAATCTTTAATATTGAGTTTCACATACACATATGATGATGTAGCTGTCAGAGAAATAAAACATTTAGTTAAGAATAATTTGAACTGATCATTAGTTGTCACAGAAAAATATTTTATGAGCATCTTTCTATTTTACATTGAGTCTCCCAAAACTAAAATTCAAAGGCTAATGGGATTTACTTCTAGAGGCCTAAATATCGTGTCAAAACTTTTGTTTCTGAAATATTTTTCTCCTTTTTCATGTCTTGAAATTCCTTTAGAAAGAGTGAGTTGATGAATACCATACACAGAAAGAATAGAGAGCTTTTACTAGAAAAAGTTGGCTTCGTCGCTGGGAATCTTGGCAAACCAGAGGCGGGGGAGGGGAGATGATAACAACAAATATCTTGAAATTCAAGCAAGTAAGGTTCAAATATCTGCCTCTTATAACAGTCTTCTAGTAGGATATTCATGTAATAAGAAACTTTTTTGTTGTTGTTTCAAATAGAATAAGAGATTCTCTCTTCTTCTCAAAACTTATCACTTTAAAAAAAATGAGACCCAAGAGAAGTGAAAACAATTGTCCACACAAAAACTTGTACACTAATGTTCGTGGCAAAACTTTTGGCACTCTTCATAATTGCCAAAAGCTAGGGAAATAAAATAATTAAATGGCTATCAACTGATGAATGGATAAACAAAATGTGGTATATCCATAAAATGAAATATTATTCAGCCACAAAAAAAAAATGAAGTACTGATACATGCTACAACACGGATGAAAGCTGAAAATACTATGCTATGTGAAAGAAGCTAGTCACAAAAGACTATATATTATTTCATTCATATGAATGTTCAAGATAGGGAAATCTATAGAAATATAAATTAGTTTGCTTAGGGCAGATGGGTGAGGACAGAGGATAGGGGATAATAGCTAAATGATATGTTTATTTTTTTAAGGTAATAAACATATTCTAAAGCTGGCTATCATTATTACACATATCTGGGAATATACTAAAAATTAGCTAATTCTACACTTTAAATACGTGAATTGCATATTATGTGAATTGTATCTCAAATCTATTGTAGAGTAAAAAGATAATTAGAAAATGTTATGTAATAGTCTGATTTACAGTAATATCCTAGGACATAGAACATAGCACTAGAGATTCTGCATATTTAACTGTAGTTGATTTCAAGAAGTCTAATATTTTTAATTATTATGTTAATACAGAGTTTCCATTCATAGTCCTCTATTTTTAGACTAGAATGCATTGGAAAATTCCTTCAGATGTTGAGTTACATCGAAATGTCCTAAAATGCTTTTCATACATAAATATATTTGTCAAGATGTGCTCCATTCTATGTAATAAATTATCAGAAGCTAATGCTCTGATCAGTTACACCACACCATGCTATTTATAGCTTGAAACCCAGCAGGGATTTTTTTTTTAATTTAGTATAATTTTAAACTTACAAAAATAGCTCTCTTACAACTCCCCTGCTGTGTCTCAGATTTTTGCCAAGGCTTTTTGTAATATGTTATCACTAGAGTAACATCCTTCTATAAATATTGCATCCTTGATGTTAATGTCACCCAAAATAGCAATGTGGTCTAAAGGATACAGAGAGAAGAAAAGTAAAGAAACTAAAGTTTATTTTTTCTTTAATTTCTAATAATTACAACTTCCATAGAATCATGCCTTCCCACTTATCTACATACCTTCTAAATGTGGAAGTCTCCCTTGGGTCTCAGGGCTTTATTTTCTTCAAGGCCAAAATAATTTTTCTTAGAAAAATAAGCTCAGTTGGATAGCTGATGTGTCATTTGAGAAAAAAAAAAATGTCATTGAACTTTCTTGAGTACTTGGTAAAAGCTCTACTAACCCAAGTCTTGACTGCTTGCAGATTTCTCATTTCAATGACCTACTCCATGAAGCAATTTCTTCTCTGTACCGATTTTAAAGACATAAACCAAGAATGCTATAATCTGAATCTTGACATGAATTCTAAAAAGGATGGCATTGACATAGTTTGTTTTTATACTCTGACATTTTAATTTATGTATTCTGAGGAAAATTTAGTCCACATGTAACTAATTGTCAATCACATTTTATTCATCAAACTATATTACAAAGGAGCTACTTGAGGCACTAATTCAAATAGCTTTTGAAATAGACTTTGGAAATTGTTTTGTAATGAGTTATTAAAATATTGTTCTTGAAAAAGAGAAAGTCATTATTCTGAGCCCAAAGTAACAAAAAACTCTCAAGTTCAACTTAAAAGGCTGAATGATTAGTACATTTAATAAAACGAATTTTTGAGTTCCCATTCTAACAGGCTGCCTTTTTAGAACATCCCTAAGCATATGTGGCCATGTTAACTGTAGCAAGAGGAAGGTGTTTTATTGTGACTACAGACTGACTTTTAATACTCAGATAATAACCTACTGTTTGTGTCAGCTTGATAAGTCAGTTATATAGGCTAAAATTATTTTTGTCAATATTTCATGCAGTTTCTAATAACTCATTTTTGTAGCCCCCAACAATTCATTAGCAGAGTTAACCCAAAAAATGCAACCAGAAAATTAATTCTGAGATTTCACCATCATTTATTTACAATATTAGGTTGAATCCTAGGAGTATGCTTATTTGAAACCCCATAATCACCATCCTTCTATGAGTAAAACTATAGAAGAATGACAATTTTTGTAGTATGGGATATGAAGGTACAATAGGCAGGGGAAAGATGGGAGAGTGTTGAAAATAAGTTTGAGATTAAAAAGACAGAAACTAAGTATACAGATAATCTAGAACTCCCAAGTTGCAGATATATTGCACACTGAAGAAAATTTGAGAATTGATAATAACCTACCCATAAATAGTAAGGAAGGATGTTTCTTTGTTATAGATATAACTGTCATCTCTGAAGGATCTAATCTAGCTCACAAAAGCAGCAGCCTAGTTTCCCAAATTTGCTCATACCACGCTCCTACTTTCTTGCTCAAATGACAATTCCACCTACGTCTTTTGGGATCTTAGATCCCATGACTGAACTTTTTTTGGTATATTTTTCCCCTTTTGTGTCCTTATTGTTTTTACAACTCATCTTCTACTATTTACTACTAACTTTAGCTACCTGTAACTCACATCTCTGAATGCTTCTTAGTTCCTTTGCGTTTGTTCATTCCAAGTGACCCAAACTACAGAAGACCTTGGCCACCCCTGCTGTATGTGGGAGATTGGATGTAATCTCTGAAATGCCATGACTTTTCCATGTTCATATCAGTATCTCTAAATTTAATCTAATTCCAATAGCTATCTTCAGTTTCTGGAATATTGAAATGAAGCCTAAAGTATAGAGATAAGAACAATGCTATTGAAGTTAGGTTTAAGGTTCCTTACATGCTTTGTGAAAGAGTGACCCTTCAGAAAAATATTTTATAATTAGAAAAATTGTACCTTCCGAAATTATTGTTTATAGTTGTGAAGGTGCTTGAAAGCACAAAATATTAGTTATAGAAATTTAAGATATATTTTGGATGTGATTCTTCTTTCTCCATAATGTATGCAATAGTGTCTTAGCCCAGGTTCTCTAAAAAACTGAGCCTGTAGCAAAATTCACACACTAATGTTTTATTAGGAAGCTGTAACCTCGTGGACACAGAAAGAGAAACAGGGCAGTGAGGTAAAGTGACAACAAAATGAAAACTTGCTTTCTATTGCATTATAAAATTTACTTAGTATTATGTTTATTGTTTATTGCCTGCCTGCCCACTATACTATAAAGTCCCCAAGACATGGAATTTTTTGATTTACTGAACAATCCAAGAAATTAGAATAATCCATTTAACACAGCAAACATTCAAAAAGCATTTATACATGAATAAGTAATTAATGGGGAGAAGAAAATATTATATTAAAATCAGATATTATATGCTGAAAATAGAAGAAAACCCTACCTAGAATGCTTAAAGAAAATGGGGATTCATTTGCTCCTATGGCTGAAAAAATCCAATATAGGCCAACTTTATGTACTGCTTAAGTAGATATGAAAAGCTGCCACCAAGCTCTCTATCAGTGTCTTAATTTCCCCTTTTCTCTATTTTTCATTGTCATAAGATGGCTATAGGCTATAGGTCCCTCACAACTTCCCAGATCCAACTCCACTGTGAAATAGAAAAATGCTATTTTCAGGAGGATCAATAGCCCCAGGATCAGCTACGATTTGAGCTTGATCCCATTCCTTGGGGCCAGGACACTATAGTGGTCGACTTATGCCAAGGAGAGGGCAGTATCACCAGAAATGCACTGGTTAAGAGGCCTGCATTAGAGACTTGGATATTTCCAAGGTTTTACATAAAGCCGTGATTAAGAACATAACAGTATAGGAAAGGCCTTCCTGGTTAAAACAAATTGCAAATTATTTCAGAGATTAAGCAGAAATACCATCGAGAAGGATGTGCAAATAGGGAGTCTCAACCAGCTCCAACCTCCCCTACCCTGGAAGTCTCACATTTAATCCATGGTGTCATCTCATATATGTGTCTATAATGGAATTATGCATTATT
Organism: Rhinolophus hipposideros; assembly: GCF_964194185.1. Classification (NCBI taxonomy): domain Eukaryota; kingdom Metazoa; phylum Chordata; class Mammalia; order Chiroptera; family Rhinolophidae; genus Rhinolophus; species Rhinolophus hipposideros. The sequence continues at coordinate 24,730,486 of NC_138064.1, read as the reverse complement.
ATCCAAATGCAAAACAAATTGTAGAAGAACACAAGACTAGCAATTTTAATGCAAAAAAAAAAAATTTTTCTATCCAGCCTCATATTCTGCCTAAATATAAAAATAAGAAAAATTTCAGTAGGATATTGTTTGCATTCCAAAGTGTAAATAAATACTTCCAAATACATTGGCTAATATTTATTGCCATCAAGTTCTAAAACCTTATAATTTATTAATCTAGTGTTCATTAAAAAAAAACCTCGATTTAATTTTAAAATGCATGTGTTAAATTCTTAATAAAAACATAAATGATACATGAGATAAATTATCTTTTCCTAGTAAAAAACTTTAACCATTTTTTGAACAAAGTAGATTAAACAAATAGCATGGATAATACTTCATTTCCTGTTATGACTCCCCACTTATTCTAAGATATTTTCCCCTTCTGAAAATCTATAAGTGTGCAGGCACAGTGGCAATTTCAATTTCACCTTATGGTATTCTATTTTAAGGCTACTTAACCAGAAACAGATTACATCTAAATGTGGAGAATAGCTCTATTATATTATCTTTAGTTTAGCTTTAAAACTATCAATCAAATTAGAATTATGAATCAATTTATGTATCTTAAAGTAATGTATGTCAGCTAAAGAGTTTTCCTGTATAATTACCACTTTATACTCATTCAAATGAGTATTAATTACTTTGGCACCATCTCCTACAGTGAATCCTTAAATATTAGCCTGTGTTAAAAAACTTGTGCTTGTTAATAAAAAATGGTTCCCTGTATATCTCAGTCACAGCACATTAGTCTTGGAATGGACCCACAGATCATCTAATTGGAAATTATTCATTTGACATGTATATAAATTGTACTCACTGTTAGGAGATTTAGAGCTAGGAGCCAATTCTAATAATCCAATGATATTTCCAATAAACCATATTTCCTTCTATTCTTACATTCCATTAGTTTACAAATAAATGTAAAACCTATAGAGTATGTTCAAGCTCTTTAAATTCGGTAGGTTAAAAATAAAAGTATCTACTTGATTGATATATAATCAACTATAAGGCAGAATTTTTCTAGACCTTTTCAGACCAGGTATCTTAAATGGATCATGCTGACAAATTCACAACATCAGAATTTCACTTACTCAAAAATCTCACACAATTATTTCTATGTCTCCCTAGGGTGTCACATAAAGGTCAGTGAGTGTCTGTATACCCACAGGGTATGACTATTCCAGTATGAAGGCCACTGTGCTCTATCACCACTCCCCAACACACACACAAATGCACTACATGCTTCCCCATCTTGCCCTACTTTCAGTAGATTTAGAATTTTTGCTTCAATAAATAAAGTTCATTTATAATGTCTGTACAAATATTATTTACACCTGAAGCATGTAGCAAGTATGATGAATCTTTCTTTTGGATTTACTTGGGAACCACATTTTTAAAATATTTTCCACTGAAGAATAATACACATACAGAAATATATATCCATAAGTATTTATCTCAGTGAATTTCACCAAGGGAACACATCTGAAAACCCAGAACTTTAACAATAAATAAAATGTTACCAGCAAACAAGAAGATTCCTCATGCCTTCTCCCACTCATTACACCATCAGAAGTGGTGATCACTATCTTGACTTTTAACACTATTTATTCATTTGCCTATTTTTTTTTAATTTGCACAAATAGATTAACAGACACTCATTTTCTGGCTTTTTTTTTTTTTTACTAAACATTACCTTTGTGAGACTTATTTGCTGTATAATATTCCATATTATGCATATACCACAATTTATCATTCTACTGTTGATGAACTTGTGAATAATTTTAAGTTTTAGATATAGCAAATAATGTCATTCTCTCAGTTTTATAGCTAAGATCAAAATTACTGTATCATGGGTTTGTGTATGCTTGGTTTTACAGACATTATCAAACAGTTTTCCAAATGGCTGTACCAAAACAACAGAATCCAGTACATGAAGGCAAACATTTACATATCCTACAAAGATCAAGTATATGAAATTACACATTAATACTGAAAAAAAGAGTTCTAAATAGTATGACTATATAACTTACTCAAATGGGGACAGTCGGCAGTAAACCAAGATTATCCCTGACATTTATTACCCATACCCCCAAACAGATATTTTCTTAGAACACCTTACAACATAGTCATTGCTATAAACTTGGGAAAATACAATATGTTAACCAGCTTTGAAGATTTGCAAAATTTCCTTAGAAAGCATAGCAATTAATTCTAGAAGTGGTAGTTCTGCCTCTTGGATCAATAGCAATAGAGAAGTTTGAAAAATGTGTTTGTATTTTTTCAAATAACTTCAATTGTGGTTTTAATGTGCACAGCATTGCTGCCAAATGAAATTGAGCATCAGTTTTCATGTTCATTGATTATTGCATATTGTCTTTTATGGAATGACAGTTCAAATCTTTTGGATTCAAACAGTCAAAATCTAATAAATGTTATACCTTTTTTATTTATTTATGGGAGTTCTTTCTATTTTCTTTGAATGAGTTATCAACCATATGTATCGCAAATATTCCCCCAACTCTAGAGCATGTTGTTTGATAAACCAAAGTTGATATTTTAACATAGTCCAGTTTATCTTTTTTTTTTTTTTTTTTTTTTTTTTTACTGTGGTTAACGTTGTTTCTGAGTTCAAAACATCTTTCCGTATTCAAAAATCAGATATCTTAGTTTTTCTTCTAAAATCTCTGTTTTACCTTTCAACTTTACATTTCCATCTAGGATTTGATTTCTGTTTATGGTATAAGATAGGAATTACGATTTCTCTTTTGTCAAGTCCCTATCCAACTGATACAGTACCATTTATTAAACAGACCATCTTTTTTCTCTCTTTGTTCTCAACCAAAAGATGATTTAAGTATGGATCCACTCTGTTTTGTTGATTTATTTGTCTAGTCTTGTGCTATACCACATTTTCTCCATCATTGTAGCTTCATAATAAGCCTTAATAGCTGACAGTAAATATCCTTCACCTTTCTTTTTCTTCATCATCATTTTATTTATGCTTTTTATTTATATATAAACTTTAGAATCACCTTGATAGATTCAAAACAAAACCTAAAATTTTTGTTAGGATTGTATTAAATCTAAGGTTCGATTTATAAAGTACATGTTGACTTCTTCTCAATATTGAACTGGCGATCCAGGAAAATGGTATATTCTGATATTTGTATAACTCTTAATTTCTCTCAATATGTTTTATAGAGTTCTTTTGACTCTTCTACTATATTTTATTGGGAGTATTTAATGTTTTTGCGATTGGTGTAAATGCTATTTTACATTTTTATTTTTGTACATGTTTGTCTAGAATATAAATGTAAAGATGATTAATAGTAATCTGCTAAATTAGTTTTATTTTAATAATTTGTGTATAAGTTCTTTTGGACTTTCTACTTACATAGTCCCATTAAACTGTGAATAATGGTGATTGCATTTGTTCCTTCCCATCCCTTATATTTTTTCATTAATTTTCTTATTTAATATTAGCCGACTACAAGTGGCAAGAGAGGGCATCTTTGTCTTCCCAGTTTCAGGGTGTTTTTTCTTTTCCCCCAAAAATTTCACTAAGTATGGCATTTTCTATAGGATTTTTGTAGATATGCATTTTCAGATTAAAATAATTGCCTTCTTTTTCCTAGCTTGCTAAGAATTTTTATAAATGGGAGTTAAATTTTATCAAATGATTTTCTGTTTATATTTGCTATCCCCCCCCTTGGTTCTGAAAGTTTAGTGAATTGTACTGATTTATTCTCAGATGATAAACCTTACATTTCTGAAATAGACCCGATTTGTTGTGTTGTATTACCTTCTTTTATGTATTACTGGACTCAAATAGTTATTTTGGAGGAGAGGGCATCATGAGAGAAATCAGAAAGCACCACATTTTAATATTAAATCCATATTTTGAAAACATTTCTTGATTCTGTAAGAAGCCCTGTTATTTGTCAACTAGTTTGTTTCTGTGATTAAAAGTGATGTCTTAAAAGAACAAAAAGGACTTTTATCAAACCCAGTGTTACTCTTGAAAGGATAACAAGATTATAAAAACAGAAACACTTACCACATTTACTTTCCTCTGCAGTTGGTTCAATTAAACATTAAAATATTGAGATCAATTATCAGGTAGAATTTTTGTAAGATTTTTTTTTCACCCAAAATTTAGAATACAAAATTTGTGAAAGCTAAATTATGAACAGGGAAAACTCCAAAAGCAAAAACTTCATCGAAAAGATTGATATACAGTTTTACACTAGAAATGATGTTAAATGTTCTTGTGATTTAAAAAACAAAAAACACGAGAACAAACAAAGGCAAAGGCGAATTACACACTGGAATATTTCCAGCAAATGTGACAGAGAAAATGTAAATATTACTCCTAAGGAATAAACAGCTTTACAGCTACATTTTAAAACTATTCACAGGAGTAGAAAAATGAAAAGCTGAAATAAATCAGACATAAAAAAGAAATTAAATAGCAAATATATGTATGAAATATATTTTTAACAATCAAAAAAAATATAAGCCAAGGAAAGGAAACACCATTTTCAGCCATCAGATTGAAAAAAAAAAATACGTTACACTGTTGACAAGTAGAAAAAAGAAATGAACATGTCCAAATTTTTCTTATAGAGAAATAAACTGTAAGAAAAATTTTTTGACCAGTAGTGGAAACTGGAATAGAAAACCTTAAAATTTTTATGCATATGTTTCTACCAAGTAATTTTACTTAAAGAAGATGATTGTAAGAGAAAATCCCATTAAAACATATAAAGGATTGTATGAAACTATTAATATAGCGTATCAGAAGTATATATATAAAGGTGAAAAATTAAAATTCTATATCGCATTACAAATAAGATACTGTTTTAGTTTTCTATTGCTGTGTAACAAATTTAACAGATTTAAACAACATCCATTTATTAGATTACAGTTCTGTATGTCAGAAGTTAGGCCTGGACTAGGCTCTCTGCTCATGGATATCAAAAGTCTGCTATCAAAAGTCTGCTGGAGGTTCTGGGGAAATATTCACTTCCAAACTCAGTTTTTCTGATACCTAAATCCAGTTCCTTGTGACAGTAGTGTCTCCTGTTTCTTTGTTGTCTGTCAACTGAGTGGGGGGCATTCTCAGTTTCTATAAGGCACCCCCTCCAACTTCTAGCCAGTAATGGTGTATCAAATCCCCATGCTTTGATTCTCTGACCTCCAACTCTAACTTTCTCCTTCTCTGACCTCTAAATTCAGATTTAAAGTGCTCAAAAGACTATGATAAACTCCCGAGCTTAAGATCAACTGATTTGGGACTTTAATGACATCTGTAAGTCCTTTCACAGCAGTAGATGGATTAGTGTTTGACTGAATAACTGGGAGGTATGTGTTCCAGTGGCAAAATCCCTGAGGGTTACCCTAGAATTCTGGCCTACCACAGATCCAAAACAGAATGTGTTATGACCCCCACTTATATATAAATTAAGAAATATATATATATATATATATATATATATATATATATATATATATATATATATGTAAATTTCCATAGATATGTATACTTTCTGAAAAGATAGATTCAACACTGTTTACATATATATGTGTGTGTGAGGTAATTTTAGAAGTGATTTTAATGTTCACCATCTAATTATTAGTTCGGGAATTTTTATATAATGGACATTATTTTTTTAAGAAGTAAACATATTTATGGACCTGTCTAGATGTTTATTTTTCCAGAAATAAAATACTCCCTTTTTAACATAATTATCTATCAAAGGGTGTTATCAATGTTATGCTTCCAAATAAAAGACCATATTCACAGTGTCAGAGCAAGCTTGTATGGAGGCACAAAAATACACTTAGAAATTTTGCAGTTACTCTGAGCCATTAAAATCCCATTTTGATGCATGCTCAATTGAGAATTAAAAGTTCAAATATTGATTTGCATAGGAAATTAGCAATTAACTACCCATATAATTAACTTGCACCTGCCAATTGATGCACCAATTAAGTTTGCAGATACCTTAAAAGAAACTTCTTGAAATAAAGTTTCTGACATTTTTTTTGACGATAATCTGCTGTAGATGTTTGAAAGTACACAAATCTACAGAAAGGTACATGTGGTGGCTGTGAGAATGTTACCAGCTACAGGGAGTATAACTGACCAAAGTCTCAGCTGCCATGGTCTGAAATTGAACAGGTTGACACAGAGGTCAGCCTTCCCATGGGCAGCTAACTGCCAATGACTGAATGCAATAGGGGTACTAAGGCAGATCTGTGCTTGGGAGACCCAGGCCTTCAACTGCTGGCTTTGGCTCAAGGACGACCCAAAGGCCTTGCTACCTGTATATAGAAGAACTTTTGTCCACCCTGCCCCTCGCCACTAAAAATGCTGAAGTCCTAAACCCCAGTATCTGTGAATATGACCTTCTTTGGAGATCAACTCTTTGCAGATGTATTCAATTTAAAATGAGGTCATATTGGATTACAGTGAACCCTAAATGCAGTTACTGATGTCCTTACAAGGAGAGATTTTCAGACACACACAAAGGGAAGATAACCATGTGAAGACAGAGACAGAAATTAGAGCGATGCAGCTACAAACCAAAGAATGGCAAGGTTTGCCAGCAGCGAGCAGAAGCTGGGAAGGGACAAGGAGGCATATTCCTCTATAGCCTTCAGGGACACCATGACACTGCTAACACCTTTATTCAGACTTCAAGCTTCCAGAACTGTGAGGTAATCAATTTCTGTTTATTCACACCCAGTTTGTGGTAACTTGTTATGGCAGCCCCAGGAAACTAGTACACAACCTAACCTGCCTTTCTTCTCTACATGATTCAGAGTCAAATTTAAGTAGTGATTTGATGACACCCGCAGCTTTACTCAGCCCCTGACCCATTTTCTCTCACATGGGTATTTCCCCTAATACCAACCTTATGTTTATTCTCATTATGGCATCTGTTTCTCAGAGATTCTGAACTAACACAATGCACTACACAGAAAATGAAGCAAACTATCCTTAAGTGTGTGTTAAATGACATTTAATATCATGAATGTGGAAAAACTGAATTGGACTTGAAATTTTATTTGCATTTTCCTCACTGTTACTGAGGTTGAGGACATCAACCTACATTGGTGGGCCGCGTGAGCGTGTGTTAGCAGTACACATAAGCCAAAACTACGCAGCAGCAGTTTGAATCACGGTGGGGGCTAACTGGAATGAAGCGTAGAGACACACCTATGAATGGAAAATACTGCCAGAAACAGATAAAGAAGGAGAAATAGCCTGAATCCTTTCTCTTTCCATCTTCAATCAGCCAGTGCATCGGATTGGCCAATCTATCCATAGCCTGATATAAAAGAATATGGAAAGCACAGTTTGCAGAAGAAAGGCAATAAACAGTTCTGGAACAAATACAATATATCCAGCAACTGTATCCCTTGCCCATTTTTCATATAGAGTTATTGGCCTTTTTTTCTCCTTAATAATTGGCATGAAATTTTTATGTGTGTTATAAAATTGCCAATGTCCTAGTACTCATGATTGTTTTTCTTCAGTTTTATTGAGATGGAATGGACATACAGCACTGTATGTTTAATGTGTACAACGTAATGTCTTGACTTACATACATTGTGAAATGATTATAACAATGAGTTTAGTTAACATCCATCATCTTATATATGTACAATTTTTTTTTTTTTTTTGCTTGTGATGAGAACTTTTAGGTCTTCTCTCAGCAACGTTCAAATATACCATACAGTACTGTTAACTGTGGTCATCGTGTTGTACATTACATCCCCGGTACTTATTGATCTTATTACTGGAAGTTTGTGTCTTTTGTTAACCTCAACTTTAATCTAATCCCCTCATCCCTTACCCCCACCTCTGGTAAACAAAAATTTGATCTCTTTCTATGAGTTTGGCTCTTTATTTTAGATTCCACATAAATTATATAGTAGTTGTCTTTCCATGTCTGACTTATTTCATTTAGCATAATGCCTTCAAAGTCTATTCATGTTGCTGTAAATGGCAGGATATCCTTGTTGTTTTTTTTGGCCAAATAACATTGCATTGTGTGTGTGTGTGTCTGTGTGTAACAACTTCATTATCCATTAATGCAATGGGCACTTAGATTGTTTCCATGTCTTCACAATTGTAAATAATGCTGCAGGGAACATGGGGGAACAAATATCTCTTCAACATAATGTTTTTGTTTCCCTCAGATGTATACCCAGATGTGGAATTGCTGGGTCGTATGGTATTTTTAATTTTTGAGAAACATCCATATTATTCTTCACAGTGGCTGTACAAATTTACAGTTCTGCTTTTTGATTATGGCCATTCTAATGGGCGTGAGGTGATACCTCATTGTGGTTTTGATTTGCATTTCCCTGATGATTCGTAATATTGAATACCTTTACACATACCTCTTGGCCATCTGTATATTTTCTTTGCAAAAATGTCTATTCAGGTCCTATAATTGTACTGTTAGGGGATTTTTGCTATTGAGTTGTATGAGTTCTTTATACATTTTTGCATATTGACCCTTATCATATATATAATCTGCAAATATTTTCTCCCATTATGTAGGTTGTCTTTTCATTTTGTTGATAGCTTTTTTTTTTTTCAGTTTGATGTAATCCCACTTATTTTTTATTTTGTTTGTTTGCTTGTGCTTTAGCTGTCACACCCAAAAAAGCATTGCCAAGACTGATGCCAAACAGTTTTTTTCCTATGTTTACTTCCAGGAGTTTTTTTAGTTCCAGGTCTCACATAAGTCTTTTCCATTTCAAGTAAGATTTTTATGAGCGATGTTACTTTGGGGCCTAGCTTCATTCTTTTATATGTAAGTGAATACCCAATTTTCCCAGCACCATATGTTAAAGAGACTGTCTCTTCTTCGTTTTGGTTTTTTGGCTCCTTTGTCAAATATTTGTTGACCATATATTCATGTTTTACATCTGGACTCTATATTCTCTTCCATTAATCTATGTGTCTGTTTTACCCTCTTTTACCCACCTCCTCACCCGTTGATATATAGACGTTTTACAGAATTGTACACTTGAAACCTATGTAATTTTACTAACCATTGTCACCCCAATACATTTTAATTAAAAAAAAAAAATGTTGAACCAGCCTTGCATGTCTGGGATAAATCCTACTTGGTAATGATATATAACTCTTTTTGTACATTGTTGAGTTCAATTAGCTAATTTTGTGTTGAGATGTTTTGCATCTATTCTCATGAAAGATATTGGTCTGTAGTTTTCTTGTAATGCATTTGCCTGGTTTGGATATTGGTATAATGCTGTGCTGGTGGAACGAGTGTTAAAGTATTCCCTCTGCTTCTATCCTCTGAAAGAGATTCTTAGAGAATTGTTATAATTTCTTCTTTAAATGTTTAATAGAATTCATCATTGAACTGACCTGGGTCTGGCACTCTGTTTGGGAAGGTTATTATTCCTTGATTCAATATCTTTGTAGATCTAGGTCTATTCATATTGTCTATTTCTTATGGTGTGAGTTTTGGCAGATTGTACATTTCAAGGAAATTTCCCATTCTATCAAATTTGTGGGCATAGAGTTGCTCATATTATTCCTTTATTATCCTTTCAATGTCCTTGGAATCTATAGTGATGGCTCCTCTTTTATTTCTGATGTTAATAAGTTGTGTCCTCTTTTTCTCATTCTTAGGCTGGCTAGAGGCTTGTAAATTTTATTAACTTTTTCAAAGAACCAGCTTTTAGTTTTGTTTTTCTCTATAGATTCCTGGGTTTAAATGTTATTGATCTTTGCTCCAAATTTTATTATTTCTTTACTTCTGCTTATATTAGATTTAATTTGCTCTTTTTTCTTTCACTAGTTTCTAAACTTGGAAAATTAAATTATTCATTTTATATCTTCTTTTGTAATGTACGCATTCAGTGCTGTAAATTTTCCTGTAAGCACTGCTTTCACACCACCCCATAGATATTAACAATTTATACTTTGTTTAGTTGAAATTTTTAAAATTTTTCTTGAGATTTATTCTTTGATCCATGTGCAGTTTAGAAATGTGCTGTTTGACTTCCACATAATTTGGAATTTTCTAGTTATCTTTGTTATTGATTTCTAGTTTAATTCCTTTGTGGTTTGAGAGAAAACATTGTATGATTTCTATTCTTTTGAATTTGTGAAGGTGTGTTTTATGACCCAGAATGTGGTCTATCTTGGTAAATGTTCTGTGAGGTTGAGAAGAATGTGTATTCTGCTATTGTTGGAAAAGTTATGATATTGATTGTATCTATGTGTTTGTTGGTGTTGTTGACTTTGATTATGTCCTTACATTTTCTGGCTCTGTCTATTTCTAAGAAAGGGGTATTGAAACCCCCACCAAGATAGTATACATATCTATTCCTCCTTGCAGTTCTACCAGTTTTTGCCTTATGTATTTTGAAGGCAAATACATGGTAAGCATTATTGTCATGAAGAACTGGCCCCTTTATCTTTATGTAATGCCCTTCTTTATCCCTAATAATTTTTCTTGTTTTGAAGTCTGCTCTATTTGTATTAAATATAGCTACTCCTATTTTCTTTTGCTTGTGTCAACATGATATATTTCTTCATCCATTCATTTTTTTAAGATTCAGAAAATATTTATTAAATGATTTATTTTTTAGGAGACACAATAATGAATAAGACTGACATAACTGTTGTTTTCATGAAACTAAGACATTTTGGGAAAGACAGTAAACTCTGAAATAGTAAAAGCAAGAGAAAATAATGAATTCAGAATTTGTATAGGATTTTGAAGAAGCCCTAGGACTAGGATAGAAGAAATTTAGAATTTAGGATGACTCTAGACTAATATAGATCTAAACCCACTTACATTTTGTTACATTTCATGAAGGGCATAGAAAAATACTGGTAAAGAAATTTAAATGATATTTTAACACCATTTGGAAACTGGACTAGATGACAGGATGAGAGTGTAAGAATTTGTGTAAAGGAAATTCATATGGATGAGTGATATTAATAAAACTAAAATCTATGGAAAACATTATTGCTCAGAGAAATAATTTACACATTATGGAATTTTTGTGTTATTCAAATATGCAAAAATGTTGATGCTTTTTCTAGGCGAATGGTATCATTGTCTTATGACAGCTAGAATTTAGAACAAGAACTTACTTATAATGAAGCATATTTCAATAGCAGAAAGAGCAGCAAATTTTTACTTCTTTAGAATTTGAAAATTTGGGGTTTCAGTACATTTCTAAATTGCTGGAATCAACAATTTATTCTGCTTACACATGTTGATGGGCCAAGATAAAGGAGGATTTCCCTCTATATGAACAGAAATATGATATGACATTGTAAATTATTTATAGCCATAGTTAAAGGTTATCATATGATAGGGAATGGAAAAACTAATGTATACACTATTTTTCAGTAACATTTTTAGAATCACTGAAAATAGTACTTTTAGTGTTTTTCTTTTTCAAGTATGATTAATTTAACATTATATTACTTTCAGGTATACAACATGATTCTATATTTATATATGTCACAAAATGGTCACCATAGTAAGCCCAGTTAACATCTATTACATTATATACTTAGAAATTCTTTTTTGTGATGAGCTTTCACAATCAACACTCCTAGATACTTTCAGATAGACAATACAGTATTATTAACTGTAGTTACCATGTTGTATTAGGTTTTTGCAAAAGTAATTGTGGTATTTGCAATTATTTTTAATCTTTTAAACCGCAATTCTTTTTGCACCAACTTAATATATTAAATCCCCATGAATATTCATTTTTTAACTAGAAATTTGTAACTTTGACCCCCCCTTTCACACACTTGACCAGTCCCCCCCATGCACCTTAGGCAACTACCAATCTGTTCTCTGTATCCATGAGCTCAGAGTTGTTTGCCTGTTTGTTTATTTTTGTTTGTTTTTTGTTTTTTAAAATCTACATACATGTGTGATCATATTGTATTTATCTTTTCTGTCTGACTTATTTTACATAGCATAATGCCCTCAAATTCCCTTCACATTGTTATAATAGCAAGATTTCATTCTATTTTTTATGGCTGAATAATATTTCATTATATGTTTCATTTTATATATATATATATAATATTTCTTTATTCATTAATCCATTAATGAACATTCAGGTTGTTCTCATGTCTTGGTTGTTGCAAATGACATTGCAGGGAACTTGGGAGTGCATATATCTTTACAAATTAGTGTGTTTGTTTCCTGGGATAAATACCTAGAAGTAGAATTACTGGATCATATGGTAGTTCTATTTTTAAGTTTTTCAGGACCCATCATACTGTTTTCTATAGTGGCTGTACCAATATACATCATACCAAAAGTGCACAATAGTTTCAATGTCTCCACAACCTCATCAGAATTTATCTCGTCTTTTTGATGACAGCCATTCTGACAGGTGTAAGGAGATACTTCATTTTTGTTTTGATTTGCACTTCCCTGATAATTAGCAAGGTTGAGAACCTTTTCATGTACCTGTTAGGCATCTGTATGTCTTCTTTGGAAAATGCTTATTGAGGTTCTCTACCCATTTTTTAACTGAATTTTTCTTTTGTTGAGTTGTATGAGTTCTTTATATCTTTTGGATATTAACCCCTTATCAGATATATATAATTTGCAAATATTTTCTTACATTACATAGGTTGTCTTTTAATTTTGATGATTGTTTATTTTGCTATGCAGAAGCTTTTTAATGTGATGTAGTCTCCCTTGTTTATTTTTGCTTTTGTTGCCTGTGTGTTTGGTATCAAATTCAAAAAATCATCGTGAAGACCAAGACCAGGGAGCTTACTGCCTATGGTTTTGGGTTTTATATTCATGTCTTTAATCCTTTTGAGTTAATCTTTGAATATGATGTAAGATAGTGGTCCAATGTTATTCTTTTGCATGTTTCTGTCCAGTTTTCTCCACATAATTTATTGAAGAAAATGTCCTTTACCATTTTATATTTTTTGGCTCCTTTGCTGTAAATTAATTGACCATATATGCATGTGTTTATTTCTTGTTCCTCTATTCTCTTCCACTGATCTATATATCTATTTTTATGCTAATACCATACTGCTTTGTTTTTCTTTAAGATTGCTTTTGCTATTTAGCGTTTTGTATGTGTGTGTGTGGTTCTATACAAATCTGAGGATTATTTTAGTTCTGTGAAAAATGTCATTAGAATTTTAATATGATTGCACTGAATTCGTATATTGCTTTAAGTGGTATGGATATTTTAACAGTATTAATTATTCTAATTCATGAGCATGGAATATATTTTCATTTGTTTGTGTCTTTTTAAATTTTTTTCATCATCTTATGGTTTTAGGTGTGCAGGTCTTTCCCCTCCTTTGTTAATTTATTCCTATTTTTCTTTTGATGCAGTTGCAAATGAGATTGTTTTCTTAATTTCTTTCTCTAATAGTTTGTTATTAGTGTATAGAAACACAAATGACTTTTGTGTGTTTATTTTGTATCCTGCAACTTGACTGAATCTGTTGATGACTGTTAACTGTGTGTGTGTATGTATGTGTAGTCTTTAGAGTTTTATATATATGTATCACATAATCTGAAAATAGTGACAATTTTGTTTGTTTGTTACTAATTTGGATGCTTTTTACTTATTTTTCATACCTAATTGCTTTAGCTAGAATTTTCCTTACTATATTGAATAAAAGTAGTGAGAGTGGAGATCATTGTCTTGTTCCTGGTTTAGAGGAGAAGCTTCCAGGTTTTCACCATTGAGAATGATGTTAGCTGTGAGCTTGTCATATATGGCTTTTGTTATGTTGAGGTATACTTCCTCTATACCCAGTTTGCTTTTTGTCCTAAATTAATGTTTAAATATTGCTGAATGCTTTTTATGCATCCCTGGAGAGGAACATATAGTTTTTAATCATTTTGTTAATAAGGTGTATCACACTGATAATTTGTGGATGTTGAAACATCCTTGCATCCCTGGAGTAAATCCCACTTGACCATGGTGTATTGTCCTTTTAATGTATTGTTAAATTTATGTATTAAATTTAATTTAAATTTAATGTATTGTTAAATTTTGTGGAGGATTTTTGCCTCTGGGTTCATCAAGGATATTGACCTGTAATTTTCTTGTTGCATTCTTATCTGGTTTTGGCATCAGAGTAATGTTAGCCTCAAAAAAATGAGCAGGGAAGTCTTTTCTCCTATATTTTGGAAGAGTTTGAGAAGGATTAGTATTCATTCTTCTTTGAATGTTTTGTAGAATTCACCAGTAGTAGCTATCTGATCCTGGAATTTTGTCTGTGGTGAGGCTTTTCACTACTGATCCTATCTCTTTACTAATAATGAATCTGTTCAGATTTTCTATTACTTCATGATTCAATACCAGTAGGTTATATGTTTCTAGGATTTTATTCATCTATGTTGGCAAATTTGTTGGCATATAATTATTCATAGTATCCTCTTATAGTCCTTTGTATTTCTGTAGTATCAGATATAAGATCTGTTTCATTTCTGGTTTTATTTGCTTCTGCTCTCTTATTTCCTTGTTGAGTCTAACAAACGTTTTGTCAACTTTATCTTTCAAGAAAACCAGCTCTTGGTTTCATTGATCTTTTCAATTGTCTTTTTAGTCTGTATTTTATTTCTGTTCTGATTTCTGCTATTTCCTTCCTTGCTTTTAATCTATGTGTTTTATATTTAAAGTGGTTTATTTAAACAACATACAATTGTCTTTTTTATCCATTTTCACAGTTGCTGTATTTTAATTGGTGCATTTAGACCATTGACATTCAAAGTGATTATTGATATAGTTGAATTGATATTTATCATATTCACTGCTATTTTCAACTTGCTGCCCTTTCCTTTGTTCCCATTATCTTCTCTTTTTATTGCCTTTTGTGGTTTTAATTGAGAATTTTATATGATTCCATTTTCTCTCCTTTCACAGCATATTGGTTATACTCTAGTGTTTGCAATATTCATTTACAACTAATCCAAGTTCACTTTCAAATGACAACTATAGTACTTCACAGGTAGTGTGAGGACCTTATAATAAAATAATACTAATTCCTTTCTTTAATATTGTTGTTGTCAGTCATTTCATTTATATGTAAGCACACACACACAGATATATATATATATATATATATATATATATATATATATATATATATATATATATCATATATAATCTAATACCTTGTTGCTATTAGTATATTGAACAAACTGTTAACTATTAAAATAATTAAGAATAAGTAAAATGAAAGCTATCGTAACCTTAGTTAAGATAGTTCTTTTTTAAAAAAACTCATTAGTTCTTTTTAAAAAAACAAAAAGATTTTATTGGGGAAGGGGAACAGGACTTTATTGGGGAACAAAGTACTGTGTACTTCCAGGACTTTTTCCAAGTCAAGTTATTATCCTTTCAATCTTAGTTGTGGAGGGCGCAGCTCAGCTCCAGGTCCAGTTGTTGTTGCTAGTTGCAGAGGGCGCAGCCCACCATCCCTTGTGGGAGTCGAGGAATCGAATTGGCAGCCTTCGGAGTTAGGAGCATGGAGTTCTAACTGCCTGAGCCACCTGGCTGGCCCACATTCATAAGTTCTTTCTTTGAGGCTCTTCCTTTCTTTCTGTAGATAAGAGTTTCTGACATATATATGTCATATATTTTATATTTTCTTCATATATATTTTTTTTCTTCTTTTTAAATAACTTCTTTTAATACTTCTTGAAAGGAATTTTTACTGTAACCAACTTCCCTCAATTTTTGTTTCTCTGATAAAGTTGTATTACTCTTTTACAGTTGAAGGATAATTTCACAGGGTGCCAAATTCTGGGTGGATTGTTTTTTTCCTTGCAACACTTTAAATATTTCAGTCCACTCTCCTTGCTTGTATGGTTTCTGAGGAGAAATTAGATATAATTCTTTTCTATATATTCTTTTTTCCTATATAAGTAATGTGTTCCCCTACCAACATTGGCTTCTTTAGGATTTTTTATATTTGGTTTTTCTATAGTTTGAAAAATACCCTCAGTATAGTGGGTATTCTTAGAGTGGGAGTGTGTGTGTGTCTTCTTAGTGTTTTCTGGGCTGTGATTTCATGTCTGACATTATTTGGAGAAAATTTGTTATTATTGTATCAAATATTTTTCTTTTGCTTCTCCATCTGCATTTTCTTTACATGTAGTGAACATGTTTTGTAGTTACTCCACAGTCCTTGGGTATTTTGTGGGATATTTTGTTCAGTGTTGGTTCTCTTTGCTTTCCAAGTTTGGAGATTTGTATTGATATATCTTCAAGTTCCGAGAATTTTTTTCAGCCTTGTCATCTGCTAATAGGCTATCAAAGGCATTCTTCGTTTCTGGTACACTGTTTTTGACCACCAGCATTTCTTCATTTCTTTGTGATTCTTTCTTAGGATTTTTTTTTTTTCTTAGATCACCCATCTGTTCTTGCAAGCTACCTATTTTATCCATTAGAGACTTTAGCATGTTAATCATAGTTGTTTTAAATTCTTGGCCTTGTAATTCCAGCATCCCTACCAAGATTGCTTGTGACACTTGCTCTGTCTCCTTCAATTTTGTTTTTTGCCTTTTGTTATGACTCATATTTTTTTCATGATAACCAGATATGATGTTCTGAATAAAAGGGATTACTATAAACAGGCATTTAGTAATGTTGTGGTAAGATATAAGGGGAAGAAAAGCATTCTGTCATCCTATGATTAGTGATTAGTCCTTTAGTGAACCTATGCCGCTGCACTGTGAATGTCACAAGAATATCTCAATTATTTTCTGCCCCCTTAGGTGGGATAGAATAACTAAAGTGGGTTGGAGTTGGGTTATCTCTCTTCTTCCAGGTCCTTGAGGGACTGAAAGTACCCCAGCAGATTAGACTCTGATTAACTAATTTCTCCTGAGGGCAGGTCTTGTTAAAAAGAAGAGAGCAACCTGGTGTATTTCAAAATGATTCATTCCCCCCTTCCCCTGCTGGATTCACCTCCAGCATTTACTGTAAGAATCAGGTTGAGCTCCTGGAGGTAAATTTCACAATATTGTGAGGACACCCCTATGATTGCATCCTCCTGTAGTTTTTAACTCTCAACCTTGTGTGCTTTGAGCCTCCACAATTCACCAATTACTATTCAGGTTTTCTTACACTGGCATTGCTTCCCAGAGAGGTTTCCACTTGTGAGTCTGTTCTGTAAGCCACAACTCCCAGCATTTCTCTGTCTGTCTCTCCAGTCTTGGGGGCAGCAGTTTGTCTTGTGTCTTCCCCTTTTTTAATGATCCAAGAAGAGTTGTTGAATTTTCTGTCTGTTTATCAGGATGGTTGACTTGCAAGCTCCTTGCATGTGGAACCAGAAACTGAAAGTTTTAATACTTGTTTAGATTTTTACAACTTTCAAAGCTCCAGTGCAATAGATTTCACACTGGCCTACCATCCCACCTCCATAGTCTTTCAGGATATGTTTTAAAAAGACATCTGACAATATTAATTCCTATCTTAAAAATATTTTCACTCTTCATTGCCCTCAAAGTGAAGTCCAATCATTTTATGATGGCTTAAAAGAGGCTTCAAAACTTAATTACAGATGATGTCTTATCTCCCATTATAAAACTATGTTTATGTACAGAGAATCCAAGTTCTCTTAAGGAAGTGTACATTTTAATATCTTTGGCTTATTATTGGTTGATCTGTATGCCTGCAAGTCTCTTCCCATTTTTCATTGTTAACAGCTTTCCATCTTCAAAGACCCAATTGGAATATTCTCTCTTTAGAGCAGTTTTCTATAATCCCTAGAAAAATCTAATCCCATAGGCCTATGTAAATGTCAGCATTAAGAACTATTTTTTAATGCATCATTATCTCTTTATGTGTCTATCTGTTCCACTAGGACGTGATTGTCTTGAAGTGAGTCATTTTGTTTTCACATCTTTTGTTATCACTAAATATTCTTAATGAATAAATGGATGCCTTATGCTTACTCTTATGAATTGGACTAAGGGAGAAGTTTGGCTTGGTTTCTCATTCCATTAGAACACCATGAAGTGAAAGAACATAGACTACCAGAGTGTTGGTTCATTAACCGCTTAGGAAAAGCCTTATGTAACACTGATAACTTGCATGTTCCTTACTTGGGAAGTAATAACAGAAAGATGGATAATGATTGGCCTCAAACCATGACTTCCTAAACATCCAGACATCCTTTGGTTTGAAGGGAAGCAAATGCTCTTTGCAAATAGAATGCCCTACTGATTTATTGGAGCTAGCCATGATTACCAATACTATATGAAAAATAAATTACTTAGAAGAATATCAGTTTTCAAGTATTCTTAAAATCCCCTTATTCTTGGAGCAAGAGAAACTGTAACAGGCTGTCTAACAGGAAAATGGGCAACCATTTGCCTTCCAAATTGTAAAACAACTCCAAAATAGAAAGCATTCTCTGTCTATCCTGGGCTGAGTTGTTATCTCATGTCACTATGTAATCATGATATTTTATTCACATTGCTATCACTGTACTTACTACTTTGTATTATAACTATTGTTGACATGTTGACTTCTCAAAAGAGGGTGAGTCTTAGATGAAAGCATCAATTAATCAACATTATAAAATTTAAGACCATAGGTCAAAGATTATAACATCTACTGAGTTATTTAAATCTTTGCGAAAATTTTGCTGTATCCTTACCCATGTCTAGGGTGAAAAATTAGAATTCCTAAATGTAAGAGTTAAAATTTCTACTTTCAGCCCTACAGAAGCCTATTATGTATTGCCCCACTGGTATGCTGAAACAGGGTTAAGGCATTATGTTGTTAGGAAAGAAAATATTCAAAATATTTTGATCCAAAATGTATGGATCAAATGCATGGAGGAAAAAAAAAATAACAGCATAGTCCACACCCTTTCTTCAAAAGTTGACAGAGAGTCACAGACCCAAAACTGTTTTTACAGCTTGCTGCATCTTTGAGTATTTGGTGCACAGTTTTGTTTCTATTTTAATTTCTAAGGTTTGTTTGGTTTGTTTTACTCTGTTCTGTTACACTAGAATAACCTTTGGTGCTATTCATATACAACATTTAGACTTTATAAATAAACTTTGTAAAACAGAGATTCTTGTAAGAAAAAGAATCTTACAATAAGCAGTTTCTATGAATGAGACTGGAAATACATATTTCTAAATCTTGAGTTTCCTGGAAAATGGCCATGGATTTGATATCATTTTTTTTTGACAGACCCAAGTAAAAAAAATGAAGACAGTTTGTTCTTTAATCCTGTTAAAAGATACTAAAACGTAAGGGTCTAGAATCCAGAGATGTGAGTGAAATACCATAGAAATAGTGTGACTATTATTATACTATGAAAACAAGATGTTATTATTTGTGGTGACTTATGACTGGGATACACAGCATAATTAGCTGCCTTCTTTCAAACTTTTAAATCTAAGGAGGTACAATACCTCTTTCAGGACACTTTAGCGCTACCTGATGACTTTCTGACAAACTTCTTGTTAGATACATATACCAACCCTCTCCCACTCTGGCTATTACCTAGGAGGAGAAAAGAAAAAAAGTCAAAAAGTGTTTTCTCTTTGAGGATTAGTGCTCTGTTGATAGAGTTCAGTCAACCTCCTTCCAGGTCTAGTGACTCTCATGCTTTGCATACAGTGAATGTGCAAATTTGCTACCTTTATAAAACAAAACAAACAAACACACACAAAAAAACAGGGTATAGGTTCATGTTTAAAAGGATTAGAGCACCAGGTATATTACTATTAGCAATTCCTTTTAGGTGGTTGAAATAAAGGCAAATAGATATTATCAGCAAGTTTAAAAGTATCAAAATATTTATTTTATACATTTAGAATGATGGTTAAATGGATAATACATGTAAAAAAATCACTCCTAATGAATGGTAAATTCTTATTGTTGATATTCCAGAGAATGCTTGTATTAATCACTTGGACTTAGAGCAGAAATACAACTCCTGAAGGCAAGTTCTCTAGAAATGGAGATGAGAAGGACAAGGCCAAGTTCTTTCCTTACATACCCAAGAGGTATTTGGTTCGCATTTCTGTAGGACCCAGTAATCACTTGTGACTCCCATTTATTCTGACATGACTTTGGAAGCTGCTACTCTCCGTTTTAAAGTGGATGTGAAGTACAGAGATGAATGGTTCTTTTAGTACTGAGTGGCTTTAAAGATATCTTTGCACAGGATAAACTTATCAGGAGTGGCAAGTAATAAGTGAAGGTTATAAAAATTTAGGAATCTTTTACTTACCCTAATTGATGGCTCTCACAAGATTCATAACTTTTTTGTTAGTTGCTCTTTACTTTCCTCAGTGTCTGAAGTCTTTACATGGCAGAGTTTGGAGGGGGTTTTGTAAAGTTAATTAATGTTAATTGTGTCATGAATTACTTTAAGAAGTCTGTTGACTGATGTACCCAGTGAAGGGGGTCGATACCATTTAATGTTCAAGAGGAGATAATGCTGATCTTTGGCACCATTTTATGATCATTAGGGCTGTGCAAGAGCTTGTCAGAAACAGCTCTAAAGATCAGTTGCTCATGGCAATTAAAACAATTGAAAATGACCTGGTATTACATTATACATGATGCAACACTGATCCCAGTATGAACAAACTTTCATTCCATTAGCGATTTCCAATTTTATACCAAGCAGTGCAATTTATTTTTCTTAGTTACCTTACTATGACCGTGTACTTCTAACAGGATATTATTAATATTTATCCTATTATCTCATACAACATTTTATGGTTAAAGCACTTTGCAATCTTACCTAATTAATCTTTATATCCTGCCTAAAAGGATGGTAAATATCCTTTTAGTGTTAGGGAAACTGAGTTGGGAGCAGATAAGAACTGGCCATCAAGAAAATAATCTGGTAAATTCCAGAGTCTAGGTTTAAGTCTTTCCCCCCAGACCCCCACCCCCGTCACTAAAATTAATGAAAGTTTGGTCCTCAAGGTCAAACTCTGAAATCTATATGTCCCTTTATCTACCTCCATTACAAAGGTAAATGGAATTATTTTAAAATGGAATTTACTCTTTAAATTACCTTCCCAAAAATAAAAAAAAATTCCTCATATATGAGTGTAGCAAATAGAAAGTTTAGTGATTTTTTTTAAAAGTTAAAGTTATTATTTATTTAGAGGAACTAGTAAAATTTTACTCAAAACACATACACATATGTGTACTTTTTTTTCCAAGAAAATATTTTAGAGCATAGAGAATATAAAAATCACCTAATACCTAATACCATGTTTCCCTGAAAATAAAACCTAACCGGAAATAAGCCCTAGCATGATTTTTCAGGCAGACATCTTCTGAACATAAACCTTAATATAAGACCCAATCTTATTTTGGGGGAAACACAGTAAATAACAGACAAATATCAGGCACTTTATACACATTATCAACCTATACCAATAGTTTGTCATATTTGGTATTTACCCAAATTTAATGATAAGGCAACTGAAACATAAAGGGTTTTGAGTGACTGACTGATGGCTACATAGCTAATAAAAGCTACTGCTAGAGTTAAAACCCAAATCTGTCTGACTCCAAAGTCGTTAGTTCTCAAGTAAATTGAAACTGATCTCCAGTTAACCATTCCCATACTTGACTCAATAATGATCTACTCTTTTTTATCCTCTGAAATGCTAGACACCTTACTGAAGATCTCTCTAGATGCCCTCACTTCAGTCCATGACATTGTTTATTATCTCCTTCAAATAACAACACATCAAAACATAAAACTACAAGGAGTGATCCCAGTAAATAAGTGCCCCAAATGACTATTAAAGTCAGGGGCTACTATTAAAATCCTAAAGAAGCATCCTTATGTTTTATACTTTCAAGATGAATTCAAGAAAAATTAAAAGAATTAAATATATTTATAATTTGCGTAACTAGGGTAGTGATACAAATTTTAGAAACATAGCTTTTATACTTCCTGTGAGAAAATATACATATATTATCATATGTGTGCCCATTTAAATGTTAACAAAAGTAATGAGTCTGATATGAGTGGCAGATATGCAACTATGTTTTGGATTTGCTTTTACTCTTTCCAGTTTCTAGGCTTGTGTAGCGGAGTAAGTGCCACAGCATTCTAAAAACTGTGAAAAATACTCCAGAGTATTACACAGGTAGGTTTGTAAAAATAAAAAAAGTGTATCATTGCTATCTTAGCATTAGAGTAACCATTTCAAGTGATTTTTCCTATTTTGTGGCTATCTGATAAGAGAGAGAGGTGATTTTCAAGAGACCCCAGAACTCTTTTTGGTTTAGTTCACTTTTTAGACAGCGGTAGATGATGCTTACAAATATCATAGCATAAAATACCTATTATTGAATCTGAATTGTTGAATATAGCATACCATATTTCACTTGTTAGTGAGGGTGGGGTTGGACATTGCTTTTCTTGGGAACTTGAAAATATAAACAAGTACATGTGGCATAGTTATCATCTAGCACATCATATAAAACATGATCTTTGAGCCTTTAGACACTAGCAAATATCAGTCCAACTAAAGAAAAAGGAGATAAATCTCAAGAAATTCACTTTTCTTCTCCAAATCTTTCAGCTTGTATGATATATCAAATTATTTCCATATTTTTCTATCAGTATTTCTTTAAATTTATTTTATAATTTATATTAACATGTTAAGCTAGTGGTCTCTATACATGGATTTATTTTTGATTTCCTAGAGTGTACTAAAATAGTAGTTTTCTATTATTAGATATGTTTCTTCTTTAAAAGTCCTGCTTACTTATATAGAGAACCAAATAACTCTAAAATCATATCACAAAACAACATGTAACTTACTGAGAAAAAACTAGAACTCATCTTCTGAGTAAATTCAGAGCTGTCTATTTGTTCCTTCAGTCATACCTAGTAATGCATAAACAGCTCTATATTAGATTATTTGTCAATGTTATTTTATGAAGAAATTTAATAAAATTTACTACTCTGCAATCCATTGAGCACTTCCTAACTTAATTGTCATATTCTGCATTTCCTGAGATTTACAATTAAAATTGTGACGAGCCAGACATACAAACTATTCCTTGTGTGACAAGACAGGTTATTTGTATTTTACCAAAAGTATCTGAGATACTCATTTATGATAAAAGTTTTGTTAAAAATTGATTTCACTTATCTATAAGTACCTGTATGTGACATATTTTGTTTGAATATTTTTTCAACCCAAGTTTTTCTTAATATCCATTAAAAAAAAGGATAGTTCAATT
Organism: Rhinolophus hipposideros; assembly: GCF_964194185.1. NCBI lineage: Eukaryota > Metazoa > Chordata > Mammalia > Chiroptera > Rhinolophidae > Rhinolophus > Rhinolophus hipposideros. The sequence goes on along the minus strand of NC_138064.1, from coordinate 24,707,167 downwards.
TACTATTTATGCCCGTGCCAGATCCAGTTAATAAAAAATAATGACTCTGACATTTTATATTTTCCAAGGATGATCAAATAAGGAATGGTCTCCAGAGCAGAATAAACGTTTATTTTGATTAAGAAATGTTCAGTCTTCCTCATATTATTGTCTCTAGTCACCAACATCACTTCCTAAATTTTTAGCACTACATAAGGCAGTGTATTAACTTACAATATTTTATGCCATTTTTTTTTAAAAACCTAAGTTTAATTGGTACAAAGACCAATAATAATATGAGAGACAACATTACCAGTAATATTGCTATTTTGTTTGATAATTGTGTGGATTGTAAACAGGAAACAGCATGGTACTAAAAAAAAAAAAAAGAAAAAAATCAAGGATTGATTTAATTTTACCATATCTTTAAGATAAATTTAACTTTAAATACTTGTGACAATTTCCCACTAGCTTTAACAAGATATTCCTTACTGAATATGGATACAAAAGTCCATGTTTCTTCATGCTCATTCTTTTGTTTGTTCTTTCCAATAACCTGAGTGAATGAGTGTGAATGAAGAAGGTGGAATGATTAACAACTTTGTAAATAATTTCATATAGACATTAAATTGAGAGTCAACTTTAAGAACCAATTGTTTAGTCATTTCACTACATTTTCAACAAATACTGATTTAGTTCTAAGTAGGCTTGTTGATAGGCTAATTAAGGAAATGACACGGTGTTTCCCCAAAATAAGACCAAGCCAGACAATCAGCCCTAATGCGTCTTTTGGAGCAAAACTTAATATAAGACCCAGTCTTATTTTAATATAAGACTGGGTATAATATAATAATGTAATACCGGGTCTTATATCATATAAGACTGGGTTGTATATTAATTTTTGCTCCAAAAAATGATACATTACAGCTGATTGTCTGGCTAGGTCTTATTTTTGGGAAACATGGTAGTGCTCTTAACTAAGAAATTTAAGAAAGGGAGACCACCTGCAAGTAACAGTAGCACTTGAAGTTCCACTGTGAGAGTGTCTTGACTAGTTTTGGACATGTTTAAATATTTCTATACTTGACATCTGAATAGTCTATGCTTACCTTACTTAGCTCATGACTTGGACTTTTAAACTTGTTGAGAGTCAGCACCCTAAATATAAACTAAAATGAATACCTTATACCTTGCAGTATTGATATGAGGGAAAATAAATAGACACATAGTATATAAGAAGGTGCTTTGTCAACTATGTAAACTTACAGAATTGAATTACATTGCTGATAAGAGATTTAACTGGAAATATCCAGAGGGCTTTTGTGTACATGAAACTTGAGGGTACATTTATAAATTTCAGTTATACAACAAAAGATTTTTAAAAGAAATCTTAGGAGCAATTGACTTATCCTAGCCAAAAAGCAGGTCAAAGATAGAATCTTAAAATATATGAACAATTACAAGGTGTTAACAAGAAACAGAAATCAGATGAAAAGTGTGGTGGCATCCAAGATGTAAATGAGAAATAGAACAATGCAGTCATGGAAGCCAAAGACACAGACCTAACTGAGGTGATGTCCGTGATGGAAAAACCACACACCTCATTGACAGATATATAGGTGTTTTTTTCATATTCAAGAGGTTGTTTACAGCAGTATAATAATGAGGAAAGATTAAGAAATTCAGATAAAATAAGGGGCATTGTCTTTATCTCTAAATCTAGTTGTTTGTATCTTTTTAAACTACTCCCACTTTCCCTCTCGATTGTCAAATGAACTTGAGAGGAGTAATATTCTAATAGATACTTTCTGGTTTTTCCTGCCTCAGATGTGGAGACCCATATCCCTAGAGAGAAAGAATCAATATGGACCTTGAAGACAAGCAGACTTGACTTTAGGCCTATTCTAGTCTGTTCTGCCTACCATACTAAAATACCACACACTTGGTATCTTAAACAACAGAAACTTATTTATTCACAGTTCTGGAGGCTAGAAGTCCAAGATCAAGGTGTCATTAGGGTTGGTTCCTGGTGAGGCCTCTCTTTGTGACTTGTAAACAGCTACCTGTCTCTGTGTCCTCACGTGGCCTTTTTTCTGTGTTCTCCGAAAGAAAAAAGATCTCTGGTGTTTCTTTTCTTCTTGTATGGACACCAATCCTATGAGATTATGGCCCTGCCTTTAAGTCCTCATTTAACCTTAATTACCTCCTTCCTAAAGGACCTATTTCTAAACACAGTCACATTGGGGATTAGGGCTTCAACATATGAGTTTTAAGGGAATATAATTCATTCCATAATAAGATTGTCAATGGCTAATGATTGGTGAAAGTTTCTCTCGTCTAACATCTAGGACATTGGTTATAAAATACCACTGAATTAACATAAATACTTCTGTGTGAAGGAAGCCATTCAAAGTAAAGTCTCTACTTTTCTCATACTGAAACATCTAGCATTTCTTCCATATTTTCTGTCTTTGACTTTCCAACCTGTCCCCTGTATAGTTATGAGTTACCTTCTTAAACTTTAAGTCAGACCTTTTAATTCCTCTCTCCAAAACCTTCAATGACTCCCCACTGCTTAATTAATAAAATCTAACGTTTTAATTACTCATTCAGTTCTCAGTAGCCTGGATCCAACATGCATTTCAGTCTCATCAATTTCTCTACTCTTTAGCCACAGAGGATTATTCATTGCTCCTGGACTTTCCATGCTTTTTAATGATGCTCTGCCTGTGCTAATTCAGTCTGGAATGTCCTCTCCCTCAAGATTCACTTCTAAATTCTAGAGCTCCAGCAAAGTCTTCCCTGATCTCAGTGAGAAGAAATCACTCCCAAAACTTTTTGAGGATAAGTTAATTGCTTATATACGTGTCTTCCCCAAAATACTCTGAGCTTGTTAGAGCAGAGAATTTTTTTCATATTTTAACCAGCTTAACTTAAAACCTACACACATATCTATCATATAGTAAATGTTGAATAATTGTTCAATGAATGAAGAAATGGTGAGGAATTGGGGAGGCTATGTAGAATTATTACAAATGACTAGTAGGTAAAGAAAGGTAAAAAATAGAAAATGTCCTTAAGAAGTACATGAGTTGTTATTTTCTTTAAGTGGAGAAACTGTATTTATTGAAAAAAAAAAAAGAAGCTATGAACATGTTTCCTATGACCACCTATACAAAATGGCCCCATAAATGAGAGGCAACCAGACTCTATATCACTAGACCTTATAAAATACAGTTTGATTGAAGAAAAAAGTGCATATATTCATTTTCCTTTTATAAAACAATACGAACAACAAAAGAAGTAGATATAGGGGGAAAACTTAAAATATTGTCTAACTTCTTTGACCACATTAAGTAAAAATCTCTTGTACCTCTCTTTATAACCTAGGGAAGAGTAGCAAAGTATTTCATAGACAAAGTCTATTGTAGTAAAAAAAATAATCTTGTTCAGAGTTCACACTAAGTATCTTTTCATAAGAAATTATACAGCAGCATAATTAAAATGAAATACTAATTGTAACAAGAAAAGATGGTGGCTGTAGATTATAACTCAGCCTTAATAGATTTTCTAATGCCTTTCTTTATATCAAAGGGGAGTAGCCCTTTAGCCAATAAAGTAAATTTTCTGATCTCTAAATGGGTACTTTATCCTCATTCAGGCTGATATTGCAGCGACATCGTGAATTACTCAGACAGCTTTGTGAATCAGCAGAGTATTTCAGAGGAGAGCACTGACTGCTAAAAGCAAAGTCGTTATTTTTTTAAACAGCCTTTAAACTAGTAGATGAAACATTTCATTTTGGGTCAAGAATATATTTGCTCCAACAACCTGGAAGAACAGAAAGGGCTGAACCAGTTGGGATGGAATAGAATAATGTTACTGTATCAGCCAAACCTCACATTATACAGTTTTGCAGGTCAAACATTTTTGACTTTTTCTTTTTAGTAACCCTGTCTATAATTCTTATTTCCAAAGAGCTTAAACATTGATGAACTATCACCCTATATTTCCAAAGAATCTTTGAAAATGCATTAACTAACTTGCTCATAATAAACTTTGAAGTCTAGAAAAAAACTGGTTTTCTTTCTATTTAAATAACAAAGAAAGGAAATTAAAGGCAAGAAAAATGTATGCTCCCTAATACATTCATTCAACAAATGATCTGAGTGCTACCATATTCCAGACATTGTTAGGTGCTGGGAATACTGAAGCAATAAGATATAATCCCTTTCCTCACTTCTAGGAATACTAAATAACAATGACTAGTACAACAATATGCAATGTTGAAAGGCCAAAATAATTGATCCCCAGGTATACCTATACCTCTCTCTTTCTCTATACGTGCATTTATAAGTGTTTTTGAATGCTTTTGTGGGTAAAATTCACATTCAAGTCTGAATCACAGTTTTAAATAGCTTAACATACATTTAATTTACTCAAAACTTGGGATATATATTTTACTTTCCATTTTATATTGATATAAAATGTCTTAGTTTAGCTCTGTCTTCATCAAGCAATGTCTTTGCCATGTTATACTGCATGTACAATAAGATTGAGAGTATAGCATAGGATACTTATAAAAGTTTCTAATGCTGAAATTATATGTGTTAAAGAAAAACATTTTCTTACACAGAATAATCTTTCTATATTCCTGGAAAGTATATTGATGGATTGCTATGGCTATGTGACCCTTCAGTCTCCATATAGGTGTATTCTTGTATCTTGTTAACTTGCGTGCGTGTGTGTATGTATCGAGTATGGACAGTTTAACTGCACAATTTCCTATGGCCACAGGCAAATTTGAATCCTCAATGAATCCTCAAATATCATTCTATGTGTTTACAATTGTCTGCAGCCAGATTTTAAACTAATATAAAATTGAGAGCGTTTATACTGCAGAATGTTTCTTCTTAAAACAGGTTAGTGAATTTAATTTTTCTCATAATTGGCATGACTATATATCAACTATACCATTATTCGTATGTTTTCAACTCATATTTTCTTTAATAAAGTTAGCCTCATCCCAAATTGAAATCAGTTTGGTATTATGTATGTGCACAGACATATATATTCTATTAAACAATATAATTAATATATAACCATAAATGCATGTCATTTTAGCCAAGGATCAACAATATTTTTTTCTGTAAGAAGCCAGGTAACTCTACCCAGGGCATAGAGTCTCTGTTACAACTACTCACCTGTGCTGTTCCAGGGCCAGAGCAGCAATAGACAACCATGTAAACAAATGGGCAATAAAACTGAACAAGAACAGAAAGCCAGCTAGATGTGGCCCATTGACTGTAATTTTAAACTTCCCATCTTGACACATTCCATATCACCAATAATAGGCATGCCATTCTTTATGAAACACTCACTTTCATACAAATCTTGGGAGTTATGATTCTAATATCTTAGGAGTTATGATGCAAACATAATGCATATCTGACCCTCTTCTTTTCCTTAAATAGCATTCCTTGCTCCATCAGTATAGAAGTTGAAAGAACCCATGCTGATATTTCTGGTTAGGAAAGTACAAGGTGTGGTTGGTTTGCTGATTGGCATTTTGAAACTTTCATAAGTGGTGTGAGTCAGCAGGCTTAGAAATTTTAGGATACAAGTTTTGTTTTGTTACAATACTCATCATGCTTATTAGAGTCATTAATAAAATTTATGTGTTGGCTACATATCAGACCTTCACTATTAAAATGTAGATTCGCTAAAGGAAAGGTCTTTGAATATTCATTCTTAATTTCCATGCATTCCTGCATATACTAACATCCAGATAAATTTTATTGAATGAAAGAGTGATAAATGAGTAATAAAATAATAAGAAAATAGGAAAGTACAAAATCAGAGGGAAAAGCGTTTAAAAAAAATAGCATTCCCATTTATTTACAGAAGTAGGATTTCTTTTTAAGAATATAAAGATCAGTCCTTCTCCATTAGAGAAGGACTATAAGTGTATGAAAAACAATAGGTCAGTTTCGTGATTTAGAAATCAAACCATCTGTAGCAGTTAACACGTGTCCCCAGGAAAAAAGTAATTATTTAACATCTAAATGGAGCTTTACTGTGAATAAGTTGATGCAATATGACCATCCTTATTTTTCAATAGAATGAGCATATCTAAAAAATTAAGTATTTTGAAGTCTTACTATTTCTTTAATTCATTTTAACGTGGCGTGTACTGTTCTTATTACATTAACTAACATCTTAATATTTTCCCTGTAGCAAGAAATACATTTGACAGGCTATTTGAAAAAGCACAATATTTGTCAACTGAATGCTACATTATTACTCAGAGGATTTTTTTAAAAGTACATTTACAGTTTTGAATGAATTTTAATACTATAACAGATAAACCATCTGTTATAAGTAAGTTAATCAAGTTTTGAAAGAGGAATTAGTTTTGAAACAGGACTGTTGAATGCATTTCATTAAAAGTGTATTTCATTTTTCATAATATATGTATGCTTACTACTACTCTAAAAGTGTTTTTACAGTTTGTTAGGAAACTAACATACCATTTAAAGCAGAGTGAAATTTATAGTTATACAATATACCATATCAGTTTCCAATAGTTATGGGTAGTGTTTAAAGTAACATATCTGAAAAGTAGTTTTGATAAATATTTACAAGACTGGGCTCTAATGGATCTGACAGACAGAAACTTTCATTAAACAATATATGTACATATTTTGATTGTGACTTTTTTCTGAGAATAAAGCTTACACTAAAAATAAGATAAAGAATATGCTGAGACACACTAAAACAGCATTGCTTTCTACATTTTAATGTAATATTTGCTATTTAAAGAGTTGACCCTCATTTAGTTGACGATTACAAAGTATTACTAGGACCAAGTGACTAGAAAATAGAGTTGTGGGAATAATAATTTCATTATATCAATAATAATTTCATTATATCAAAAGTACAGGAATGCCAAAAACTGTAAAAATTAAATAAAATATTAATTATGCCCACAATTTAAAACGTGGAAATAGATTGGATTATAGTGGCAAAGTGGAAAATTTAAAAACAATAGCAATAATAAAGACATTTCCAAATGAGGAATATATAATACTACATTTTTTAGTTAAATAGTTCTTATAATTAACCTGCTATATGTATATATGTCTATACATATATAAATTATGTATATTAAATATATCAATATTTATATAAATACATGTATAGAGTTTTAAAGACAGTGACATATAGTGACTACATCATAATTATGTCACAAGTACTGAACAAAAGTATTTTTTCTTTTTTAAATAAGCAGTATATGTGTGTGCTGGACAGTGCATTTAGAGAGAATTATATTTTTTTATTTTTTTACTACCTATATTTTCTATGTATTTTATGCCAACAAATTAAACAATCTAGAAGAAATTATTAAATTTCTAGAAGCATACAACCTTTCAAGACAAAACCAGAAAAAAAAAAAGAAAATATGAACAGACTGATTACTAGCAACAGAATTGAAGCAATATTCAAATACTCCCAACAAACAAGATTCCAGGACCTAATGGCCTCACAAATGAATTCTACCAAACATTTAAAGAAGAATTAATACGTATGCTTCTCAAACTTTTCCAAAAAATTGAAGAGGAATAATGCTTCCAAACTCATTCTACAAGGCCAGCATTACCCTGATACTAAAACCAGACAGACATTACCAAAATTTGTAAACTATGGGCCAATATGCATGATGAACATAGATGCTAAACTTCAACAAAATATTAGCTAAACAAATGCAGCAATACATTAAAAGGATTATACACCATGATCAAGTGGGATTTATTCTAGAGTTGCAAAGACAGTTCCACATTCAAAAATCAATCAACTTGACGCACCACATCAACAAAACCATAAATAAAAATCATATGATCATCTCCATAGATGCAGGAAAACCATTTGATAAAATTCAGTATACATTTATGATTAAAACTCTCAAGAAAGTTGCTATAGAGGGACATACCTCAATATAATAAAGACCATATATAACAAACCCACAGTTAACATTATACTCAATGGTGAAAATCTAAAAGCTTTTCTTCAAAAACGAGGAACAAGACAAGGATGCCCACTCTCATCACTATTATTCAATATAGTATTGAAATATACATATATGTGAAGTTGCAAGATATAAAATTAATATAAATTTGTTCTATTTCTATACATTAATAAACTATCAGAAGGAGAAATTAAGAAAACCATCCCATTGACAATTGCACCATAAGAATAAAATACTTAAAATGCAACCAATGAGGTGAAAGACATTTACTCTGAAAACTCCAAGAAAGCTATTGAAGAGGACAGACAAAATAAGTATGCATACACCATGCTCATAGATTGAAAGGATTAATATTGTTAAAGTGTACATACTCCTCAAAGCAATCTACAGATTCAATGCAAAAACCAATCAAAACATCAATGACAGTCTCAGAACTAGAACAAATAATCCTAAAATTTGTATGAAATTACAAAACACCCCAAATAACCAAGGCAATGTTGAAAAGGAAGAACAAAGTTGGAGGTATCACGCCTCCTGATTTCAAATTATACTACAAAACTATAGTACTCAAAAGGATACTGTACTGGCACAAAAACAAGCACATAGATCAATAAGATAAAGTAGAAAGCCCAGAAATAAACCCTCACTTATATGATCAATCAATCTATGACATGGGAGTCAAAAATATGTAGTGGGAAATGACAGTCCTTTCAATAAGTGTTGCTGGGAAAACTAGACAAATACATGCTAAAAAACTGAAACTGGACCACTTTTTTCTATTATATAATAAGCTCAAAATGGATTAAAGACTTAAATGTAAGACCTGAAACTATAAAAGTCCTAGAAGAAAATATAAACAGTAAATTCTTTGACATTGGTCTAAGCAATATCTTTTTTTAATATGTCTCCTCGGAGAAGGGCAACAAAGGAAGAAAACAAATGGGATTATAACAAACTAATAATTTTCTGTACAGTAAAGGAAACCAGCAAAACTAAAAGACAATGTATTCTTTTAAAAGAAGAAGGTATTTGCAAATGATATATCTGGCAAGTGATTACTATCCGAAATATATAAGGAACTCCTACAACTCAACATCAAGAAAAAATAAATTCAATTAAAAACTGGACAGAGGACCTAAATAGACATTTCTCCAAAGAAGACATACATTTGGCCAACAGACATATGAAAAGATGCTCAGTATCACTAATTATCAGGGAAATGCAAACCAAAACCACAATGAGATATTACTTAAACTTGTCAGTGTGGCTAATTATCAGAAAGTCAATAAGTAACATGTGTTTGTCAGGCTGTGGAGAAAAGGGAACTCTCTTCTACTGTTCGTGATGGGATCACAAATTGGTACAGTTACTAAAAACAGTATGTATGTTCCTCAAAAAAATAAAAAATAGAACTACCATATGACCCAAGAATTCCACTTCTGGGTACTTATCTGACTAAAATGAAAACACTAACTTGAAAAGATATATGCACCCCATGTTCATTGACTTGTTTACAATGTCCATGATATGGAAACAAACTAGGTATCCGTCAATAGATGAATGGATAAAGAAGAGGCAGAATATACAATGTAGTATCACTCAACCATAAAACAGAATGAAATCTTGCCATTTGTGACAACACGGATAGACTCAGAGGAGGGTATTAATATCAAGTAAAGTAAGTCAAACAGAAAGACAAATATCACATTTTATTTATATGTGGAATAAAAAAAAAGAAAAACACACACACAAAAAATAAAATAGAAATAGACTTACAGATACAGAGAACAAACTGACAGTTGCCTGAGGAGATGGGGTGGGAGGGATAAGTGAAGGGGAATAAGTGGTACAATATTCCAAGTATAAAAATAATGCTTTACAGAATGTAGTGTACAACACAGGATAGTCAATAGTATTGTAATAACTTTGTACCATACAGATGGTTATAGACTTATGACCTTAAGATGTGGTCACCATGATAAGATGTGGTCACCATGATAAGTCTAGTAACCATCTGTCATGGTACTAAGTTATTACAATATTATTGTACAACATAGTGATTAACCATTTGTATAATTTGCAAAGTCATAAGTGTTGAATCACTGTTGTATACCTGAAACTAATATAACATTGTATGCCAACTATATTACAATAAAAACTAAAAAAAAATAATAAATTACTGACAAATACAATTCAAATGTTAGTGAAGTGTAAGATTTATACATTCTTATTATTTGATCAGTAATGCTTTGAACTGTCCCCAAATTTATAATGTGTGCTTAGTGAAATGAAACATCTAAAAACTATAAATCATTGATACTGTTTGTCTTAAAAATCAATTGATCCAAGTTAGATAGCATCTGGTGGCAGCCAGTATCCAAAAATATTACTAGGCAGATGGTGGATACTAATAAGTTTTAAATAAAATCTTCACTAAAAAGGTCAAATAGGTTAACACTTGAGGAGTCAGGTGGTTGCATTAGAAACAAGGATCTACATCTGCAAAATCCATGTATAGGAGTTCAGCTGCTCAGCTAAATGCATTAGTGAAAGTATAAACACATCTCCAAGTTTTGCACTGGTATTTATTTTAATGTTGCATGTGCAAAAACTCTAAGTCAAAAGTTTGTGTCTTTGAAATCCATACAGTTTATTAGTAGACACCTGGACTTCAAACTTAAAAACACTTAATTGGAATAAAGTACGATGTGGGGACGGGAGCAACAAAACAGTCCTTAGTTTCTCAGTAGCCCCAGGTCCTTGTCAGGACTCAGCCATTAGCTGAGTTTCCCTGGGCAAGTTACTTCATCACCCTTGGTCCCATTTCCTCATCTGTAAAGTGAGGCATTTGGGTTTAATTGCTAAAATTGTTCCCAGTTACAAAATTCAATGACTCGATGAATTATTACAAGAGTTGTCACTATGAAAACTGTCCCTCTCTCATTAAAATAAAAACATGAAAACAGTCTGAAAACCTCTCCTCAAAACCCTTTTTAATTTTTCAAATTTAAAATGCATAGAGTAGATACTGTTTTCCAGCTTATGTGTTAAATTGAAGGAGGATACTATTGTCCTTGAAGATTTATAAAATCATTTCTATCTAATATTCTATCTTCACACTTGATGAAGGCAAGTCTGACTGCAGTAAGCGAATTGCTCAGACTTGTGAGCCATCAGTGGGTACAGAATAGAGCTTTCTCACTTAACTCATTCTTTTCTACAACACTGTAGTTTAGATTGGAAGGGGTGAACATAACAAGGACTTGTAAAAAAAAAAAAAAGGTAAATCTTTACAGAAAGAAAAGGAGTGTAAAACATGTGAAAATACTTATAATTTAACCAAGTCAAAACCTGCTTAAGTATAACTTATCGAAGATAATTTTCATAGTTTCTATGACTTAGAAGATGTTAAAATTCATCTTCAGAATTTATTTGACAAAAAAAAATGTGTTGCATAATTTCAAGTTCTTATTAACCACTAAAATTTTTGTTTGTGTATCCAAGTCAAGTCTTCCTCCAGAAAATCTACCAAGGAAAAAAATAAAATACATGCATACAAAATTATCTTTTCTTGTAGATTTCTATTTTCTCGTTATATATGTTCATTGTTGAAAAGGTAGAAAACAAACTGCATAAAGAAAAAAATTTTGAATGCTTATACGAGAAGCTGTGTTCTAAAGCTGATGTACATTTTTATCATTAATTCATATGAACAATCTTATTGAGTTGAGAAATCCAAGGCTTAGAGTATCAAATTCAGTTGCTAAAAGTCAAAACATCAAGTGATGGCACTGGAATTCAAACCTGGGCTTAGCCTCAAAGTCTAAATTCTAAAGCCCACTCTATATTTCTTTCACTTAAAAAAAAAAAAAAGGGGGGGGGGTCACTGGCCACGTCTCATGACTCCATGGGACTCCCTGCCCGGCTAGTGCTGCATCACTGAGGGCAGTCATAACACCACGTCAACCAGCCTGGCCCATGCACCTAAGGAGGCTCTTTCAATGGCTGGGCCTTCTGTGATAGCTGGCAGGTGGTGATAGGCCTAGAAGGCCCTGGGCCATTTGCTAAGCTGCTTCAAGCCCACTATTGATGGCAGCCAACCTTGATTCTCAGTAAGGCCCCCCGCATATGCCTCCAGGTCCAGTATAGGCGGCAACAAACCACATATAGCTTTTTGGCTCCTGCCAGGTAGTCACGGGCCAGTAACAGGCAAGGCTGAAATTGACCTGCATGGGAGCCCCTCCCAAGAGAGACCAGACACAATACACCCAGAGGCCAGCCTCAGGCCACACCAGAGCACTACATGGTTAGACCCACAAGCAGCACACCCAAAGGGGGTCTCAACAAGGACCAAAGCCTTTGGGGACAAAGCCTCTTCTGGGGGCCAGCTCCCACACAGGAGCTCATACATTGTGGGCATAGCCAGTTCTCACAGTCAGTTAGCCTGGATCCCACCAACTGATGTGCCCAAAACAGTCAAGGCTCAACTACAACAGGAGAATACACACAGAACACTGAAGGGACACTCCTAGAACACATGCACAAGAGATCACGGAGACTGTACAATAGGATACATAGTATGTATGGCCACTCAGCCGATGGTGAGACATAGGAAATCTACCTTAGACATAGAAGCAAACACAGAAAGGCAATCAGAATGAGGAAACAAAAACAAAAACAAACAAGCAAAAAAAAAATGTCCCAAATAAAAGAACTGGAGAAACCTCCAGAAATAGAACTAAATGAAATGGAGGAAACCAACCTACCAGAGACAGAGTTTAAAACACTGATTGTCAGAATGTTTAAGGAACTTAGTGAGAATTTCAACAAAGAGATAGCAAGCATAAAGGACATAGAAACCACAAAAAAGAACTAGTCAGAAAAAACGAATACAGTTACTGAAATGAAGAATGCCCTAGAAAGAATCACCAGCAGATTAAATGAAGCAGAGTATCGAACCAGCAATTTAGAAGACAAGGTAGTAGAAAACACCTAATCAGAACAAAAAGAAAAAAACAGAATAAAAAACAATGCACATAGTTTAAGGAACCTGTGGGACAACACCAAGTGTAACAACATTAGCATCATAGAAGTACCAGAAGGAGAAGACAGGAAGCAAAAGATCGAGAATCTATTTGAAGAAATAACAACTAAAAACTTTCCTAACCTGGTAAAGGAAATAGACATGCAAACTCAGGATGTGTAAAGAGTCCCTAACAAGATGAACCCAAACATGCCCACACCAAAACACATCATAGTTAAAATGGCAAAATTAAACACAAATAGAGAATACTAAAAGCAGCAAGAGAAAGACAACTAGTTACTCACAAGGCAACTCCTATAAGACAATCAGCTAATTTCTCAACAGAAACTTTTCAGGCCAGAAGGGAGTGACAGGAAATATTCAAAGTGATGAAAAACGAGGGCCTACAACTAAAACTACTCTACCCAGCAAGGCTATCATTTAAAGTTGAAGGAGAGATAAAGAGCTTCCCAGACAAGAAAAAGCTAAAGGAATTCATTACCACGAAGCCTGTATCATAAGAAATGTTAAAAGGACTTCTTTAAGCGGAAGAAAGGAGAAAACAAGCAAAACAAAGGAAGATCAAAAATATGAATAATAAAATGGCAATAACTATATACCTACCAATAATCACTTTATGTACATGGATTAAATGTTTCCAATTAAAAGACATAGGGTAGCTGAATGGATAACAAAACCCAGGCGTATGCTATCTACAAGAGGCCCTCCTCAGATCAAAAGACACACACAGACAATTTCACACAAATGTAAATGAGAAAAAAGTCTGGGGTAGCAATACTTATATCAGACAAAATAGGCTTTAAAATAGAGACTATAATAAGAAACAAAGAAGTACATTACATAATAATAAAGGGATCAATCCAACAAGAGGACATAACCCTAGTAACATATATACATCTAATATAGGAGTACCTAAATACATTTTTAAAAAAATACTAAGATAAAGGCAGAGATCAACAGTAACACTGTCATAGTAGGGGATTTTAACACCCCGTTGACATCAATAGACAGATCTTTCAGACAGAAAATCAATATGGAAACTTATACGACACACTAGATCAGATAAATTTAATTGCTATTTTTATAGCATTCACCCCAAAGCAGCAGAATACACATCATTTTCAAGTGCACATGGAATCTTTCCCAAGACAGACTACATGTTAGGCCATAAAATAAGTCTTAATAAATTTAATATTGAAATCATATCAAGTGTCTTCTCAGACAACAGTGGTATGAAACTAGAAATCAATTACAAGAAAAAACTGAAAAACACACAAGCACATAGAGACTGAGTAACATGCTACTAAATAATGAATGGGTCAACAATGAGATCAAGGAAGAAATCAAAAGATACCTTGAGATAAACAAGAATGAAAACACAATGACCCAAAGTCTAGGGGACACAGCAAAAGCAGTCCTAAGAGGGATATCCATAGCAACACAGACCTACCTAAAGAAAGAAGAAAAATCTCAAATCAACAATCTATCTTTATACCTAAGGGAACTGGAAAAAGAACAGCAAAATAAGCCCTAAGTGCATACAAGGAAGGGAATAATAATGAGGAGAGCAGAAATAAAATAGGCACTAAAAAAATAAAATAAAATAAATTATAAATGATCAATGAAACAAAGGGCTGTTTTTTTTGAAAAGATAAACAAAACTGACAAATCTTTAACCAGATTCATCAAGGAAAAAAAGAAGAGAGATGATCCAAATAAATAAAATCAGAAATAAAAGAGAAGTGACAATTGATACCACAGATGTAGGGTAGTCTTAAAAAATTTTTAAGAAAATGCTATAAGCAACTATATGTCAAAAATTAAACAATATGGAAGAAATGGATGAATTCCCAGAAGTATACAATCTTCCAAGGCTGAATCAAAAAGAAACAGGAAATCTGAACAGGCTGATTACTACCAATGAACTTGAATCAGTAATTAACAAGCTCCCAACAAACAAAAGTCCTGGACCAGATGGCTTCACAGGTGAATTTTACCAAACATTTAAAAAAAGAATCAACACCTATTCTCCTCAAACTATTACAAAAATATCCAAAAAAAAGGGAAGTCTCCCAAGTTCATTTTACAAAGCCAGCATTACCCTGATTGAAAAAAAAAGAAAAGTCTCCACAATTTTCAACCTGCTAAATTTAACTGTTTTCCACTTTATGAGATTTAACTTGTCTAGATATTTCTTTTGATTGTCTAAATGTTTCATTAATATTTTAGGCATAAAAAATTTGTAAATAGCTGCTATTCCTTTAGAATAAATTTCTATACTATGCATATATTTTGAGTTATTTATATGTAATTTTCTATGGATTTTTCACTTCCATCAACCATTTTACATTTAGAATTCTGAATGGCACATACCTCTTGCCTGAAAACTTGTGAACGTTTATTAACATCAGTAATATTTTTGAACACAGGGTCAGCATTATACGGCAAATATATTTCTTCTTTCTTCCCTGTCAACAAAGAATTAGACACCTATCCATGAACGAAAGTGCTGGTGTGAGAGTTGTGGGATCCAGCACCACACACCAAGGAACTTGGGGAGAGTCTTGCCTTCCTGTGCATCTGGTAATAGGCAGAACAATTCAGTAGTGTGAAACAAGCAGAGTAGCAAACCCACCCCAATCCCTCTCACCAGAGTTAAGAAAAAAAGTGCTGACCTGCACAGAAAAACCACAAACGAGAGAAATGGAAGTCCAGCTTTTCCAAATGGGAATTGAAGCACGCTACTGGAGAATTTAAAAATATATGAATTTGGACATAGCTGAGATGGTAAGATAAAATTTATAGCGCTGCCCTTGCCCCCTAAGGCAACACTGCACAGGGTTGATCTATCAGGAGGTGGTGACTTCTCCCACAGGGAAACCGGAGAGCATTGAGTGAGTGCACAACTATTCCAATGGCACCAGGTGCAGCTGGAGAAAACATTTCTCTCCAGGAGCACTAAGTACTGAGGCAGGACTTTCATGACTGAAAGAAAGGAGAAGATCTAAAAAGAGAAAGATAAGAATATCGATGGGCATTAAAGGGACACAGTTCCTGCTGACTGAGCTAAGCAGTAAGTCCACCCATAGTATGTGGCAGGACCATACACAAGGATCTCCCTACCTGGGCCATGAACACCCCAAATGCCCCAAGTGCTAAACCCACACTTCTCCCCACTCCATGGCAGTCTCCTTGTGTATGCTTCCAAGTGACAGTGTAAAAGGGAGCAGGCTCTAGTAGACAGGAAGTTAGCTCACAAACAGGCCAATCTGTGGCCAAGGAAGAAACCACAAAGTTGAGCTAGAGTGCCACCTTATGGCAAAAAAAAAAAAAAAAAAAAGGAAAGAAAGAAAGATTTCCACTAGACAGACTTGTGAGTTGTTAGAACCAGAGAAAACATGAAAGTTTAGGAATTCTGCCCAAAGAAGTATGGAGCAAGTGTATCCATACAACTTTGGAGACAATAACAGATATAAACAAAACAAATTAAAAATTTGTCCTCCCACCAGATGACAAGTAAAGATTTGAAAAGTCTACTACTTCAAATGCAAAAACAATGATGCAAGGCCCCAAGAAACATGAAAAATCAAGGAAACATGTCATCACTAAGAGATAAGTGTTCCAGTAACCAAATTCAAAAGAATGCAATTTTGCAAGTTAGCTGATAAATAATTCAAAATAACTGTTTGGAGGAAGCTCTAAAGGAAAATAATTCAACAAAATCAGGAAAGTAATTCATTAACAAAATCAGACATTTAATAGAGAGAAATCATGAAAATATAAGTCAAACAAATTCTGGAGCTCAATAATTTAATAAATGAAATTGTAAAATGCAGTAGAAAGCATCTATAGCAGAATAGGACAAACAGAAGATAGAATTAATGATCAGAGAATAGAAACTTTAAAATAACCCAAACAGAGAAAAAAAAAATGAAAAGGAACATAGACAGCCTACATGATCTACAAAACATCATTAAACGTACAAATATTAGAATAATTGGAATTCCAGAAAGAGGAGAAAGAGAAGAGAGCAGAAAGTGTATTTAAATAAATAATACCCAGGAACTTATTAAACCTGTGGAGAGACTTGGACATCCAAGTGCATGAAGATAATAGATCATCCCTTATCTTAATGCAAAAAGACCATCTCCAAGGCACATTATAATGACACCATCATTATCAAAGATAAAAATAGAATTTTCAAAGATCTAGTCATCAAAGATAAAGAATTCTAAAATCGGCTGGTGAAAAGAAGATTGTAACTTACAAAGGAACCTCCATTAGGCTATAAAGGGATATCTCAACAGAAACCCTGTAGGCTAGATGGGAAATGCTATATTCAAAATGTTAAAAAATAAAATAAAATAAAATTTAAAAAAAGGCCAGGCAAGAATACTCTATCAGGCAATTATTTTTTAGTTATGGAGAAATAAAGACTTTTCCAAACAAACAAAAGCTGAGGGAGTTTATTACCACTAGTTCTGTCTCATAAGAAAGGCTCAAAGGAGTTCGAGCTGAAATGAAAAGACAGTAATCAGCATCATGAAAATATAAAAAAAAGTCTATAACACACTGGTAAAGTGATATACCAGGGGTGCTAAAAACATGTATGCAAGTGAACACTTTGGTCAACATTGCTCAAGCAGTAGTTCACTGTAATCAGAAAGTGTCTGGATACTGATGGTAACCACGTTGAGCACCACTTATAATTGCAGAAATCAAACATGACTTGTATTCATCTTTTGTTATCAGCATATATTGGGTACAATTGTAATAGTTTTTTGTAGTTTTTTTTTCCTTTCTTAATAAATGTATACATTGTTTTGGCACCCTCAGTATATAGTAAGACTTAGAAAACAAATTCTGTCATATGATGGTATGTTAACCACTTATCTATAGTAAAAATGTCAGTGGAAAACACTTAAAATTTATTATAGTTACCATTACTTTTTTAATAAATATACAATGTAAAAAGGTAAATGACATCAAAAATGTAAATGGTAAGGAAGGGAAAGAATGAAAGTTGTATAGATGGTCGAAGTTAAGTTGCCATCAGTTTAAAATGAACAATTTTATATGTGAGCTATCTTATGTAACCCCCCTGGTAACTGCAAAGCAAAAATCTAGAGTAGATACACAAAAAGTCTTAAGCTATTATTTTGTAAAATAAATAAATAAATAAATACAAAATTAACTAGCTGTTGTTAATCTGAGAGAGGGAGGGAGGGAGAGGGAGAGGGAGAAAGGGAGAGGGAGAGAGGGAGAGGAGACTCAAATAAATAGATTTCAAAAATGAACCCATGCATCATGGACAGAGAGCCAAGATGGCAGATTAGACACCACTGTGCCTGCCTCCTCCCATGATAACATTAAAAATACAACTAAATTATAGAAAAAAATCAACCTGGAGAAGCACCTAAAGTCTAGCTAAACAGAAGTTTTATAACTGAGAATATAAAAAAGAAGCCACATCGAGACTGGTAGGAGGGTCAGAGATGTGGAACAGGCTCCAATCTTCCATATGGTGGTTGAGAATCTGAAGGGATATCGCAACCATGGAGGTTTCCCACCCCTGAGGGGTGAGAGACCCTAGACCCACTGAGGTCCCCAGACCAGGGCATTGGTGCTGAGAAGATATACCCCAGCAACATCTGGCAGTGAAAAACAGTGGGGATTCTGAGAATGAGGCTGAAACAGAAGTCTGTGGGCAACCTGGATGTCCTCTTAAAGGGCCCATGCATAGACTCACTCGCTTGCAGTCACTGACCCTGGGCTTTGACAAAGGGACAGTGCTTTGGAGGGTGTCAGAGACATATGGAGAGAGAGTTGTGTGGCTCCAGGGCAAGCACTTGAGGGTCAGTACCCATTTTCCCTGTGCAGCCAGCTGGAGGGTGCCATCTTTTCTATATTGAGCCCTTCCCCCACACCCAAGGCCAAATATGAATCTGATATGGTCTGATGGCTCCACTCCCTCCATCCTGGTGATTCCCTGGGACTACCCCTGCCAACTCTCCCAACCATGGAGGCACTTTCTCTGTTAGCAGCCAGCCCCACTTACATTGGACATTTTGTTGGACAACTCTCAGGGTTCTGCAGACCCCAGGTAGACAATGGCTGGCCTCGGTGTGTTCTGAGACTTTTGGCGAGTAGCTCCAGGCTCAGAACTGGCAACAAACTGGAATCAACATTAACCAAGGAAACACAACACAACTCATCCCACTCTGGTGACACTCTGAGACGCTGTTTCACCCAACTTATGGATTACATGAGGCTTTATCAGCAGCTGAACCTATGAGAGCTGGCAGGTAGAAACAGGCTGCAGGAGGTCCTGGCTTTTTGTGGAGCTACTCCAGGCCTTGTGTTGGTGGCAGCTGTGCTCAGTTTGCAGTGTGATTTCTCCCACATGCCTCCAGGTTTAGCAAAGGCAGTGACCAATGACAGACTGCTTTGTAGCTCCTACCAGGAGGTCTCCAGTCTGTCACAGGCAGTGGGTGAACTAGGCCTGCACACAAGCCCCTTCCAAGAAGCCTCACAACCAACATCCTTGGAGGTTGGCTTCAGACTACAAAAGAGCACCACCCAATTAGTCCCAGAAGTGGCACACCCAAAGGGCAGTCTCAGCAGATGCCAGATGCCACAGGGTGAAATCCTGCTCAGTGGGGAAAGCACCCTCACACACAGCAACCTATAAGCTGTGGATTTGGCCAAACCCCACAGCCAGTCAGCCTAGGGTTCAATCACACCCATTGGCATGTCAGTAGCTATTAAGTCTCAACTATAACCGAAGGGCAGACACAAGGGATTCTCCTGCAGCATGCAGTGCAGGTGACCGTGGAGACTGTGTCAGTGGGCCCCACAGTGCCCCTAATATATAAGGCCACCCAGCCAAGACTGGAGGATCTACCTAAGGTAGCAGATCTACCTAATACATAGAAACAAACACAGGGGCAGCCAAATAGAGGAAACAAGGAAACACATCACCAACGAAAGAACAGGAGAAAAACTCCAAAAAAAGAACTAAGTGAAATGGAAGCAAACAATCTACCTGAGAGAGAGTTCAAAAGCAATGGTTATAAGGAGGCTCAAGAACTTGGTGAGAACTTTAACAAAAAGATAGCAAGCATGAAAAAGGACACAGAAGTCATAAAAAAAAGAACCAATCAGAAGTGAAGATCGCAATAACTGAAATTACTAACAGACTAGATGAAGCAGAGATTTGACTCAGCAATTTGGAAGATAAGGTGGCTGAAAACACCCAATCAGAACAGCAAAAAAGATTTTTTTTAAAAAAATAAGGATAGTTTAAGAATTTTCTGGGACAACATTAAGCATAACAACATCATAGGAATACCAGAAGGAGAAGAAAGAAAACAAGAGATTAAAAGCTTGAAGAAATAATGACTGAAAACTTTCCTAACCTGGTGAAGAAAGTATACATACAAGTCTAGGAAGTGCAGAGAATCCCGAACAAGATTAACCCAAACAGGCCCACACCTAGATACATCATAATTAAAATGGCAAAGGTTAAAGACAAAGAGAAAATCCTAAAAGTGGCAAGAGAATGGCAACTACTTACTCATAAGGTAGCTTCCATAACACTGTCAGCTGATTTCTCAACAAACTTTTCAGGCCAAAAGGGATTGGCACAAAATATTCAAAATGAAGAAAAATAAAAACCTACAACCAAGAATGCTTTACCCAGCAAGGCTATCATTTAAAATTGAAGGACAGAAAAAGAGCTTATCAGACAAGAAAAAGCTAAAGGAGTTTATCAACCCCAAACCAATATTACAAGGACTCTTAGAGGACTTCTTTAATAAATAAATAAGTAAATAAATAAATAAAATGAATAAAATGGCAATAACTACATATCAATAATTACTTTAAAACTAAATGGATTAAATGCTCCAATCAAAACACATAGGTAGCTGAAGTGATAAGGAAACAAAACCCTTACATATGCTGCCTACAAGATACTCACTTCAGACTCAAAGACACACAGAGATTCAAAGTAAAAGGATAGGAAAAAGATATTTCATGAAAATGGAATTGAAAAAGAAAGAAAAAAGAAGCTGGAGTAACCATACTTATACCAGATAAAATAGACTTTAAACAAGCAATATAACAGAGACAAATAAGGACCCAGTAATCCCACTTCTGGATATTTATCTGAAAAAACCCAAAATGCTACTTCAAGGGGATGTGCGCATCCATATGTTCATTGCAGCATTGTTTATGATGGCAAAAACTGGCATCAGCCTGGGTCTCCATCAATGCATAAATGGATAAAAAAAGTGGTGGTACATATATATACAGTGGAATAATGCTTGTCCATAGAAGGGAATCAGTTCTTGCCATCTGTGGCGGCATGGATGGAAATGGAAGATATTGTGCTGATTGGAGTATGTCAGACAGAGAAAACAGATGCAATGTGACTTCACTTATATGTGGAATCTAAAGAACAATATAAACATAAAACAACACAGAAACAAACTCATAGATACAGAGAATATTTTGATGGTTGCCAGATGGGAGGGGGATTATAGGGGTAAGTGAAAAGGGGAAGGGATTAAGAAGTACAAATTTGTTTTTACTTTTTATTGGGGCTGTAGGATATAGCATAAGGAATATAGTTGATAATATTATAATAACTGTGGTGTCAGATAGGTCCTAGATTTATCAGGGTGATAAATGGGAGGGGATTGGTGACAGGGTGGAAAAAGTGAAGGGATTAAGAAGTACAAATTGGTGCTTCCAAAATAGTCATGGGGATGTAAAGTAAAGCATAAGGAATATAGTCAATAATATGGTAATAGCTATGTATAGTGCCAGATGAGTACTAGACTAGTCAGGGAGATCACTTCTTAAATTTTATGTAAGCACTGTATACCTGAAATGAATATAAAATAATATTGAATGTCAACTGTAATTTTAAAAAAAGGAAGGAAAAAGATGGAGAGGAATAAAGAGGTTCAAATTTCCCACTATAAAACAGATAAATCATGGGGATGTAATGTATAGCATAGGGAATATAGTCAATATTATTGTGATAGCATGCTACAGTGTCAGATGGTTGCTGGACTTATCATAGTGATCACTTCTTTAGGTATAAAAATGTTAAATAACTGTGTTCTGCACCTGAATCTTATATGCTAGCTATATTTTTAATAAATTTTTAAAATAATTTTAATAGTGAAGGAGATATTACAACTGATACTACAGAAACACAAAGAATCATAAGATATTACTATAACAATTATTCATAGTAATCAAAAAAATCAGATAACTTAGAACAGATACATTTCCAGAAACATACAACCTACCAAGTCTGAATTAGGAAGAATGAGAAAATATGAACAGACCAATAATGACTACAGAGAGTGAATCAGTAATCAAACTCTCCCTGCCACAAAAAAAAGAAGAAAAAATACACAGGACCAGAGCTATTCACTGGCAAATTCTGCCAAAAATTTAAGTAATTAATATTAACACTTCTCAAATCCTTCCAAAAAATTGGAGAAGAGGAAATTCTCCCAAATTCTTTTTATAAAGCCAGCATTACTTTGATATTGAAGCCAGATAATGACACTACAAGAAAACAATAGACCGATATCACTGATAAATATACATGTAAAAATTCTCAACAACATTTTGGCAAACTGAATCCATCAAAATATTGAAAGGATTGTACATCATGACTAAATATGATTTATCCATGAAATGCAAGGATGGTTCAACATATGCAAATTGATAAATGTGATATAGCAATTATTAGCAAGAAAAATAAAAATCATGTGATCCAATTTCTGGTCACCATAATGGTGAAATAGGTTCTTCCTCACTTTGGTCCCTTTCACAAAAGCACAACAAATATGACACTACTGAGAAAAACCTAGGACATACGGATGAGCTTGATGCACCACAGAGACCAAGATAGATTGTATTAGAAGGATAAGGGCAGCAACTGCATGCTGACTGCATTGCCCCTCCCCTCAACTGGTACACTACCTTATGGAGAGGTCTACCATGAGAGCCTACAGTTCCACCAATAGGGGGAAACAACAAAACAGGCAAGATATCCAGCACCCCCAGTGTTATGGGTCACTTCTTAGAAGAGATGACTCTGGTTTCCCCCCATGAAGACTACATGGGAATCTGATTGTGATGGAGAAGAGGGGAGGAGCTTGCAACAACCAGCACTTGGATTTTGGCAGACTAAGTTTCTATCTAAATATATAGTCAAAGTTAGATTCTATAACATGGTAATGATAGTGCATAATTCACTTACAAGTCTAATTTATTTTGACTGAAGGATTCTAAGTATATCAAAGGTACTGTACTTGACTTTCAATTATGGAGTATGCATTTACTGTACCAACTAACCAGTTATACTGCTGATAAATATATTTCAATCAGCTCTCTAGGAAGACAGGGAACACTTATTTGCAGTGTTTGCTAATTTCTGTGGTATAAATATTCCCATCATGGCCTATGTATTGTACAAATTGTTGCAAAGAGATACAATCAGAGGGAACAGAAGTTAGCTCTAGCACACTGCTACTCACCAGACTACTGGCCAATCACAAAAAGCAAACTTTAAAAACTAACTTTTTTTTTTAAGGAAGAAAAGCTTGAACTCAACTGTTGCATACAGAAAGAATATAAGACATCAGGAAAATTTTATAACACTTTTCATAGAATTCAAGTCTTAAATAAAAATATATTAGAATACCCTAAAAGGCACTTTATATTATCTGAAACCAAGTATCATAGTAGCTTTCAGTATACATATTTTCCTCCTTTCCTTTCTTGTAAGCTCATCTGATTTATAATTTCAAGTTATTTACATTAAATATATTCTAATTTTCATTTAATCTGCTTACTTTTACTTTGATGTTTCTTAGTTGATTAAAAGCATTTAGAATCTGTGTGCTATGAAACGTGATTGATTAGTAATGTCATATTTCTTAAGCTTATTTTGTCAACACTTTGCACATTGAATTTTGATCAAGTAATAGATAATATCTTGTTTGCAAATCTGTTGTGGTAATTGTCATAAAAATATAGCTGTAGTTTAAATTAATAATTGATCTAGCAACTGAAGAAATAGTAAATCATTTCATTTAATTACATCCTTTAAAAAGAGCTGATGTGAAGAAATTTTAAAATGCTGCTTCATAGGTCAGCAAATTATAAGATACTTTAAACTTCATGCATTGATTTGTTACTAAGAGACAGGTAGATTTGGGGAGGGTACCTTTAGTATAAAACCTCTAAACAAAAGGCTTTACTATAGTCTCTGAAAAATCTACCTATAGAAATAAATTATTCTCATCCGTTTTTTCATTGTTTTGTTTTTACTAAGCAACAGCTATCTGTTGTCACTAAGCCACTGCAGATTAAGATTGATGTGTCAAACCTTTCCATGTTTGCACCCCAAAATAAATTATAAATAATTGGACATTAGTTATCATGAAAATGGTCTTCTATATTGGTTTGTTCCACAAGACATGCGATGGCACTGTCAGTGAAAATGGACTCCCAGACTCCAGATCGCAATTGTGTGGCTAAACAAACAAACAACAAAAAATAAATAAATAAATAAATAAATACCTTTAAGAACTGAGAAAGATTTAAGAGTGTGCCTCTTTGAAACTTTCTTCTAGATAACAAGGTGAGAAGAGTCTTTTTCAAAGAAATGTCTGTCTCTCTTAACAGACTGGACTATATTTTGATATTCAGGACTCCCACAAAATTTTCTACACATTTATACCAGCTTGCACTAAAAAGAACAGTGATAATTCAAAATTAAAAGAGGCTTTTGAGATCCACCAACTGCCAGCAAGCAGGACAAGCCTGAGAAAGCCACTCAGCTGCATACGTGGGATGTCTCTTAGGGAAAAGGATGACCCATTTGGGAGAGCCAGTGGCCCAGTGGGTAAAGCCAAGAGGCATAAACAATCCAAGATAGCCAGAAGGAGCCCTAATCAAGGAACTGATATTTGCCCAGCTAAATTTCAAGATTTCCATGAACCAGTCACTGCTATTTTCCTCCCTACTTTTTGAATGAAGGTGTCTAATAAATTCTGCTGTCCTTATCTCAGCATTACGTATTGAGTTCATGAGGGTCAGATAACGTGTCTTCTAGTTCATAGCTCTTCGCACCAAGAGAAGTCTGCGGAGCATCATCCATACCTAGACCTGATTTAAATAATGAGATGCTAGACTTTGAGCTTGAGACAATAATGGGATGAGGTTTGGGGGTCCTGGAGAGTGGTGAGAGTATTTTGCATGTAGGATAAACTTAAGTAATTTTTAACTGGACTAACGATAGCCAAACACTTTTGATTACTCTTCCCATCAACATGTGGAGTTCATTTCCCTTCCCTCTTGAATCTGGGTTGGCCCTGTGACAACTTAACAAATAGAATGTAATGGAAGTGACAGGGTTCCAATCACAGACGTAATATTTAAGAGAACTTACAGCATCTATTTCCTCCCTCTAGGATTTCTCATTCTTGGAACACTTCTTGGAATTCAGCCATTATGTTGTGCAAAGCCCAAGCCACATGCATAGGACACATGTTGATGTTCCCATTGATGATTTCAGATGAGCTCCTAGCCACTCACCAGCACAAATGCCAGCCATGTGAACAGCCCATCTTGGCTGTCCAGCACATCCGAGCTCACAGATGATGCAGGCAAAGCTGGTATCATATTAGGTAAGAAAGCAAGGCACCTTTCTTACCTAGATGAATCAAAACCAAGACTAGTGAGAAGTAATAAAATAATTGTTGCTTTCAATCGGTAACTACAAGATTGCCACGTGGATATGAAAGTCAGTTTGGGGAATATAATCAATAATATTGTAAAGATTTTGTAGGGTATCCTATGAACACTTGTCTTACTAGGAAGACCACTTCAGGGATGCTGTAGATGCCTGACCACTGTGCTGTACACCTGAAGCTGAAGCTGAATAATAATGAATGTCAACTATAATTGTATATATATATATAGTCACAAGAAGTGGAGTACAGCATTAGGAATAGAGACAGTGGAAGAGTAACGACTGTATGTGATGTCAAAGCGGTAGTAGATTGGGGGAGGGGGGTTATCACTTTGTGAGGGGTATAAATGATAAATGTCTAACTATTACATTGTTTTGTTCATGTGAAACTAATAAAAAAATAATAATAATTGTTGCTTTAGGCCACTAAATTTTGGAGTGGTTTGTTATGCAACAATAAATAGCTGAAATGGGCGTCTTCTGTTTTCGAAGGTAATGAGACTTAAACAGTATGTGACATGGAAAGATAGAGGCTTAGAAAAGAATCCTGGGAATTCCAAAATGCTAGATAGAGGAACAGAAGCCAACAGCAAAGTCTGTGAAATCTGTTCATAAAGGTAGAAGGAAATCTAGGAGATTTTTAGTGACCTGAAAGCCAATGAAAGAGAGAGGGGCCACAGAGGTGAGTGCTAATGAGAGATCAAGTAAGATACAGCTGATAATTGCTTGTTACATTTAATGACATGAAAGTCAAAGGTTGCCTTAGCAAAAATAGATTTGCGAATTGACAGAGAAGCAGCTAGAATGTTAGAGGTAAATGTAGTTGAAGAATGAACAGTAAAGGAGTAGAGAGAAAAAGAGTATAGATTCTGTTGAAGAGCCAGAAAAGATGACAGGAAGAAGTGTGTGTGTGTGTGTGTGTGTGTGTGTGTGTGTGTGTGTGTGTGTGAGAGAGAGAGAGAGAGAGAGAGAGAGAGAGAGAGAGAGAGAGAGAGAGAGAGAGAGAGAGAGAGAGAGATCTGGAAATATTTAAATTACCTTTAATGTTGATGAGAAGGAAAAATGTATAAAAGTTAGGAGAAGAGAAAAATGTAATATTTTACTCTTTCCAGAAAGGATCCTCAAACCACAGAACATCCATTTAGGCACTATCTATGTCCATTGTCTATACACACAGTAACCTCAAAAGAACATTTACTACAAAGAAGACTTTGTAATAATTTAGCTGTATCATGAATCCAAAGGAAATTATTTACTGACATCAAAATGACCTTGTTAAAATGCATGCCATGAAATCTGTGGAGGAGATTCAATCTTAAGATTTTATAGCTCACATAAACTATCTTTTCAAATTATAGGCAAATTCTTCTTTCTAAGGTGAACAGTGAAATCTACCCTTTGAGGGGTCCATCCTTTACTTAGGGAACAATTGATGGAATAATATTAAACAGTGTCAAAAATATCTACTAATTGGTATAAAAAAGAATATGCAAAAGTTTTGCTCGCCAGGCTTTTGAGGAAGAGTGTGAGTATTTAAGATTGTGGGTAAAGTTAGATATTGCGTTCCCCAATATATGTCTGTTCATCCATGAGTTTATGCACCTAAAGAAGAGCCTCCTGTGACGGAGTAGAAAGTCTTGTACCCTGGTTTTTTCTCTGGGTGTTTCAAAGATGTGAACACATGTCTGATAAAATGGTTGCTGTATTTGACTAAGATCAAGGAGTAGCAAAGAAAAATGGCACTGGAAGATCATACAAGGAAGGAAGGATTCTAGACTAGCAACTTCAGATCAACATGAGGATAGAGTGGTTAAAGAGAAGAACTTCCTGAGCACAGCATGTGACTTGATGCAAGAAGCCAACCTGATCCAGATACCCTGGTACTATGGAGACGGACCATGGGGAAAGTTCTTTGAGGATATGAGTAAAAGATATGTGATCCTAAAGACCACTAATTTGTTCTTCAGGATGAAGGCGCTTTTCCTAGAGAAATCCTGAAAGAAGAAATTCATCCTATTTTGCTCCTTGAAATTCCTTGCAGCCTGAGAAAGTCAGTAGGCTTGAGCTTGAGTGAGTCAGGCCACTAGCCAACTCTTCTTTAATCCCTCCCCTGTTCTGACTGCCTAATTTCCACTTACCTACATCAGAATTTTTGTTTGTTTGTTTTCACCAACCCATTTTCTCCTTTATGTTAGTCTTACAGAAAAAATTAGCAAAACCAGGATTTTCATCCCATTCTCTTCCCTCTTCCAAAACTTGGAATTTTCAATTTTCCAAAAACTGCAAAGAATGAGGTAAGGAAAATTCCATGACCAATAAACAAAAGTATATAAGATAATTTGTTTCTAAAGTAATCTTATGAGGCAAAAGCACAAACCAGAGCAGAATTTTTCTTAATGTATATGCAACACCTGCTCAATTCCACTTGCTGCAGTTGAATAAAAGTAAGCAGAGGGAACACAGACAAAGTAATTCTTTCAAGCAATCAAATAAAAATTCCATTCATTAATTTCTAGCCCAAGCAGAGCAAATCAGGATGTTTTCAGAAGCTCCGAGAATCTCCAAAATATGCTTATGTGTTTGCTCAATTGCTGCCAATTACCATGCTCCCTAAGCACCCTCAATATTTTAACAATAATTTTAAGTCTTTCAAAGTTAATATATGTGCATCAAAAAATATGTATCAGATAACAATACTTGAACACTTTTCACTGGACTAATTATAGGTTTGTGTCCTAATTGTTAAAATGGATCAAACATAACAAACAAAAATGCAATTGCAATACCAAAATTGTCATCTGACTTACTTAGTACCAACTCACCAATAAATAGAGAAAACAGCAAAATATATTAAGCAAATGTCCCCAAGTTAAAATGAAGCCAATCAATTTCCAAATTGTAGAGATGTCTGTAGTTCTCAGCTGGGAGGGATTGTGCCCCACCACGTGACATTTGGCAATGTCTGAAGATATTGTCACAAATGGAATGGTTGCCACTGGCATCTAGTGGGCAGAGAGCAGGGATGCTGCTAAACATCCTCCAATACACAGGCCAGCCCCTACATAAAAAAAGTTTTGGCTCAAACATCAGTAGTTCTAGATTTGAAATCCTGAGTTACAATTAATCATAAAGTCCAATTTATTTTCTTATTTATGAAGCCACCTCTAGTTGGTAACAATACAATCATAGCATAGGTATGTAGACAGAAACATGTCTTCCAATCCATTATGGTTTTCAGGCAATGGAGAGGAGAGTTACTATTGTTATATCTGAAAACAATACCAGGTTATTAAGAATTTAAGTAAAAAAACTGTCCAAGACACAGAAATCTTTGTACAACTTAATCTTTTAGATAAATTTGAAGTTTAGAAATTCCTTGAAATATTGATAAACTCTCCAATTTTCCAAGTTTGCAATAAGCTTTCTAGAATATTCTAAGTGTTTACCTATGTCATGTAAATGCCAAACAAGATCATAAGGTACTTAGAAGCAAACTGACGCTAAATTTCTATAAATAAGGCTAATATTACAATGATTCCTTAAAGGTCTAGACTAAAGAAAATGATTAAGGGAGATTAAAGTAAAAGACAGAATATTTAAATTAATTTTCAGTTAAGCATTATTAGTTGGTACCCACTTCCATTAATTTTATTTTTCCACTCATTCAGATTATATGCTAGTTTTCAGAGGCAACAAAAAAAAGAAAATACAGAAATTATTTACATTGATTCTGTGGCAGTGATTTCAAAAGGCTCAGGGGGAACAAGCAAATTTAAAGATATAAGGGAAGCAAATTGACTCTCTGGAAACTTTATTTGGTAAAAGAAAGACAGGCTTAAAAAATGTCTCTACTGTTAAAAGAAAACTCTTCCCTAGCAACATCTTCTTTTACTTTCCAACCATTTCATTTAAAGGAAATGTCATGCTTAAAATCTTGGGGACAAAGTCTACAACCTATGTGATTTATCACATGCAGGTATCTAAATGGTAGGCTAAGGGTTAATTTATAACGGGCTTTAGCAAAGGTGTAACAAGATTAGGAACTTAAATTCTCTTTACAATTTTGAATTTTAATAACTCTACAGTGGATAGAGTAATTGTTTTGGAATTTATTAAAATCTCCATTAATAGAGACACATTTCTTCTGGCTAAAGCCCTATTTTTTTCAATGTTACACTGAAGTAAAAATACTCCAGAATGTCTATCACATTTTTCTCCTAGCACCATTAAAATTACAACTTAATGTATCCAATCAGATCTAATTTAGAGAGAAAGGGGCAATAGATTTTTAAATTAAGACGATAAATTGACCTAAACGTTCTTTTCCTAAAGAGGAATCCTTAGAACTCTACATTTTTAAGTTGGTAATGGAGGAAAAAAAAAAATAAGTTCCTAAGAAGTTTGGGACATACTGTTTAGGTTAATTCTTCTTAGCGATTCATGGTGCTTATTAGAAGACTAAAGCCTTTGACAAACCTAGCTAGCTGTTTCTAGCAAGTGACCAAATATTTGTTCAGTTATCCAATGTAATCCGTAAAACTAATTAATATACCTTGGTATTAATATCCTGAGTAAAATTTGGGAACTAGATATCTAGGACATGAAGAGTGTTGTTGGATGTATTAATTATCTATTGCTATGTAACAAACTTAATTATATGCTAATTTTCATGGGTCAGAGGTAAGGGGCAATGTAGCTGGATTTACTATTCAGGGTCTCCTAAGGCTGAAATTACATATGGACTGAGGCTTGAGTCATGTCTGAAGTTCAGGATCTTATTCCAAACTTAAATGGTTGTTGACATCATTCGTTTCCTTATAGCTGTAGGACTCATAGTGGCTTCCTCAGGGCTAGCAAGAAAGGTCTATGATTTTTCGTTCCTTTTTTAAAGGAGTCACCTGATTAGATCTGGTCCATCCAGAACCATCTCCTTTTTGATTAACTTCAATCAACTAATTAGGAAGCTAAATGTATCTGCAAAATCCCTTCACCTTTTCCATAACAGATTCTCTACTAATAACTTGAGTAAAGCCCCTTAAATTAAGAGGTCCCACTCATACTCAAGGACAGGGAATTACATAAATACTTGGAAACCAGGAGGTGGAAAACAGAGGACCATCTGGGGCTCCCATCTACCGCATTGGGGTAACTTGAAGGAAAGCAACAAACATATTAGGGAGCTCAAAGGAGAGGACCAAAGATCTTAGACACCATTTGCTTATGTACCAAAGACCCTCCCATGGCCAACGTCCCAACAGAAATAATTATCATGTCACAGACTGCATACTTCAGGCTGCTTCACTTAAAAGATAAAGTAGTTAGTTTTACTAAGACCAGTGGAAAATAGACCGTGTGTCCATTCTGGTACCTACTGATGAAACTTTTAAGCCATACAAGAAAAATAACACATTTTCTGTCACCTTTTCAAGTTTCGCAAGATAGTGTCATTCTGGCATTTTATTTTAATAAACATTTAGGCCCATTAAATCACAACACAAAGAAAGAAAAACGTGTTGTGTCATGCCTGGCCTGTAATGAATAAAAACATCATTCTTAAGAAGTGGAAATTATGGAAACTAAGTAAGTAGATGATAGATATTGATAGAAAGATAGATAAATAGATAGACAGATAGATATACAAGATGCAGATAGATAGATAATCCATAATATAAATAAAAATCTAATAGTTTGTCAGAATTTCTAGCAACTAGAATCAAGATTTCAAAAGTTGTATTTTATAAAAATTTACCTTCACTAACTGCCACAAATTGTTTCTGATTATAATCACCAATTACAATATTTTACAGCCATGACGTTTATTAAATAATATTTTAAAAATAATTTACCTAGGATTTGCATTATATTCAAACTTAACAGGAAGCAGTAAAACAGAAAAAGTAAGGAGGAGGTAAAATATTATTTTTTATCATAATTGATTTTCTTAAATAAATTTACATTTTAAATTCAGACACAAACCACAGAAAACAGACTGAAGTCTGTCACTGCCTTTGTTGTTTCATTAAATCACACACAATACATTTTCAAAGTGAAAGTAGAGTCTCATTCCTGTATTTACAATCATGGTTTTTAGCCTATTGATTTAAAAAAAAAATATTTTGCTTCTCTTTTCAACAGGAAGTATGAGATCACTGATGAGGCTTAAGCCCATATGTCTTAATAGAGCATTATTCTTTGTACAGTTATACTCTGTACTTATTGCATATTTTAAATTATTTATATTTCAGAGGAAAGAGTTAGCTAGGTGATTTACGTACTAGTGGTAAAATACCAATCCACAAAACTGGCTGTACAGAAGACAATTGAAGCTTAGTTCTGAATATGTCTAGCTAGTTCTAAAATTAGGATAACAATGTAATTTTCAAAAATCACAGTGAAAAGCAAGAAAAGTTTCTTTTTGAGAAACAGAACAGATCTAAGTTTCAAATCCCAATGGAGTAGGACATAAATCAGGGCGAAAGATATAATTTCGCATACAGCCAATTCTCTATTGGAAAGGGGATGTGGGTTCTGGGAAGCATGCACTTAATTCTGACTTATGCACACCACATTGTTGTCCATAGAACTGTACAAATCACCCAGTGAAAAAGGTTAATCAAATATGTAGCATGACTTAGGATAAAATGCTTGGGATTCATATCTCCTGGTGGAGATCCATAATGTCTCAATTCTTAATTATCTAGTCTTTTGTTCATTAAAAAAAATGGCCAATAAAATGTCAGCCAAGAAACACACTGTTCATTCCTTTCAGGTTTATTTTAAACCTATTGCACTTAGGCTAGAGCTAAATCAATTTTTCATGAATATCTACCCCGGTAGATTGCACCTCAAGCCAGTTCAGATCCCCAGAGAATTTTAAAAAAGAGATTTATCAAGTAACAAGTAACACCTCAGGAAAAAGAAACAGGGTTTTTAATTGCTTTGTGCGCTCCATAATTGAAGGCAGGCACCTTCTTGAGGCACTCCGTGCCAGGAGGAGTGAAACTCCAGTTGGCCCTGCCTAATTAATCCTGTGATACAAACCTTCTGGCTTCAATTTTCACATTTCTGTCTCTTTTTAGAGGTGATAATAAAACTAAAAATTTATGTTGGTTACTGTATGACTATAACTGTGCCAGCAGAACACAAATAAAACCATATGGGCTAAAGAGACCTTGTGTCCACATTTCTGGTGTCTCTGTGGTATGAGGCACAAGAGCAAGCTTTGTGCTAACAAGAAAAGGTAGGGAAAAATTCAGTGGCGGACGGAAGTACAGGTCAACTCCTTCTGAGTTGACTGTATTGCGATGACTCATTGAAGCATATGCCTTTTTTATTGACAAAAAAAAAATTCTCAAAATAGAATTGTGTTCTCTGAAAGCTCAATGGCTCAGTGACTACAAATCAAAAAACTGCACTAGAGCTTTTAACGAAAGATAAATTGGGCAGCTTAGCCTTTAAAAAAGTTGCCGGAGTGACAAGTGCAGGGTCTTTTATCTTAATAGCTTACATATTAAAAGTAGTATAAAACATCCTTCAAAACATTATCTGTGATATCAGCAATGTTGGCAGTTGAGCTGTGATGCATAATGCATCCTGTGTCAAGAATTGACCCCACTGTTGACACAGGTCAAAATTATTTTGTTTTTATAAAGAGCCTTGATTTGTAACGTGACTTTATTGTTAAATACCCCCATGGAATGCTACTTATATAAAGGGGAGGTGTATTACAGGAGCTGTCACGTTAATAATACAGCTAGTTCCAGGGAAAAATCTATAAGCACCAAAGCGTATGGATTTGTCCTTATACTAATTATGAGACATGACTTTTGTGTTATTTAAAACATAGCATGAAAATACTAAAACCACTCTATCATGATATTTTGAGCAGTTTTTTTTCCTACATAGTATTTTTTCTTCCATCTTGAAATACCAATAGCTATGGTATTATCAAGACTGGAGTAAAAACCTGAAAGGTACATTGTATCACATTGTTCGTATATATTTCATACATATTTTTAGAGAGTAATTTCCAAAAATTATGGGACTTCAATTATTTTCATGGGCTTAAGATTTTTAAAGGTTATAACACTTTCTTTAACTTTATTCCTTTTACGTCTACGTTTATTTTGAATAGAATTTCTATTCTTTCTGCTGAATTTTAAAAAATATGGGAGCCATCTGGTGGTCAACAATTATATTTTTTTTAAAAAAGCAATTTTTTAGCTAATGCAAAATAAAATGTTGCCCTATTTTAAAATATAGTAATTCGTTTTTCTTTTTTAATAACAGCATTTTAATAAAGGCACTAATTGTCCACTCCCTTACACTTAAATGGATTCTGAATATGAAACTAACTTTTAAAATACTGTTTTCACTGAACATACCACCCGATCTTTATAAATATCAAATGAACTATTTTTTCCATGTACTAACACATTTAAGTGCTTTAAATTATGCAGAGTCTAGAAAAATACAAATATACTCTTAAAAGCTTTATAACATGTGCATTTCAAACTTTTTTTTTTTTTCATTTCAAACTTTTTAAAATCAAGTGATTTTTGTAAAATATTCTTCATAAATAGGAAGATTTGGTAACTAGGTTCAGAATTCCAAAACATATACAGATGTGGAATAAAATTTTAAAAGGAAAGACTGAAATGTAAAAACTATGAAGGTTCACGTTCTGGCCAGTAATATGGAAAACATCAAAACAGAGCTGACATTGATAGTGTTGTTGATATTCTACAAGACTTGTTCATACAGATTTAAAATAAGCTATTCACCTTTTAAACTAGTATACTATTAATAAGTATATATGTATACACTGGGGGTGCCAAAAAATGTGTACACGAGTTGCATTCATCAGTATATATTGAGTATTAGAATTTTAATACAGTTTTATTTTTCCTTTCTTAAAAAGTGTATACTTTTTTGCACCTTCTGTGTGTATGTGTATAATATATACACATACGCATATACAAGGTCTGACAATTAAGTTCACAAACTCATCCTAGAAAAAGTGCTACATACTTCATTGCTAAATATTACTATGGTCATCTTTGAAGTACTCCCCTTGGGCAGCTATTCACTGATGCCAAGCGCTTAGTCCATTCTTCAAAGCAATTTTGGAACTCTTTTTCTGGAATGGTCATCAGAGCTGTCATCGTATTACCCTTGATGTCCTGAATGTCATCAAAATGTCTTCCTTTCAATATTTCATAAGCTTTGGGTAAAGAAAGAAGGCATCGGGGGCCAGATCAGGTGAGTAGGGAGGGTGTTCCAATACAGTTATTTGTTTACTGGCTAAAAACCCTCACAGACCTTGTGAGCTGGTGCATTATCGTGATGCAAGAGCCATGAATTGTTGGCGAAAAGTTTAGGTTGTCTAACTTTTTCACGCAGCCTTTTCAGCACTTCCAAATAGTAAACTTGGTTAACTGTTTGTCTAGTTAGTACAAATTCGTAATGAATAATCCCTCTGAAGTCAAAAAATGTTAGCAACATCATTGCAACAAGTTCTCACACTTAATTGTCAGACCTCGTACATATTATATATACATACACACATACACACACTATAAAATGAGGTCTGTTTTGAATATACTAATACATGGCAATTGCACTCTGAGTTCTAGCATATTTAAATTATAGAGTTCTCTCAGTTGTTATCATTAGACTTGGTTAATTGTTTTTACTATTAACATGCATTGAGAATTTACTATATAACAAAAAGTTTTTGACTAAAATCTTTTATAAATTATCTCATTAAATCCATGTAAAATACTATCTTATAGGTATTGTTACTCTCCCATTTAACTAATAAGGCATATAGGGCTCAGAGAAGTAATGAAATTTCAAGCGTGGGTGGCCTTGATTCAACCTCAATTCTAACTCCAAATTCTATACTTTTATCTATCATTCAAAACTAAGACAACAGCTAGACATCTAGTTACCTGTAGTTTTATTGTTTTCAACAACATAATTATAACCTCAATCAGCTTTGAAATAGTAGATAAGGCACAAACCTTATAAGCCAAATCTGTTACTTATCTACCAAGTGATGTAGGAAGTAATATGAATAAGTCAAAGGATGGCTATGAAATTATCACCTCATGTTTTAGTTCATCAGGCTCTTTCTTCTTCCTCCTGTAGAACGTACTCCTCCCCTTCCATCCAAGCTCAGCTCTCTCCCTGCTCCATCTCTGGAGTTGAGGGAGGATGTCATTCCTAGTACTCTAGGGACTGAGCATGCAACCCAGGCCTGGCCACCGTGATGCATCCGGGAGAGAGCAGGGACCCAAACCAGGACAGAGGCATTCCCTGGAAATTTTTTAACTGTGGTATGAGAATAAAGATGGTGAGAGCTCTTTCCTGTCAGATCCCTAAATTGAGATGATATAGGTGTGAAGCTGTACTCTCCCCTGGACCCCTGGCCACCCACCTCCATACACACACACTCCTCAGTACGGGAGGAATAGAAAAAAAGAGAGAGAGAGAGATGAACACACGTGGAAATACAGAAAATAAAGAAAAGCAGACAGCCTAGGGAAGACATAGCCTGCTTGTGTGTCCCTAAGAACGCCAAATCATTGTCCTTCTTACAGGAGTTCCTTCAGTGTTTGGACTACCTCAGAATCCTTCCAGTAAACCTGTCGTGGTAGTTGATTGAGTTTTGTTTTTATTGTCATTGTTTTGGCTTGAGCTAGTGTGAGTTGGATATTTGTCACTTGAATACAAGAAGCTATTAGAATTGTACAACAATAACAAAAATTGGGTTCTGTATGGCAGAAAACAGGGATAACCACTGTTTAGCCAATAGTGTCTTTCGAGTGTGATTTAAAATAAACAATTTCCCTAGGAAAAGAGCCAATGTGCCTGCATATGGCAGGGAAGTGTGACACAAAGCACCAGACTGGTTGTAACAAACACTGGAATGAGCCAATTTCCAAAAGCTCAACAGTTTTAATCCCTACTAGCACATAATTTTTGTTTTTATCTCACCCTTATATGTGTAAAACCAGACTCAAAATTTTCACACTTAAAACCACACACATATACTTAGACACACCTTTCTGATTTTGACATGACCTCATTCAGGCCAGGAAGTAATTCTTTGCACTCTATCTAGTCTACTGAAAAGTGGTAAACATATTGGAAGAAATAGTGTAAATTTGAATAAAGTCAGAACAAATTTAGCTATTGTGACTAGAGACACAGGACAAAAAAAGCCAAAAAAAACATATGCTTTCAAATTGGACCACTCTAGCTTAGTATCCCAGCTTTGCCACATATAAGTTATGTAAGTTGGTTAGTTTCTCTAATTGTCCATTTCCTTTTCCGTATAACATGGGCATATCAAAGTAAATTTGAAAACCGGAGCTAATCTATGAAAAGAACTTAAAATAGATGCTCAATAAACGGCAGGTGTTGCTGTGGTTATAGCTTCTATTAATGTCACTATTTTTAAGTCTGCATATACTTTTATTAACTAAAGCATTGAGAAAAAACACATGGCAATGAGAAAGAAAAGTTTAATTACTTAATTATTAATTTTGCTTTTTCTATGTATTCATTATATGCTTATTCTAAAGGCTCTAGCAATCAAAACTAATAGGTGGAAAATGCAATGATGAAGTATAACATAGTATTGTTATAATTGCAAACATTAAATACTTTATTGTGACTACTTTTTCTAGTTAATCTTCTCATTTAATCTTATCATGTTTCTTTAAATACTCCATCTATCTGTCTTCTGTTTTCTAAAATGTGATGAGAGAAATTTTATGGTATCACACCCCAGCCCTATGATATGCTCTCATACACAGTGTATTATATAATCTCTACTCAATATTTGTTATGTATATACTTGGACAAAACTATTACATGGCAATATTGAATTGAAGAAGGATTTATTTTAAACAGAGTAAAGCCAAGTTTGAAAGTGACGCCCATTATATATGATAAAATAGCTGAGTGAGTCCCCAACTTTTTTGCTCATTGCAATCATTGGGAAACTTAAAAAAAATACTGATACCTGTGTCTCACTTCTATCCACCTACTAGATTATCATTTAATTGTCTGAAGTATGACCTTGGCTTTGAAATTTTTAAAAGACCACCTGGTGATTCGAGCATGCAGGAACTTTAGGTAACACTAGACCAGCTTCCCCAACATATGTCTCATTATTGTTTAAGCAGTCTCTGGACATTTCATTTCTTTACCTCTAAGTTCAAGCGTCCACTAGAGAAACTTTTATTTTGTAACAGACATTGAAAACAAACAAACAAAAAACTTTTTCAATCAATTAATCAAATTAATGTGTCTTATGCTCCAAGATACAACACACTCTGGAAGGGACTAAAAAGAAAGAAAAAAGGTACAAGGTACAGATTCTGTCTTAATATTTTAAAAATATAATTCACATGACAGAATAAAAAATCTTCATTATATACACCAGAATTTTCCCTGGCAAATGTTATGGAAGTTCTGTTAAAATTGAGACAGCTATATAGAAATTCCTTGATTGATTTTCATCCACACTGGAGGTGACCAGACAGCTACATGTACGAAGCTTTTTCTGATTCATAATGACACTCTCTATTCCTTGAATCCACCATTTAGTCCCCATCTGTGTGGCCATATCAAATGCTTATGCTGAGACTTTGGTGGCTGGAAGGCATTAATATGTCCTTAGTATCCATATTCTTTATTATCATAGGAAGAACAGAGGAAAGGTCTACATTTACACAGATTTCTTTACTGCTTTCTAAAAATCCCAACTAACACCACAACTTGGCATTATTAGGTTTCTAAGTTTTATGTCCCAAGAATGCAATCTTTATCATGGACCTATGATAAGGAATAAAATAATGTAAAATAGAGAACTTAGCACTGTGCCTGGGACATAGTAGCCACTCAATAAATGTGTGTCTTTAAAACAAATATCTGATTCCACTCTCTTGAAATGACTGTGGTAATTTCAAAAGTGTTCGTAAAAAATTGCTTGATGTCATTTATAAGGGAAGCACTATCTCACTTTATTGAAATTAGTGCCAGTTACTCCCAAACTTACCTTTTATTTATTTATTTTTTTGACTTAAGGTAGATTCCCTTTAATTGGAGTTCAGTCTTTCAAGTATGAGTAGTTGTAGATTCTTAACTAATGGCCTGAGGATATCCAAAGCTATTCTTGCCTACAGCAGGTTGTGAAAGGGACGCATAAATAATTGGAGATAGAATAATAGTTTACTTCTCTGCCCATTATTAAGTCCTCACTCATTTCCCAGCAAAGATAGAGAAAACCAAAGTCATAGAACACATGAACTCTGTCCAAACTTCAGCTATATTATGAAATTTCAGGTTAGAATGAATAATACATTAATGCTATACAACTTTTATTGTGTTCACTTTAAAATTTATATTAAGTAGATTGCTACATTATGGTAATGTACTAAATTACCTAAAGCAAAGTAATACAATGATTAACTGACTATAAACATTGGTTTATGGTCAGATTATAAAGTATTATAATGATTAACATTATGCATTTTCATAACAGTAGAAAATTGCAGGATGAAATATGTGTGGATTGACTCAGTGCCATTAGGAATAATAAAACAGTGGTGTAACTCAGTCTCAAGTTACATTTTGAGAGTAAACTTTGTTTTAAATCTCCTCTGTAAGTGGTTGAAAAATTCATTAATTTAAAATGCCCAAGGCTTGCCAACACAAGGTAGAGAATGCAAGTATTCATTCAAATTCATGATGTTAGGTAAAGTAGGGCTTCAAAGTTTTTAAGTCTTTTTCTCTAACACTTGGCTATTTGAAATGGGTTACAATCTTAAAAAATAGACTCTTACATTTAGAAAAATTTCAGTTCATCAGTTCTACCATATAACGTGACAGACTGATTCTTTGGGGAGAAGCAAACAACACAGAGAAATAAAGACCTGGAGAAGTCACCGATTTATATTGTCCTCTGAAGATACAGGGTTGGGAAGCAGGAAGGTATCAATCAAAACACATGGACATCAGGGAGGAAGGCTACGGAAAAATCTCAGTGATGGGCTAATGCTGGAGAATGCTGGAGAAGAATTGTTGGGAATCAAAGTTGATTCTCAATTTGCTACATAACTGTTGTATACTCATAATCTTAGTCAAATAACTTAATTTCATCATCTGTGAAATGGGCCTCTCTCTCAGTTGCTGAAATGATCAAACAAAAACTGTGAAGTGACTGGCCTTAATAGACAATCAATAAATCAGTTATTTGTATTAACATTATCATTCTAATTATTACTAGTAAGTACAAGTTAATTATTAGATTCGAATGATAGGGAATAGTTGTGATAGGAAAGGGGTAAAACAAAATTTGAAAGGCCAGTTTAAGAATACTGGCTGATGAAAATGATATAAGCTTGGCAAATTGTATTAAGCACCCAAACACATATGTTGATCCTTTGAAGGTAAAGGGTTGGGAAGAGCCTCAGACTTTCCACAGTGATATCTCCCTACTGGGAAAGGATGTAGAGGAATGAAAGTCTTTCCTAAAACAGAACTTCTATTATAGACACTGCTTCTTCAGTGGTTTAATCCATCAGATTGCAATTACTTATGTTTTTATTTACTTTCCCTAGGCAATAAGCAATTTTCATACTGGCGGTCAGATTTTTTATTATCCTAGCTCCCCACATAGTCATGGGTTTATAATAGATGCTGAATAAAGATAGGTTAAATTACCAAGTAAATTAACGAATACCTAAGAAAACATTTAAATTAATGAATTTTATTTTTGGTCTATATTTAATTAATGTTTTAACTTCCATTGGAACCCATATATCCATTTATGGGCTCATCTGAAAACCTCTTTCCTGGTTTCTATTATCGAACATATTTAAAGCAAGTATTAATTGAACAGTTCAATCACAATATTACCATGCTGTGTTTCTCAGGATGAAGAATCTACCTGTAAACTGAGTAATATTAGACTTTTCAACATTGTTACTCCAATAGAATGTCCTAGAAAAATAAGAAAAATCAAACTCATTGGTTCTTACTTCCTGCAAGAATATGTCAATATAACATTCCTAGGGTTGGGTGAGTTGTGTGACAAGCAAAATGACACTGAAGCCATTTTGTATCCAGAGAAAAATAAATTTTAATATTCCTTAATAAAAATAAAGATATATAGGCAAAAAGTTTAGAATTTTTTTTCAGTTCCATGCCTTTCTACATGGTATCGAAATCCCTCTTGCTGAACTTATTTTTTTTCCATTCATCTTAACCTTAAAAAAGTTAGAGAACATGTTTATATCATTATCTGTATATAAACTAATTCCTAATACAAAGAGTTCCTCAAAATGTGGCTTGAGACCTATTTTTTTTTTGGTCTATAATGTGACAAGTACAGAAATTTTAATCACCCATACATACACTTTCAACAAACTATGTGTATAGTTTTTGTGACTCTTTCCTTTATCCTATGTTATATTTGTTCTGATTTATTCATGGAAATGCAATTTTACGTCTGTCAAATCTAATAACAAAATATTGAGGCTTATATTGTGTATGTTTTTTAAGTTTATTTTCTAAGTAATTCACCTTTATTCCATTTCAGAAAAGTGTTAGTCTATGACAGATTAAAAAAAGAAAACATCAGTCCTCCACTACAGATAGTTTGAGAAGTACTGTCCTGGAATATTACGACCTTTTCTTCACACC
Source organism: Rhinolophus hipposideros (assembly GCF_964194185.1). Taxonomy (NCBI): domain Eukaryota; kingdom Metazoa; phylum Chordata; class Mammalia; order Chiroptera; family Rhinolophidae; genus Rhinolophus; species Rhinolophus hipposideros. The sequence goes on along the minus strand of NC_138064.1, from coordinate 24,665,611 downwards.
ACATATTTTCTTTTAAAAAAATCTATTTTAAACATATTAAATAATTTCGAATACTGATTTCTTATTTTTTCTAGCTGTTGCATTGCATTTGCTATTTATGCGGTCACAGAGTACACAATACTTTTTAAAAATCATAGATTTATTAAAACTGAGTTTGACAAAAACAAAAAAAATCTGACCATATTTCATATTTCCCTGCTTAAAATGCTTTAGTGGCTTTTCCTTAACAAATATTTTTAATGATTTTGAAGACTTAAAAGATGCTCCATGATGAGCTTCTGATTACATTTTTGCCTGATCTCCTCTCCATCCCCCATTCTCTCCCTCTCCCCTACAGACCACAAATATATGCTCTCATCTGCAGGCCTCTGAACATAAGTTTACTCTCCATGTAACCCTCTTCTGTCTCTATCACACACATAGACACACACACACAAATACATATCCATACACATGTACATACACCTGTGACCACTTGCTAATATTTCTAACACCTACCATTTCTTTAGGTGTCAAACTACAGAGAACTTTCTCCTGAGTTCTTAGCCTCTTACTTATGCTGTTAGTTCTTTTCTATTTCCGTTCCATAAAATTTATTACATGTGTAAAATGGTTTTAATAGCTATATTTTTCACTGGCTATAGCTCTGAGAAGGCAAGGAACTAGTTCTGTCTAGGCTTTTGTATTCCCAGAACCTAGCTCAGTATCTGACACTTTCGGGTTCTCAATATTTATTAAGTGAATTAATACATAAAAGTGATGCATGAACTGGTGATTTATAAATACAAATTCACATAAATTCTTCTTTTGCTTCATATCTTTTTGCAATATGCCCTATAACATGTCAGAGTTATTATAATTATATTACTAACTTGTAGAAAGTTCCATAATCTCTAGTTTTTTTTTTCTTTTCTTTTTTTAAATCTTATAAAATCTTCTCTCTGCAGTGTTTGCTATACAAAGAAAATTGTTGAAAAATTCAGCTTGTCATTTCTGGCAGTTTGTTTTTTTTTTCCAACTCATTGGAGGTATTTAAAATTTTAATCCTTTCCTTTGTGTGAAACAAAAACTTGTTAAGGCAATTAATAAGGGGGGGGGAGTGGGATAAAAACTCTCTAATTCAGTGTAATTTAATCTTCATTTGAAATTAGACTCTCTATGATTCCAACCTTTAGATTAAGTTACACTAACTTCAGATGTAGTTCAATCGTCCTTACATGTTGCACATTTTTATTTATTTATTTTGCTTTGGTCTTTTAAAATAATGCCTATTTTCTTTAATTTAGGTATTAATTTAATTATTAATTTTAAAACACTTACTTCTTGTCCATCTAGGAGACAGACACTATGATGAAGACTTTCACATAGACTTCATACTCATCGTACGCCTCTGATGCTGTTCCTATTATTTCTGAGAACCTGTATCCTAGAATAATTAAGTGATCTCTATTAAATCATGTATTAAACTCTAGGAGAGCCAAAATTCAAACCCAAGCTGAGTAACTCCACACATAGGAGAATTTCTAATGCTCTTATCATCATCACTGATATTTTATAAAAATGTATTTGGTTTATCTGGCAACTCTTTTTTTTTCTTTAAAGATTTTATTGGGGAAAGGGAACAGTGTGTTTTTCCAGGACTTTATTGGGGAACAGTGTGTTTTTTCCAGGACCCATGAGCTCTAAATCAAGTTGTTGCCCTTCAGTCTTAGTTGTGGTGGGTGCAGCTCAGCTCCAAGTCCAGTCATCATTTTCAATCTTGTTGCAGGGGGCACAGCCCACCATCCTATGCTGGGGGTCGAACTGGCAACCTTGTTATTAAGAGCACACGCTCTCAACAACTGAGCCATCTGGCTGCCCATTGGCAGCTCAGTGGCAGCTCAGCTCAAGTTGCCATGTTTAATCTTAGTTGCGGGGGTGTGCAGCTCACTGGCTCATGTGGGAATTGAACAGGCAACCCTCTTGCTCAGAGCTCGCACTTTAACCAACTAAGCCATTCGGCCACCCTGGCAACTCTTTCAAGATTATAAAAATCTAGAGTAATTACCCTCAAAGGTTGTAATTGAAAACACATTCGGTACGTTCACTAATCCAACTGAAAACCATGTAAAAGCAAAACACAAAGGAAAATGTTAGCACATAGGGTGATTTGGGTATAAAATAAGGAATAATGACTGTCTAAGTTACATGACATTATGGCTGATTTGATGGGAAAAGAGCAATAGTTCATCCTGTTCATAAGTCAGGTGAGTTGGCTCAATGGCAATGGCCAAAAGCATGCCTGTACAATTTAAACTCAAACTTAATTTAATAATTTTCAAAGCAGAAAAATCTAGAACTCTGTGTATTACTCCCATGTAGAATAGCATATAAAATGTGAAATAGAGATAGATTCACTTGGTTTCCCTTCCTTTCCTAAATGACAGTATTTGTCTTTGTGCCAGATTCATCAATTCTATTCACTCTCTACTCAAGTATAAAGGACGAGAAAGACACCTGTAGGAAATTGACTCTTCTGTGAAATGGAAGCCACTTCCACCAAAAGACTAGGTCTTGTCCACAGATCATCACGTTACTCAAGTTCTGTGATCTAGGAATGTTGTTTCAATTGCTCAGAAGTTATCATAAATATGACCAAGTTAATTATGCAGTCACTCAGCCACAGAGTAGTTTTCTCTTGCAGAGCACATAATGTGGCCAACTGTACCACCAGTGTTTGCTACTGACTACAGGTAGGATCAGAGATGACAGTCTAATTGGCTACAAACGTAAGTTAAAATATGTGACCTTCAGTTATTTGCCATTATACACAAAAGAAAACTTGATATGTTTATAGAAAGCCAAATAATTTAAGTCATCAATTATGGGATAGTCTCTCAAACATGTACCTGTTATTTTTATTACATATGTTAGCATAAATAACTCACCATTAACCTTCATAACAAAGAAAATTCAATGTTTTTGTTTGTTTTTAATGAGCAGAGGACCTGAATAGACATTTTTCTAAAGAGGACATACAGCTAGTTACCCAACATATATATGAAAAGATGCTCAAATCACTAACAACCAGGAAAATCCAAATAAAAACCACAATGAGATACAACCCCACTCCTGTCAGAATGGCTATCATCAATAAGTCAACAAACAAGTGTTGGTAAGGATGTGGAGAAAAGGGAACCATTGTGTACTGTTGGTGGGGATATAAGTTGGGGCAACCACTATAGAAAACGATATGGAGTTGCCTCAAAAAAATTAAAAATATAACTACCATACGAGCCATCAATTCCACTACTGGATATTTATATGAAGAAATCTAAAACACTGATTCAAAAAGACATACGCAACCCTATGTTTACTGCAGTGCTATTTACAACAGCCAAGATATGGAAGCAACCTAAGTGTCCATCAATAGGTGAATGGATAAAGAAGTAGTAAATATGTATAATAGAATATTGCTCAGCCATAAAAAAGAATGAAATCTTACTATATGCGACAACATGGCTGGAACTTGTGGGTATTATGCTAAGTGAAATAACTCAGAGAAAGACAAATATATTTCACTTATACATGGAATATAAAAAAAATAAGTGAACAAACAAAACAGAAAAAACTCATATATACAGAGAACCAACTGATGATTGCTAGATGGGAGGGGGTTTGAGGTACGGGTGAAAAGGGTGAAAAAGGTGAAGGGATTAAATACAAATGCTAGTTATAAAAACAGTCGTGGGGATGTAAAGTACAGCATAGGGAATATAGTCAATAATATAGTAATAAATATGTATGGTGTCAGATGGATACTAGACTTATCAGGGTGGTTGCTTTGCAAGTTATATAAATGTCTAATCACTATATTGTACACCTGAAATTAATATAACATTCTATGTCACTTGTAATTGAAAGTAATTTTTTAAACAATGGTTCTAAAACAGATAAACAAAACATCCTTCAAACGAACAGGTAGATGCCTAATTTGGAATATGAGTTTTTTCCTCTCACTTTATACCTTTGCCTCCATAAGAATAAAGAGTCCTCTTATAAGAAAACCCCTTGTAAACAGGCAAGCAGAAATTTAAACCGAGTATGTTGTCATAAGGCAGATTGGCTGTTGGAAAATGTACAAATGTTCTTAAGAATAACATTCACATGAAATGGGTTTTGATTGTTGCTTTGATCATAGGGTTAGAAGTGATGAAGGAGGAAATCTTATCCACTATATAAACTGAGGGTGAAAACCTGTATTAAGCAATCTGAGAAGCCTAAGTACAGAACGTTAGGTCTGTAGAAATGCCTTGCACATACAACTGAAATAGCAGAAAACAGAAACCTTCAGCCTTGCATAAGTATATTTCCACTTTTCAATTTATAAGAGCAATTACGACTGTAGGGAAGGATATTTCATAGGGATTAATGACCAACTAAAGGTAATGATTCCTGCCCTCATGTTAGGCTATCAAGTCCCTTCAGAGATGAAACCTAATCAATCTGTCATTACTGAGCTGATGTTATGTAGGTACTTAAAAAAAAAAATCTATTTCATTTGCTGCCAATAAGCTTCTGGAGATAAAGGAACACAATCTCCATCAGGACCACCCTGATTGACTTTGCCCCCAAAATCTGCAGAGAAATGTAACAACCTAACTGTAAAGCTAAAGTACTTGTCTATAGCCACATTCAACTTCAGACACTGATTGTATGAACCTAGAAAGCCACATTTTTCTGTGGCTGCGAGGGTTATTTGTACCATGCGGTAAGAATTGCTTTCACTCACTCAAACATTATTTTGGGAGACAATTAAGCACAAAGCACAGCCTTAAGGACCAGAAATACAACTATGAGTAAGTCACAGTCCCTATCTTCAAGGAATTTTTAGTCCACTGGGAAAGAGTCACATGAGAAAGGAATTTCAAAGCAGAGTGCAAAACTCTGCAATGGGTTGAGGGTGTTTTGAATGGCAAGAATATAGATAAATTGTCATTCTCCCTAGAAGAGTTAGCATGTCATCTCTGCATAGTACCTAAATGTGAAAAATATTTTAGAGTTGTTTTTTTTTCTTTCCATTTTACCATGGTTCAGATCGCCCTATCAGTGATTGAGGGGATCCAGAAATGAGACAGTCAGCATCGATCATTATCCCTTTCTCCCTGAAAAGGCACAGATTCTGTGGCTGAAATCATAAGGACTTCAAGAAAAGGTTGATGTCAAAAATACAACAAGTACATGACACATATATACACACACACACACATATATATACACATAGATATACACCTATATACATATACACATATATATACATATGTATACACATATACACATATATACATATGTAGACATATATACACATATATACACGTATATACACACGTACAGACATATATAAAGACATATATACACATATATACACACATACACACACATATAAAGTATACAACTGAACAGTTTCATGCCATCATCAAGTACACATGTGGGATTTATAAGTACCCAACAAGAGTTACCTATAATTCCAGATCATGTTTTAAAATGTTGTTTTAAACAAATATGTACAAAAGTACCTAAATTTGGGTGGTAACACACACTATTACCCATGCAATCTTGACAAAATTATCCTGGGTCAGGAGTCTGTAACTCTGGATTTAACCCATGAATCTAACAACCAAGTTGGGCGAGTAATTTTGTCCACTTTTATGCAGTAAGGCAATTGTGTTTTTTTTTCCTGTTGTCAAAATCAGAAGAAAAACTGATTTTTTTCTGCAAAGCTTAAAATGAGCTCACTGTTTCAAATATTCAGTATTTCCAATGAGAGGAAATTTTTTTTACAATCGCATTCTATTTAAAATATTTTTTTAATAGAAAACTACATCGAAACAAAGACCCAGTTTCTTTGCTGAATAAGTTGAACTGTTAAGCAGTGGCATCTTAATTGACATATAACTTTCCATGTAGTTGTTTGAAACTTAATAATGAAATAACATTTGACCAATGAATATTATATCAAATGCTTTCTCTTCTGATACCCCACATCTTAATATAGTTTCAGTGTGTACTACCTTGGTAAACCCAAGTTAGATTTAAAATGACTCCCAGATACTTTAATTTCATGGTATAAATTAATGGCTTCAGCAAATTTTCTAATGTTACATTTCTCCTTACAAGCATTCTTTCAATCGTTGATGAGTTCCAACCAGAGATGATATTAAAACCGCGCTTTGGAAAAACATAATTTTAACCTGTCAAATTATTCAGATTCTTTCCAACGTACAACAAGGATTAATTTTATTTAACGCAATAAAATGCACTGCATAAACCCAAAATTTGTAGAAATTATATGAAATCCATGCTCTCACTCTTGAGTCACTGAAGCCTTTAGCATAAAGGTTCTGTATTACCTTCCTTTCCTGTCTACTCTAGGCCCTACCGAGGATCCATGGATGGGCTTTCCAACAGGTAGGTGTCTCAGTATTTTCTTTCCTGTGTGCTTGTCTCAACAAACAAAAGAAAGCATGTGCGAGTTTTGTTTTTCCTTTTAATGAACAGATGACTAACAATTATTAAATGTTATTCAGCATGCATACTGTGATTTCAAAACTCAATATAAAATTCACAATATGATTTATGCTTCTCTTTTCTGAAAGAAGAGCTTCTACTGCCTTAGATATTGTTGGCTGAAGTACTGCCTGTGCAGTGTTTTGGGGTTTTTCGGGGGGTAGGTGGGGGTGGGGGGAGTTGGAAGGATCCTAGGAAGGTAGCTGAGATTTCTTATTTTCAGAACATCCTACATCTTTAAAGCCTCTGGGTATTTTGGTTACATTGGGCCTCAAATCCTGGAGTGTGGAGGTGGGTCAGGGAGGAAAGGGGGATGGGCAAATGAGGTCCTTCTTCATTATCATAGTTATCCCATACTTCTCTCTCTGGAATTTGACTCCTGTTTGAACTCAGGGAGCAATTAAAATGCAATCATACCCAACTCTCAGCCCTAGCCAAATGCTTTACACTTTTCTATTAAAGGAATGTTTGTCTCTTAAGCCAAGATTCCAGCCTCTGTTTGTCCCTAGGCTGGAAAGGCTCTTCATTTATCTAGCTGTTTAGATGAAGCAGAGATAGTGGAATGGAGTCCTGACCATTCACTCACCCCCACCCCATACACACCCACACACACACACAGCACCCCCTAAAGCACCTCTATGAAACTTCTGGATTTTGTGAAGCATAGAGTGAAAACCACTAGTCTAGGACAGTCTTTCAAGGTTCTTCCAGGTCCAAAATCCTTGCATTGTATATAACCCAAGACTATCGGTTTCTTTGGGTAACACACATGTCCTTCTTTAGTTATTTAGGATTTTTGTATGATCTCTCATAGTCAAGTATGTGAGAGGTTACATTAGGAACCAAGTTTCCAATACATTCACCATGATTTGGGGACACAACTATAGAGCATATTGTGGCAGTGGATATCTAATCCATAAAAAATGTGAAAATGTTTGTTGCTTTCCTAGGGATGGAGTAAAAGATATGATAATAGATGAATATAGGTAAATAGCAGGAAAGGAAGTTTAACGGCATTTTGTCTGCTGCATGTGCTAACAAATTTCCACGTTCTTTTGGATGAAGATCAATAAGACCCCCACTGATATACTACAGTACCCTGATAGCTAAGTCTACAATTAGATGAATACTTAGCTTTAACCCTGTATCTGGAGGGACACAACATGTTTACGTGGCGCTGACACTGCCCTCTGGCTGCTAATCTTACAGAAATAGGTCTACAGTTCTTCACGAAGCTCCTTGGACAATATTCTCTGCGTGTCCCTCATTGGTGTCATGAAGTCAATTCTCCCAACATACTCTCTCAACAGTAGAAAGCACTTCTAAAGGACCTTATATCAGTCCTCTGTGTCTCAACTATTCAATTTTTCCAGTGAGAGGAAGTTTTTCTTAAAAAAAAAAAAAAATCACATTCCCTAAAAATAAAAATAAACAAACTTCATAGAAAAATCACAATGAGACAAATTCTTTTACCAGCATCGCTGGCTTTCACATGTTTTTGCATAATGAAAGGGCTAATATAACATAACAAATCCTAAACTGTTTTCACAAGGAGTGGAAAAAAGATGTGTAAAAGTATGCTCTGTCTTGCTTCCTTCTGTTCACAATGTATCTAAATAAAACAAATGGTGTTCTTGCTCTTTCTGTCTGTTTCCCAATCTGTTTGGATAGTAGCCACCATTCCACAGCCAACCATAATATCTGACACTTCCTGACATCAAGAAAGCCACCATCTGTCTATCACCAAAACTCTGTATGTTTTAAAGACTACTGGCTTAATCCTTAATGAAGCTCCACGTTGAATGCACAGATCACTTTAGAGAAAATACAGGGAATAATTGACACAAGGAATCTGTACAAAATCACGTTTCATTAGGATTCAGTCTGAAAACACAAAATGAAATATTAAGTCCCCTTTGCAGGCAGGAAAAAAAGCTTGGTTTAGTTTCAATTGTGTTTCATTTCCGATTTGCCTGTGAAAGTTTAGACAGGGCTGAATACCAAGAATAAACCTAAACTAAAACCTAAGCTTTAAATCCAATATTTTCAGTCTTGTAAAACTAAACAGTTAGACATGACTTTGCAGTGTGTATATTTGAGCTCTGGAAAAAGAAGAAGAAAAATACATCAATTAATTTTCCAAGGCTTGAGAAAACCATGCCATTTAAAATTGAATCAACTTCTCCTTTAACACCTGAGCGATTATCCAGGAAACAAAAGAAGGCTCTGTATGTCTTCACTTGTAAATGTCACAGGTGAACACAAACAACCGAGTGCTGGCAATGTCAACACACTCTTTGTTTTATTAAACTATTGTACCTCTATTATATGTGCAAGGAGGGAATACATTAACAAGGGAGACTGAGGAAGAATATTTTCCTATGTAATATTAAGTTCTTGCAGAAAAAGTAAAGCTTTCCAGGAAGAAGACAGGATAATATGATTCAAATACAAACTTCATTACTGTACTCCATTGTTTGGGATTATATGATAGGTTGATTTTCTACCAATCTGTTTTTTTTTCTCTTTGCCCCAGGATTATTCCTGTGATTCTTTTAACAACTCATAAATCCACGTTTGTGAAGTTATGGAATTTCATTTAGCAGTCAAAAAAAAAGTATAGGTAAATATCGAGACTATATTTGTATAAATGTATATGCATTTATGTGTATATGGATGTATACAGAAAGACAGATAGGGACAAAGAAAAATTGTTCCATATATACGCATATATAAATTCTATATATAGGTTATATTTAGTCTAGAGCAGCTTAAGTGAATCTCAAACTGGGGGAAAGCTACATATGCCATTCTATATGACAGTCCTTGTGGGAGTTGAAGTTACATCTCTCCAGAAAATATCTTGGTTAAATAAAATTTATTAAGTGGTTACTCTGTGCCAGGTACAAGATCAAGAAATTCATATGAGCTATTTCATTTGATTCTATGTGTTGGGCACTATTCTCCCATTTTGTTGAAGAGAAAACTGAGGCTTAGAGAAGGTAAGTAAGTCGCCCAAGATCCCACTAATAACGGCTAATAAGGGATAGTTGTTAGATTCAAACCAAGATGGTCTGGTTCAAAGTCACTGCTCTATCCCACCACCATCCTACAGTACCTCTTGGTTAGACTGCGTATTCTGATACATTCTAGCTATGACCTTATAAAACTTGGAACAGTGCAGGGCAGGGAGGTAGGAAAAAGGATATGTCAGAATCGCTTCACCCGTATGAGGGACAGCCTTCAAAATCATCATCATGAAAATCTAAACACTTACTCGTGCAAGGATGCTAACACTCTGGAAAGGCAAGTGCCTTCAAGATGGATTATCAGCCTTAAAAGAAAAGACCTTATTGCATTTTGCCCCGCACTGTATACATAGAAAGAGCCGTGAGTTCATTAAAAAGCAGCCTTGTTGCTATGCTTTGCCTGTCCAACTCTTCATAAATATGTTTTCAGATGGAAAGTGAAGAATGAATTATCCACTTGAAGTAATAGTGAGGGAGGCAGAATGATTCACTTGAGTAGATAGTCTGTCATAACACTAGACTCTTACTCCACTCAAACAGACTTAAAACCGACACATGCTCAGGGGAACTATATTCAACATGTTACCTGAGGCCCTTCCTAACTTGTCATGGATATAGCTATAATTTCTTTTCTGAATAAACTCAATAAAACATGTATTTTCATATCACTGAGTCTTCTACTTTTTTCCTGTCACCTTACCTAATTGAAAAAAAAAAAAAAGAGAAATAAAAATATCTCATCTTGAGCTGAGACATGAGCAAAACAAACTGTCCTTTCACTGTTTGTATGTCCTGAATAGTATGGCAGTGTTGGGACGCTCTATAGACAGTTAATTTTTACCTTTTAATATAATGACATTTAGTTCCTTCTCATTTGTTCCATATAAACATACATTTATTTCATGCCATACTTCCCTCTGCTAGGGAATTCAGCTGTGTGTTTCTCAACCTGGAGATGGGGCATTGTAGTTTTTAGAATAGAAGCAATACGAGAGAGAAAAAATAAAAGCAAGTTGTTCAAATAAAAAGTGAATAAATTATTCAGACCAGCTGTTTGGATTTGGAAAGAACTTTTCCGTTTGATTAAAACACCTTAATTTTTTCTGTACTACTGTGAAAAAGCAGGGTGTAAATAAGTTGGGACGAGAATGCTATTTTCTGCTGAAATCACCTGGACTAGCCTGAATAGATATGGCCTCCTCGATATATCTTAAATTTCATCTTTAGAATATGCAAAAAAGCCCAGCTTTTTATAATGATGAATATTTTTATTTTTAAAAGATCCAAGGTGTTGATGAAAAGATATATTTGATATTTTAAAAGGATGGAAAGTTCTAGGGACTACAAAATGTATACCTTAAAACAATAATAATAAAAATAATAATAATAAAAAAATTCCACGAGAAAAGAGAGAGAGAGAGAGAGAGAGAGAGTGGTACAAAGACTGGAACTGTTTGTTCATTGTCCTGCCTTCATAACCTGTTAAAGGCTTTCTATGTTGGGAATCAGTAAATCTAAAAAGTATTCTTCCCTCAATACAAAAGCCACTTGGCCCTCACTCTTTAAATCTCATCGTAATGACTTTTTCCTACATAGCTTTATTATGTTTTGATTCATATTAATTACAGCCAATGAATAAATAATTAGATTAAGAGATTCTCATTTATGTGTATAATACCATAAATTGACCTTCCTTACATTCTTTTTTAAACTATTACATATAATGAATGATTCCTAAGTAAAGTCTCTTGTGTTTATAACCTGAAAGCAATGTACCTCTCCTGATGCTAAATTCCTAGGGCATTATTACTCATGATAAATGCAATTTTCATATACTTGTTTTATAAATTTTTAAAACTTAAAAAGTAGATTTTTAGCCTAGTCATGAAAATATTAAAATTTATGCTGCAGTAATTATTGTCAATTTTTGTTTTGCAACTTTTTTTGATGGTTTCAATGTAACTCAAAAGATAGAATAAAAATCTTGATTTTTTTCAAAGAAACATCCCAGAAAGACCCTCGGACCTAATACTCCTGTTTGGAGGAAGTAACTCCAAAAACATCTGTCATCACCCCACCAGGTTTGGTTCTTCTCTAATAAGATGTACAGATGCCATTTATTGGGTACGCAGGTAATTTAAATAGTGCCTAGAGTGTAAATGTGGGCTAAGTAGAGGAAGAAAAAAAGCATTCATAATTTATAAATGATATTCAACATAAATAGCCCCAAAGATATTTGTAGAAATACCTAGAGAATAGGGAGTTGTGTTGTAGGCTGTTTGTCTTTCATTAGTTATGCAAATTTACCAACTCAAGTTAAATTTTAAAAAAGGTTGTATTAAGAATGTTCATAACATATGAAAATAAGATCCAGGCTTTTACATAGTACATGACTTCCTACTTCTTAACCACAAGTAGCAAATTGCAAAGCCACTGTTTCGCAACAAAATATAAGATGCAGACATCACTGCCTTCATAGAATCAGACAAACATTACATTAAAGGCAAAAGTGTAAAAAGGTACAAGACACAGAGGACATTTACATTACTATTACCATTGGAGTGAATTAGGTAGAAATAATTGGCATTCTTAAGAAAGAGGATTTAGACTGTTATTAATATAATAGAATATTAAATGACAAGGGAAATACATAAAGTACATTAAGTGAAAACAAAATAGTTACACATATGCTTTTTTAAAAGAATGTACATTAAAGAGAAAGTAAAGACGAAGAAAATAGACGAAAACCTTAACAGTAGTTATTTATGGATGAGAGTCAATGGATATTTTTGTATTACTATTTTTAATTATTTGAAGTTCTCAAATTCCCTCCTATGTACATACATGTGTATTTACATATATACCCAAAAATATACATATATTCATATGCACATAACTTTCATAGTGAAAATATTTACTTATTTCAAAAGGGGACTTTTATTATTTTTATCATACTTTTAGAGGAGGTAGGAAAATAGGCAAGCAGGAGGAGAGGAACTAAGATGCCCCCACAGGTAACCCAGTGGCATCATCAGCATCCTGTTACAGACCCACTGAAACGAGGAGCCAGAACAATCACTTGGGCTAACAAAACACACCAGGATGAAGGAAACCTACAGAAGGAGAGGAAAAACAACAACAACAAAGAACAACAACAAAACAGGAAAAGGGAAGGAAGAGGATAGCCCAATCTGTAGGATAGAAAAACAGAGTCCCAAAGATGCTAGGCTGCTACCCACCTTTGGGTCAGCTGGCTCCATGCTTAGTGTACTTACTTTAAAAATAAACTTTGCTATCGCTTGCTTCACTCTAGTCTTTTGATTGAACTATTTCTCTCAAGAAGACAAGAAGCGAAGAAAATTGCTGTTTCCGGTAACAGTGCCATACTTAGGCTATTGTCCAGCAATGTCAAATCATTCTCTTGACAATTGTCCTTTTCTGCCACAATTGATTTCACTCAGAATTACTTTATTTGCAAAGACATTTTCATACTTTCTCTGGATCCAAAGATACTTGTGACAAAGATACCTAGAATCAGCATCTTGCATCAAGTAGAGACAGTAGTGATGTCAAGATGCCAATTTCAGATTTATTTTCTAGTTCCCCAATTTATTTTATCCTTTGTTCATCTTCACACTAAGGTCTATTTGCTCATAAAATGACTAATTACTACTTATAATTTAAGTTGACGTTTTGGGTCTTTTTGGCAAAATTTAAAGCCCCTCACCTCTTTTTTAACAGACGAATCAATTATGCAGTTCACATGTGATAGTTTTATAGATAATTAGCTGCATTTTCATTTCGTAGTTTAGATCTATCACACAAAGTCCCCTTGGCTTTCTTCGTCTAATAGTAGTTTCTTTCACTGTTGTTTTAATGTTCTTTGTCCAGTGCCATACATAAATAATAGCAGAAAAAAAATTTCCAAAGACATTAGGGCTTTAATCTGTCCCAAAATAAGGGAAATGTAAAAGACATAGGAACCCCATTATTCTTTTGACACTTCCTTATTAAACTTATGGAATTATAAGTTTTATACCCTTTTGAACTGACTTCACAACTTTCTTATCAATGAGTTTCTAAGAATAACTAAATAACTTTTTCATGGACTGTATTAAAAAGTTCATTGTTATTTTAACCCCAATAACTCAATAACCTTTTAATACTACAGAATAAACGTATTATTTAATGTAATTATGATGATTTTTTTTATAGAGTGTAGTGTGTTAATTATGGAATATCATTTGGAACCTCTATTTTACCTTAATTCTAACTAATTTAATATAGCAATTAGCATACAAAGTTGAAAAATGATAATTTAACTCAAATGTAGTCGGAAAAAATATACAAATAGGTACATGATATTTGAAATTGATTTTTTTGGAAAATCTTCCGTGAAGTAGATTGGATAAATGTTTTTCAGCACATGTATATGCAACAGGTGTTTATGTTTTCAATATGTAGACATTATTTTTAAAGAGATGAAATACATTTGATTCAAGTGCTGTAACTCAAAATGCTACATCTTGCAAAATATATACCAAGTCCATAAGTGTCTACAATGTTTTATATTGCTTGATTTAATCTACTTAAACAGTGAAGCACAAGAAGCTTTCTCTCCAAATTTTACATCTCACAGTTTTTTTTTCTTCCTCTAATATTGTTTAATTTTACAAATCAAAACAATTGCAATGTGGACATCTGCATGCAGACACTCTCATTTGCAAGAAACTACATTTGCAAAAACAAAACACCAGGAAATGTGAGAGGGAAAAGAGCTGCCACCCAGAATCCTGTAGCTAAGCAACGGGATGTCTTCTTTTCAGTAACCAAATTATCCAATCACCCCCTGTGGGCTCCAGAGCTCTATAGGATTTCTATCATTTGACTCTAACTTAAGCCATTTCTGGGCTTTTTCACTGCAGGCAATCAATGCTATCCTGTCAAGCTTAGGAGGTATGGATTTCCATCTCAAAATTGGACGGTCTACTCTCTAACAAACCCTCTTATGGAATACTTGTTACAACTGATAATAATAACAAATATAAGTATCCATGAAAGAGAGCAGCTGCAATGAATGAGGATTATTTATACATGAGTTAATATTTGTTCTAAATCTCAATAAAATTCTTTCTACATGCAAATTTCCCAAAGTCAAACATAAAAAAGGACGTTTATACCTAAAATTATGTATTAGTGATAGAACTGTCTGTAAGGGCCCACCAGTGAAACTATTCTCTAAAAGAAAACACCCTAAGCTAAACTCTCCTTGTTTGTTTATTTATTTATTTATTTATTTATTTATTTAAATTCTGGAAAATACCTTTAGAAATGTATACATATGCCAGACACCTAGGACTTCTGGAACCTATCAAACCACTTTTTTTTTTTTAAGGAACAATGCCATCTCAACAGATGGGTGTTAGTGTAGGCATGCCAGGGAATCAAAATGTACATCACGTTCCACGACAAGGGGGCAGAATCTCATCCAGAATTGTCCGTCTGTGCCATTGGCTAAAGGAATATTCCATTTCAAATCCACCTCAGAGCCAGATCACTTAAAACAATAACTTCTAAGGCTGCAATATTTATTTGTTTATTTATTTATTTTTGGCTTTTGAGCGTAAGAATTCACGATGCACTGGAGAAAGTAGGACAGGAGTCATTGCAGGGAAATTTTAAGCAGCAAAATGTTAGGGTGGCCCATTTAAGTTTTTGACTGAATGGCTTACCTCAACAGGGAAACCATTTCATGGAAGCCAGCATATAATTTTTGTTAAATAGGACCCCAGAGATTCTTTCTGACTTAACACATATTTTAAAGTATTTTCTCCCCTTCTTCGAACCTATAGAAACCCATCTTAAACTGGGAATTTAAAAATTTCACTAGAATTGCCCTACTGAGAAGAGTTGCACAGGCAGCCAAAATTGAACATACTACACAAGACTCATCCACTGGTTAAAAGTGTTCACCAAGTCTACTGTTAAAGAGGCTATTCAATGATTCTCTGGCTTTGACTACAGGGTAAGAGAGACATTTCTGAAAGAATGGAAATTCTGAGCTTTTGTATCTTAGGTTCCTTTTCTCCCTTGAATTTGTCTTCATAACACCTACCAAAGCAATCTTTCATTGATATCACAGTAAATCATTCATGTGTAAAGGGTTTTAGTTCTGATTGTGCTGCTGAAACTAAATGTGTTGGTCGTGTGTGATAATGGAAGTTTGGGAGCTAATATGAATTACAGAGACAATATATTTTTAATTAGGCCTGAAAACAATTTCATCTTAAAATTTGCACTGCTCTTATCAATATTTGCTTCCCCTACTAGTCATGTTATGCCAGTTACTAGGTATGTATATTAAACTTCACTAGGTATGAAAAGTAACTATTTTCAATACATTATTTTAAGACGTCGTCAAATGAACGTGTATTTCCTAATTACTGTTAAGATAAATGCATACTTTTATTTTTATTTAAGCATTCAGAGTAAACTAAATCGTTTTAGGTACATGGGTTCATGGAATACCAAGAAGCATTGTAATTTTATATCAACCATCACAAGTCATATAGGCTTAAATGTGACTTTTTTCATTTGTGATTTTTTTTTTAACTTCTGCATGGTTTTTTCATCTTTATTGTTAATCGTCTTAATGAGGAACAATGTTCTTTGTCATAAACATAGTAACAAAATTTAGGTAAAACAAATTCACCAGATGGCAGTAATATAGTGCTCTAACTGTTAAAACAATTATAGCTAAATATACTTGTTTTAATGACATTTATAAGTTCAAGGGAAAATTATATTCAATATTAAGATACATGAAAATGTCTGGATTTTAAATTAAGAGCAAATCAATAACTGTTGATGAAACTCCCAAAACTAATACCTCGCCCATCAACCTAAATAGTAATTAAATATATTGCAGAACTTTGAGAAGTGACATATTAATTAAATTGTATGAACTATATAAAAGCATATTTCTCCTTTTTTTAAATACATATATCCCAACTAAATTTATTTTACCACATGAAACATAAAATCACCTGGGGACTAAAAGATATAAAACAAGATTTCATTTTTTATTTTTACAATTTTCCAAATGTATTACTCCTTTTGGTAAAACTATTGTGAAAAACAAACAAAAAATAGTACAGCTGTCGCAAACACAAAGTTCTCTCTTTGAGTGGCTATGAGAATGATCTAAATGTTACTTGCTTTCATTTGCTCTTCTCATTTGTAAATGTGCCAAGTTGACTAGCCTTTCTATTAAAATAAAGACTACCTTAGCCAAAGAAGAAATTGGACAGAATCTCAGCTTTGTCTGCAAACATGAAGAACAAAAATACACTAATGGAAGCAGCATGATTCTTCATTATGGACCCCTCCAGGTCTTGAAAATCATCCAAAGAGCTATCTCATCAAAGGTTGAAAATCTTCCAGGGATCCCTTCACACACACCCTTTTTAAGTGGTGAGTTCCGATCAAAGATTTTCTCTACTGAAAGGGGCTTCTGGAATGATTTCTATTTTCTGAATCTTGTCCAAGTTCTATCCACGCACTCAAAAAGGGTTCAATATACCTTATTTCATTTTTAAGGATAGATTACCTCCGAGGAAGACGTGACCTATCACCATGAATTCCATGGACACGTGTTACCTGTCGTTTGGTGGTGAAAACTATCCAGTGGATTTTGTATTCATATATATATATATATGTGTGTGTATATATATATGTGTGTGTGTGTGTGTATATATATATATATATATATATATATATATATATATATATATATATATATGTATATGTATGTATGTATGTATATATCTTCCTTCAGCCCCAAAGAATACAAGTATTCCTCTTTCAGTCAAGAATTTCCTCACAGTTACACATACATTACAAATATATCCCCTTTTTTCTACTGAAATATTTCCAACTAGGAGCCTTCAAGTTATGAAAAAGTTTTTCCAACAAAAAGTTATTCCTAATCATATTGTTTATATTTTGAAGTAGTATTTACATTTTAAGTACTCTAAAGCATTTTTTAAATACACAATAAAGTAAGTTATACAGCATTTATCCACATATAGCAGAACATGGTCAATGATCCATTATACTCTTCATATTTAAAGGATTTTACTTAACTTTTTCCTATTCTAAGTTCAATTTATCACAAAAAAAAATTGTAGTAGGAAAGGGAAATTATCACATCGTACCACCAAAGTCAGAAATTGAACTTGGGATACAAGAAGCAGAGATTTGTAGGTGTCCTGAGAATATGGAGATACAAGTCAGGCTCCAGATAAACCCAAAAGTGCTACTGGTAACGATGCCAAGACACATATGCTCAAGGAGAGAGTAAAGTCATGACTGCTTTCTCCAGGTCAATTGCAGAACAATAGTACGCCTTTTGATTCAATTGCCCTTTACAGTGGTACTTCTAATTTGCACAGGTTACTTCTGTACAGGTTACTCCAACTCTTCTTATATGAAACTGTACAGGTAACAGGCTTTAAACAGGGCTTTCAGAGTACAGGTAAATTTTGTATGAGGTGACATTTGGAAGCTGAGAGTATTTGTGATTAAGAAAAATGAAGTAAATCAAGTATCCAAGACTAAAGAATAAGGTATTACCCTTAAGTTAAAGCACTTGCTGAAGCTGATAAAAACTTTTCATTAAAATTTGAGGAAAATTTGTTCAAATATTTTTTATTTTTTAAAATTTATTCAAATATTTTTTATTGAAAATTTGTTCAAATATTTTAATATGGCTTAATTTATACCCTTGATGGGTAAACTCGGTTATTTAGAGCTTCCCTTTGACCTTTAATGATTATCCAGAGGAAAAGTTACTGAAATTTAGAAAACTGTGACAAAAGGAACGAGTCAGAATTCCATTGTCCTAGCATGACCACTTTGATGTACTAGCTTTCATTATTATATATTTTGAAGGTTTGTAATCTCACTGCACACATAGTGTTATTTAGATCTATTTTTTCTACTTAATATAGTATCGAGATAATTTTACAATTAGCTCATTTTTAACAATGACATTTTTTAATGACTGCAGTATAGTTTATGAAGAAAATATGCCACTGGAAATTTAATCATCTTTTAAATATTTTTACATATTTAGCTTATTTCTAGCAATTCACTTTTTAAATAAGATGTGCAACACATTTGTAAATTTTTTTTGTCACTCATTGTTTGAAATAAACTTTTTGTTTGGGAATAATTTTAGATTTATAGAAAAGTTGCAAAGATAGTAGAGAAAGCTTTTATACACCTCTCATTTCAAACTTCAGTTTCTCCTATTGTTATCATATGACATTGTCATGATTCATTAATTAAACCTAAGAAAGCAGTATTGGCATATTGCTATTATCTAAATTTTAGACTTCATTAGTATTTTACCATTTTCTCCAAATAATTTGTTTGATGATTTTGAACATTATGGAAGAAAAAGAAACTAGATAATGTTTATGTGAGGCTACCACACGACCAAAAAATGGCCCATGAGGTTAGTGTATTTGTTTCTTTGTATGTTGTTTAACAAGAAAGCAGTCATCACCATTAATTTTTAAGGCTACCTGTTTCTGTCCTAAAATCTAATAATAACTAGTAAAAAGAAACAGATAATATCAATTTAACAAGTACAAACACATTTTCTGTTCAAATTAGAATATTTCAAATGTTCCTAGGGAGGATGTATTTTAGCAATGTGTGCGTCCATTTTGATGTTTGTGCAGGTAATGGGTCTTAATGGAACGGCAATTATGTGTTCAACCCTATACCACGTGCTGAGAAAGGAAAATACAATGTATCTAAAATAGTTGACTCTCCTCTCAGAAGCCTAAACTTCCAAAAGTCAAAAAAAAAAAAAAAAGAAGAAGAAGAAGAAGAAGAAGAAGAAGAAGCAATAATACATTCATAAAGTGACTATGTAAGCTCGGTAGCAATGGAGAACACAGAAATAATCAAAGTTTTCCTGACACATATAATCCTAAGAAATGTTGAAACACACACACACACACACACACACACACACACACACACACACACAGATGTGTCTTGCAGAATAAAGGAGATTTTTTACCACAATTTCTGGCTCTCCCTTTAGAGTTACAACAACAGTTACTAATGACTGCCAGTGCTACTGAGGGCTCACTACCAGCCAAGAATTGCTGGGCAAGTCATGCATTCTCCAAACGAGTGAAAGCGTATAATACCACAAAAGCAGATAATTCAGAATCCAAACTTCAATGAGTTGTAGTTCTCAATATAAACCTCTGGATCAGAAGGAAAAAACAAGAAAACAACAACAAAAAACACATTATTTTTGGTGGACCTCAGAAAGCTGTTTGACACAATTAAATACATATATATATATATATATATATATATATATATATATATATATGTTGTGTATATATATGTGTATATATATGTGTATATATATGTGTATATATATGTATGTGTATATATATGTATATATGTATATTATATATATATATATATATATATATATATATAATTAAGCACTTGAACTCTTATTGAACTCTGTTCTAGGCTTACTTTTATATGCTATACATGTATTTCCTCATATAACACTGACAACAATCCTATGAAGCAAGGTCTACTATTGCCTCCATTTAAAGTTAAAGAAACTGTCACAGAGAGCCATGTAACATGTCCATGGTATTTAAAATTGCAAGTAGAGGAGTCAGTATTCAAACCCAGGCTGATATGGAACCCTGTACCTACTGAAGAGAAGAAACTGGAAGTAGGGGGCTCTAGTGTGTGGAGGGGGAGCCATAAAGAGAAAAGGAAGATTAAGAAGTAGATGCCTTCGTAGTAAGCTTTGGAAAATTTAGATTTGAAATATAACAGTGCACCAACTTAATCTCATTTCCACAATAATATCATAACCAGTCAAAAAGCAGAGTGCTTCACTTATAACATACAGCATTAGGTTTAAAGTTACATGGATTCTCCTTCTGTTTCATATAAACCTTCTGTTGAATTAGCCTGTTGTTGTTGTTTTAAACAAAAGATATACACTATTTTCACTTGTGCCCAAACAATAGAACTGCAATTGCAGACATTAATATAGCTAGTTTTATGTCTTCTAGTTTCATGTGTTCTGAAAATCTTTCCTTTTGTTTTCAATGTGTCTGGAATGTCATTTTGAAAATGTTCAAGCTTTCCATGTTTCAAACTCTGTCCATTTGGTCATAATCTGATTGTTTTTCACCCACTCTCCTTTTGGGGCATGTTTAACCATTTATTCTTTCAGTGCCTAACACGGTGCTAGACTTTGTTGTGAATCCACAGGGCAGTTAGTCAAAAGCACAATTTTACCACTCACCAAGGATTAGCATAAACCCAGCCAACCAAGAGCAATTTGGAGGTTGACAATATTCTCTGATGATCTAAAAACAAGAGTAGCTTTAATGCAAAACTCCATTATCAAGGCACTCTCTCCCCCTTTTCCCCCTTACCCTCCCTCCTCTTCCCTTTTACATTTTGATTTTCTGGTCTGGCTGTTAAGCTTCCAATAATAGTCAGGTATTTGTCAAAGTTTTGCTTACTATTATGCTAATTTCACATGATTTAAAATCATGTTTCAGGTATTTCCTATTAAGCATGATTAAGATGTTAAATACAAGATATTTTTGTAATATTTAATTTTCAAATTTGACCCCATTTTTGTTCTCCTAGTTTTACAATGTTCAGAGGAGTAGAACATCATTCTTCATGTTATATAGTTATTTCATCATCATTATTAAAGCTCATATTTATTGAGCAAGTAATATATGTTTTACAGATACTAATATAATCCTCCTAACAACCTTTTTAGGTAACTGTTACTATCCCATTCTACAGATTGCACCAAAAACTAAGGGACTGAGGTAAAGTAAATTGCCCAAAATTGCACATCTATTACCTTATGGTGCCAGGATTCAGTACGGACATTTTTACTCCAGAACACATGTAGTTAAACACATCATTATCATTTTACTCAATGTATAAGAGAAATAAGTTTTTCAGTATATTTATCACTGAAGTAATTTACAGAAATATAGCATACAAACAGAAAACATTTGCAACACGTTCAGAGAGGGTGGAGAGAGACCAAAATTTTTTAAAATTCACAGATGTTGAAACTAGTTTTGATTCAGAGCCAATGTCGTATTTTTCCAATTACTGAACTGTTTGTGTTCATCAGCATGCTTATAAAGCAACTACCATAGGTACTGCTGTGAAAGACGTTATCCAAACGCTTGAATGGGTACATAATACTCTCAATGTTTACTTAAGTATTTGCTTCCATAATTATAACGTCCCCTGTTAATATTTCACCTTTAGTGTTCTTTATAGGGACAAATTTATTGCTTGAGTAGTTTTGAAGCTAGTTAGGAAAAAATAAATATTACATGTAAGTTAAAGTGACTTCCATTTACACATGGCTTTAGAGTATCAAATGCTATCTATATATGCTGACGTGAAACACACCTGGGATTTCCTGATAGTTCTTTCTGTTCAGGTAACTGCAGTCCTGTATGTGGTCTATTTTTGTTGTTTTGTGATTGATACATTTTATAAGGCTAAAGTAAAATAAAATTGCCATACTATTTATAACATGGTTAAATGAATGAATGGATATGATCTCTTGTGTTTTCTAATGGAATCAACTAAAGGATTACAAATAAAAGAGCAAAGACGATAACTGTCCCTAATGTATGTTTGAAATTGGGTGATAAAAAAATCCTCTATTATTAAACAAAGAAACATATGTTTTTATCTGCAACATTTGTGTTGGCTACTCAATGACCAAACCAAAATTTCTGAATAGTTCAGGACTACATAAGAGGTGTTTGCTCTTGGATTTTTCTTTGTTTATTTTACTTTGTTTTGCTTCTAAGTTTCCTAGTAATCTAGACAAGGCAATAGGCAATGGTAATATGATGTAAGTCAAAGATAGTTGTCAGAGATGAACTAACTAGAACATAGTAGATGGATGGGTTGATTCCCCTACCAGGTCTCAGGAGTCAGGATTTGTAGAGACTAGGTTACCTAAAACAAAATGTTTACAGCATACTTGCTAGACACAGATGGTACAAGGACATAACTTTGATAAACCTTTGGAACCATATTTTTGGCTTTGAAAAAATACAGTTATAACAAATTGGGCAAGTTACCTATTTATTTTTTTTGAAATCTCCATAGTTCTTTTTTTTTTAATTTTCTAACATACATAATGGCAATAAAATTGAAAGATATGTGTAAGAATTAAATGACATCATACATATCAAACACCTAGCATATATCTTGGAAATTAAGAGGTATTATAGTGAAGACCTCACCTCCAGCCTGTCTTCCACTGTTTGAACCCAAATTCTAGCCCTGTAACCTGATGATTATATAGCACTTAAAACAGTGCTCAATAAGCCTGACACTCAAAAACCTCATGATTTCTTCGCATTCTACTCATTATCAATGATCTTGTTTCATCTTTTCTCTTTTCCCTGCCTTCTCCCCAACTCTTCTCTTTCTCTCCCTTTCCAGAGAAGTAACAAAATATACAAGTGAATGCATGGGACATTGCCTTATTCTCCTGAAATAGTCCAACCCTGGCAGTTGTACCTCATCAGCAGAAGTTGTGCAATTTTAACCTCTTCCAATTAGTTCTCTTCTAAATAGCCAGATGTTTTATTTGGTGTCACAACTGGACAGATCAACTAAAAATACAAAATATAATCCAAACTCATCACCTAGGAAATATCATGTGACTTTCAATTAGAAAGGTTAACAATGGAAAAAACTAATGCTAACTTATAAAGAAATGGTTAACTACTGTATACTAGTTGACAATCCACATTTAAAACAAATCTTTCCAAATCTATCAACTTTAGCTTCAGATTTAATTGTTCAAAGCCAATATTTTTACAGATAACCTTGGAAAAAAAGAGCTATAGTATCTATTTACTTAGAGAAGTTAAATGATGCATGTAACATCTCCGATACACAGCACACAACAGTGACAGACATTACCCCTTAAATTACATTTGTTATTCACTTTGACTGCAAAGTGTCCTATACTCATTTACGTTGATTTACATCAGACTATGCTCTTCAGTTTTCAATTGATGCTGAGAAATGAACAAAGACTGGTTCAACATGAAAAATAAAAAAATTCTAAATTAGCCAAACACCAAAGCAAGTGTTTACAAATGTCCAGCATCACCCGTGTTTATAGAGAACAAGACATCAAATGGTAGTTTCTGGATGTTTTCATAACTTGTCCTCCTTCCCTCACACTTAGTGGGGGAGGGGGGAAATGTAAGCTTAGACTCAATTTATAAGTACAAATCCCAGCTCCATTACTTAAAAATGTTTTTGTCTTCAGCAAAATAATAAATCTGTACCTCGGATTCTTCATCTATAAAATGGAAATAGCAACTATAGTAGCCTCCTGAGAAAACTGTTGAGAGAGGATTCAATGAGATGATACACATAAGGCTATTTAAACAATGATGGATACAGTGAGCGCTCAAAAGATGTTAGTTATTAATACCCTCAATAGTACCATTTTAGAGTCCAGAGGGGGCACCATTACAACTTGGAACCCTGCTCAATAATGTTATTTGTACATCTCCATGCATTCTACTCACCCTGAACACATTTCTAGCTGATAAGAGTAAGAGAAGAGTAAGCTATTAAACCACTGGTGTATATAAACAAGTTATTTATCAGTATAACCTTAAATACAGCTTGATTTTAGTTTGGTATCCTGAAGTTACATCAGAGGGTCAGGAGTCAAATGTGTGACTCAGAAAGTTCGGGCAGTATTTGAACAACAACCTGGTAAGTCCAGATATGAGATTACAGCAATGGTAGAAAGGAAAAAGGGGGAGGATCTAGACACTAGCAATGCAGCTATTATGTGAAGAATGGGAGATACCAAAGATGTATGAAAGAGACAGAACTATATATCACTGAAGTAACATGGGTGGTACCAAATAAATCAAACCATACCAAGTTATTTTTTGAATATTCTAGAACAGGAATCCATCGTGGTTTTCTTAGTATATGCTTCATACAACAGTAATTATTAACTCAAAATTTATTTTGGTCTCATCTTAATAATAATTTTAATGTCTCATTGTAGAAGATAGAAATAATGTTTATAGCTGGTAAAATATGATTACCTTCAGAAGAACATCAGGTTAAACTATCTGTATACAATATATTTATGTTCATTGATAATTTTCATGTCTCTCAACGAAGGTGTAAATTTTGGCATCATCTAACCTTCAAGGCACACATGATACCAGTGATGCTTTTTTTTTCTTACTAAGGTGTGCAACTGCTAAAATTAATTGCACCCCAGGGCTATTATATTATGCATGAATTGTCACCCAAATAAATGACAATCTTTGAAAGGGAGTGAATGAATAGTGATTTAGATGTATTCTCAGTGAATGCTGCCAGCTACATGACAACTGACATGATACCCAATTACAAGATCACTAATTAAGGCTATCAAACAAGCCCATGCATATTTGTCCATCACTAGCATTTTTGACCTTGGCTTTTGAATTTTCTTTCAGTAAATGAGTAAAACAAACAAACAAAAAAGCCTTTCAGAATAGCTTATTCTAGATTTCTATCATTTCATAAGTAATAAAATGTGGAAATTTTAATGTGTCCAATTTTAACATGTAACACAATAGCAACGGTATGCTTTTATTTTATTTTTCCTATCTTCAAACTGAAAAAGAACTAAGACTATCAGGTACATGATAGGTAGAGTTTTTTGTATATAATCAAAGTTAAATTGCTCTCAGTTTAAAATGGACTGTTTTATCCATAAGATGTTTATGTATGTTTCATGGTGACCATAAAACAAAAGCCTACAGTAGGTACAGAAAAGACAAAGCCAGGGGAATTAGAGCATACACCACAGCAAATCACATACACAAAGAGAGGAAAAAAAGAGGAAGAAACAAACAATGAAAATACAAACAGCAAGAAAGCAATAAGAATATGGCATTAGTAAGTCTTTACATATCAAGAATTACTCTAAAAGTAAATAGATAGGCAAAAAATGGCAGGATAATTTTTTTTAAAAAGACCCAATTATATGCTGCCTACAAGAGACTCACTTAAACTTTAAAGACACAAATAGACTCAGATGAAGGAACGGGAAAAAAGATGTTTCATGCAAGTGGAAACCCAAAACAGTCAGGGTAGCCAAATTTGTATCAGACACTTTAAAGTGTGTTTTGTAGACACTTTAAAGTGTACTAAAGTACACTTTAAGCCAAAAATGGTAACAAGAAACACAGAAGCTCATTATATAATAATAAAAGGGATCAATTCATCAAGAAAATATGATAATCATATACCAGGGGTGCCAAAAATGTATATAAGTGGACACTTTGGTCAACGTTGCTCAAGCAGTTTTTTATATATATATATATATATATATATATATATATATATATATATATATATATATATATATATATAAACAAATACATATGTATATATGTATATATATGTGTGTGTGTGTGTATATATATATATATATATATATATATATATATGTTTATTTATTTATATAGTAGTTTGCCATACACACACACACAGAGGGTGCCAAAAAAAGGATACACATTTTAAGAAAAAAAATATTAAAATTGCTCATACTCAATATATACCAATAACAAAAGATAAATACAAGTCACGTTTGACTTCTACAATTACAAGAGGTGCTCAAAGTGGTTACCATCAGCATAATTTTAATACAGTTTTTTTCCTTTCTTACAATGTAAGGATTTTTTTGCTCTCTCTCTGTCTCTGTGTGTGTGTGCGTGTGTGTGTATACCCACACACCATATTTTTCTGTGTATAATGTTCACCCACATTTTTGGCTCAAACTTTCAAGGAAAAAATTTTTCATTTTAATTTTTTAATTCAAATATTTGTTCACATTTTGTTACTTGTTTTATGTATTATAAAGGAATTTTAACACTTATTTTTTAACATATTATGGTATGAGAAATTTTATGTAACAAATAATTACAGAACACAAGAATAGATATAAGGTATAAAAAATTTTATGCACCGGTAACAAATTTACAATATTTACACATCCTAGAAGGCCAAGAAATCTCCATCGTTGCACATTTGTTGTAAATTCAACAAAGCCAATTATCATATTCCTTGGGATTATTTTGCCTATGGATATCATTATTGATTTCTAGAGTTACATTTTTAATTCATAAGCATAAATAAAAAAATAAAAACTTTTATATAGATACAGAATTAGTACTGTCCATGCATAATGTGCATCCTTATTTTTGCCTCACAAATTTGGGCAAAAAACTATACATTATGCATAGCAAAATATGGTATATATAGTCAACATTGGTGCTCCTAGATGTATGAAGAAATACTAACAGTTCTGAGGGAGAAATAGAGAGCAATGACAGTACGTGATTTTGATACTCCACTTTCAGCAGTGGATAGATATCCAGACCAAAAATCAATAAGGAAATACTGGACTTAAACTACACACAAGAGCAAATGGACTTAACAGATATTTACAGAAAATTCCATCCAACAGCAGCAGAATGCACACTCTTCTTAATTGCACATGGAACGTTATCCAGGACAGATCATTTGATAGGCCACAACACAAGTCAGCAAATTCAAGAAGACTGAAATCATACCAAGTATCTTTCCTTACCATAATGGTATGAAATTAGAAATCAAAAAGAGGAGAACTGGGACATATACAAGTTTGTAGGAACTAAACAATACACTCCTAAGTGGATCAAAGAAGAAATCAAAAGCGATTTTTTTTTTAATCTCAAGACAAAAGAAAATGAAAACACAACACACAAAAACTTATGGGATGCTGCAAAAGCAGTTCTGAGAGAAGTTTATAGTAATAGAGGCGTAATTAAGAAACAAGAAAATCTCATATAAACAACCTAACCTTACATTTTAAATAAATAGAAAAAGAAGAACCAACTAAGTCCAAAGTTAGCAGAAGGAAGGAAACAAACAAACAAAAAGATCAGATTGGAAATTAACACAATACAGACCAGAAAAACAAACAAACAAACAAAATCAACAAAAGTAAGAGCTCATATTTTGAAAAGATAAACCAAATTGCCAAAACTTTAGCTAGTCTAAGGGAAAAACAGACTCACAAAAATAAAATCAGAAATGAAAGAGAAGGTATTACAGCTGATACCACGGAAATACAAAGTATCATAGAGACTATTATGAATAATTATATGCCAACAAACTGCACAACCTAGAAGAAATGGATAAATGACAAGAAACTTATAAACAACCAAGATGAATCATAAAGAAATAGGAAATCTGAACAAACCAATAAGGAGTACGGAGATGGACGCTAATCAAAAAACCTATCAAAACATAGGAGTCCAAGACCAGATAGATTTTTCACTGATGAATTCCACTAAACATTTAAGGAAGAATTAACACTAAACTTTCTCAAACTCTTTCAAAAAATTAAAAAAGAGAGAACATTCCCAAACTCATTTGCAAGACCAGTATTACCCTGATACAAAAGCCAGATAAAAATACCACAAGGAAAGAAAATTCTCGACCAATATCCCTGATGAATGTACTCGTAAAATTTCTCAATAAAATACTAGCAAACAAAATTCGATGGCACATTAAAAGGATGATGATCAAGTAGGATTTATCTCTGGAATGCGAGGATGACTCAACATATGCAAATCAATAAATTGGGTACACTGTATGAACAGATGAAAGATAAAAATTATATGATCCTTTCAATAGTTGCAGAAAAAGCATCTAAAAAATATAACATCCTTTCATGATAAAAATCCTCATAAAGTTGGATATATAGAAGGAATATTCCTCAACATAATAAAGGCAATATACAACAAACCCATCACTTATATCTTACTTAGGGGTAAAAGGATGAAAGCTCTTCCTTCTAAGATCTGGAACAAGACAAGGGTGATCATTCCCACCACTCTTATTCAACATAGTATGGAAATCTTAGGCAGTCTTAGGTAGAGCAATCAGGCCAGCCAAAGAAATAAAAGGCATTCAAATTGTAAAAGAAGTAAAATTACTATTAATGGCTGATATGATTTTATATACAGAAAATCCTAAAGACTCAAACAACCAAAACGTTAAACAAATCAATGAATTCAGTAAAGTTGCAAGATATAAAATCAACATAAAAAATTGCTTGTGTTACTATGCATTAACAACAAAATGTCTTTAAAAAACAAAAAAAATAACTATCCAATTCACAATAGCATCAACATCAATAAATTACTTAGGAATACATTTAGCCAAAGAAGTGAAAGATCAGTGCAGTGCAAAGTACAACTCTTTGACAAAAGAAATTAAAGAAGACATAAATAAAGGATGTCAGTGTTCATGGATCAGAAAAAATTAATGTATTAAAATGTCCATACTAACCAAAGCCATCTATTGATTCAGTGCAATCCCTACTAAAATTCTAATGACATTTTTCACAAAAGTAGAAAAAAAATCCTAAAATTTTTTATGGAACCACAAAAGATCATGAATAACCAAAACAATCCTGAGAAAGAACAACAAAGCTAGAGGCATCACACTTTCTGATTTCAAACTGTACTACAAACTATAGTAATTAAAGCAGTATGGAACAGTAAGTCCTCACTTAATGGCATTGATAGGTTCAGTGACTTTAAGTGAAACAATGTATAACAAAACCAATTTTACCATAAGCTAATTGATATAAAAAGACTTATGTTCCTACTGCATCTCATCAATGTTATAATGAAATGATGTTAAACAAAATAATGTTATTTGAGGACCTGCAGTTTTAACACAAAAATAGGCACATAACCCAATGAAACAGAACAGAGTCCAAAAGTAATCCCCCACATATACAACTAATATTTGACAAAGTCAAAGCATACAATAGGGAAAGGATTATCTCTTTAATAAATGGTATTGGGGAAACTAAATAACCACATGCAGAAAAGTAAAATTGGACCCCGATCTTACACTACTCATAAAAATTAACTCAAAAAAGGATAAAAAATATTTCAACATAAGACTTGTAACCATAAAACTCCTAGAATAAGACATAGGGGAAAAGTTCCTTGACATTGGTCTTAGCAATGATTTTTTTTTTGTATATGACATTAAAGCATAAGCAACAAAAGCAAAATTAGCAAGCAGACTACATCAAACTAAAAAGCTTTAGGAAAGCAAAAGAAACAATCAACAAAATGAAAAGGCAACCTCTGGAATGGAAAAAAAAATATTTGCAAACCATATACTGGGTAATGGATAATATCCAAAATATAGAAAGAATACATCAAATTCAATAAAACAACAAAATCTAATAAAAAATGGGCTAAAAGATTAGATCATAAATGGTCTCACCAAAAAAAATGAAACATAATGTGAGCTTATAGAAGTGCTAGCTAAGGCTACCATGGTAATCAGCCATCCAGCCATAAATAAATAAATAATAAATAAATGTATCAAATCAACAGACTGTACATCATAAACTGACACTGTTATGTGTGAACTATATCTCAATAAAAAAGTATTACATTTTGATAAGATTTTTCTTGTTTTTATTGGAAAATGAATATGACACCTACATTCAGGATTAGATCTTATGATCAATCTGACTTGTATTTTCTCTTACTTAAAAATTTGTGTTTCTTAAATTAATTCTATGCTTCTTAAAATAGAACCCTATCCTTATTTGAAGCAATGCAATTCATGTCTTCTTAGTGGAGTGCTCGGTCATTTCCCAGAACAAGCTCCTTAAAACATGATGAGAAGAGTCCAAAAGGGCACAAAGAGAAGAGCAGAAGCTAGAAAAGTAATAAAAAGGAGATGGACTGCTAGGAAAGTTCTGAGCCTCTACATGATAGCAGAAGACTGATCAACAGTTGTCTCCAGTGATGTGGAAGCAATGCTACTGTTAAGGGTTGACTTTTGCCTTGTCTTCCTTATAGATGACCCTGTTTTTGACCTTGGCACCCAGCTCACTGCAGAAATCAGCCATTATGCTCCATATTAAACTATCTGCCTCGCTGACCCACAAAATTAGAAACAATGAACTTCAATTGTAAACCACCAAGTTTGGGGATGGCTGAATAAGCAGCCAGAGAGAACTGATAACATTGCATTAATCCACTGAGATTTTGAATTTGATTCAGCAGCCAGGTTTTCTTTTGCTGAAAATTAATGCTAGTAACACAACTGGCACAGCAGAGTGTCACAACCCCATGGCTGAGAACTACTGGCCTTGGTGACAGAGATCCAATTCTGTAGCTGAACATGCTTTTGGTAGAATTTAATGGCAGTGGATAAAATACAGTTTTGTGGATGTCCTGGTTTTTAGAAACAACTTTAAAGCCTGTCTTGAAAGAAAGGTCAACATTCTGCTCTTCTTCTACTGGACCACATGTGTTAAATACAGAGCTTTCATTTCAGAGTTTTCATTTCAAAAAAGGTCCACCTGAAAATAAAATTTTGTAAAGAGGTGAATGTCATTAATTTTGCCGAACTGCATTAAGTATTATTAAGCCAAGGCCCAGAAAAGTAAGATGGTTTCAAATTCATGTAAGTGGGAGTGAGAGAGAAGGAATCCAAACTCCATTCTTTTTTTTGTTTGTTTGTTTGTTTTTTTTGTTTTTTTAAAAAACCCCTTTATTAGGTACGTGAAACAAAACACTAAATAGAAATGCTGCATCATAAATACTTATTTTGGGGGGTTACTTTCCCTCATGGGTTGGCCTAAGATGTCCATTGTGAATATATGAAAAAACAAACTCCATTCTTTATCCACCTGCCTCAGATTTTTGCCTCGTACAACATCCTGAGACTTAATTTGGAGGACAGCAATGGCTTCTGAAACCCCAAAGAGCTTGCACCCTATGAACTACAAATATCAGTAGTTTGATATTTTATAAATTTAATCAACAAATATTTATTAAACAACAATCCCAGTCATCTACAGGTACATCCTACTCTGTGCATATTCCTCTTTAAAGGAGGAAGCCAACCTGACATTGTAAAATAGCAGGACCCAGGTAGCATTTTTTTTCTAAGTCTCATTACCACTCTGTGTTTATTAAGATAAACAAAAATCCACTCTCCCCTTTCTTTCTTTCTTTTGTATAATTCAGTCTTTTAGATCTTATATACTACACACATAACTTTTAATACTGGGGTGATTTTTGTTTTAGTTTTGTTTTCTAAAGTAATTCAATAGAAAACATAAGAATTGTAGTCCCAATACTAAGCCATCATTATATTGGATTGTCCACACACTAAAGTACAGTTTGAGTATTGTAAATGAGCTCTATTCATTTTGCAAACCAAGAACAAGTCAATAGTGTTTGCTTACAAGGTCAGGACAAATGAGTGCACTGTAGTTTTCTCTTTCTTCCACTCTGCAGTAACCCTCAAATGAAATATGTTCAAAACTAACTATGTAGTATATAGTAAAAGCATATATAAAACAAAAACCCCTTGTTCTTTGATAAGGAAATGCCTGCCTCATAGTAAACCTCCCATCTGGCTTACCCAAGGTGTGTTTTTATCAAGCAGTCTTTATTAAGTTTATAGTGCCATTTCCCTAAACAGGATAAATGAATATGCACCTGAATAACAACTATTTACGAACAAGTTAACAGACTGACCAATTTAAAAAAAAAAAAAAACATTTTTAAAAAGCTTGCCAGAAATCAACATAGATAGAACTAGAGCAAACTTTTAAGAGTCCTACATTTAAGTCCCTTGGTTACATTAGAATTGTTAATGAACTTGCTATATTTAAGATATGTTTTGGATAGAATTCTCTTCCCTGGTACCAATAGAGACTTCACACATTTAACAAATTAATAAAGTTCATCTCACAAGTAAGAATAATCACATTCCGGCTTTGGAGAAAGAAGTCATAGAAAGTTCTTTAGATTCAGCTTCACCTACCATTTTGTAGACCAGGTGCCACTTTTACTACATTTGGTTATTTAATCCTCTAAGCATTCTGTGAAAATGAAAAAATTATCACCTCCTTTCCACAGAGAAGGAAACTGAGAATAAAATTTTTTGAGAAAAATAGTAACTTTATAGCAGAACAACCTCACAGATATTATCTGTAGTTGCCAGACTAATGCCTCCCTACTCCCCACCTCCCCCTTCCAAAAAATATATCCACATCTTATTCATTAGGGTCTGTGGCAAAGTAGAATTATGTTGCAGATAGAATTAAGGTTGCTAATCACCTGTCCTTAAAATATATAAATTATCATGGATTAATTAAAGTGGGCCCAATGTAATCACAAGTATCTTTAAAAGATGAAGGGGCAGGCAGCAGATGAGTCAGAAGATTTGAGGATGTGAGGATGCTGGCTTTAAAGATGGAGAAAGACAAGCCAAGGCGTGTAGCAGCCTCTAGAACCTGGAAAAGGCAAGGAAGCAGATTTTCTTCTAAAGCCTCCGGAAAGGATGCAGCCCTGCCAATGACTTGATTTTAGCCAGTTATATCTGTGTTGTATTTCTAACCTTTAAAAGTATCAGAAAATAAGTTTGTGTTGTTATAAGACATTAAGTTTGTACTACTTTGTTACAACAGAAATAGAAAATGAATACACCATCATAACCAACTGACAAGTTTCCTATCACCATTAATGTCACATGCCCTGATAAGATGCAGGGAGGAGGGCATCTTCATCACTGTGGTATGCTATGCAAAAATTCCTAACATCTCCCAATGGTTCACAAATCCCAAACAAGCAGAATCTCTTCAGCATGTTCTGTACCTCTTGCGAAATAGCTCCAAGCTTGGCATTAGCAGCAGCCAGCTATTTTTGAGCTTAATCTCTCCCAGCCACCTCCAAGCCCAGCATAAGTGACAACCATCTGCAGATCACTTTGTAGCTCAGAGCAAGTGACTCTAGGCTGGGCAGAGATAACATTGGCCTGCAACAGAACACCTCCAAGGAGGCTCAGAACCAACACACTTGGTGGCAAGCTTCAGAGCACAGCAGAGCAACACTCAACCATCTCCACAGATGATACACAAAAGTGTTGACTAGACAGGCACCAAAACCCTGCTAAAGCAAATCCTGCTCTGTGTGTCAGGCCCTACACAATAGCTCCTCCACTGTAATCATGGCCAGTCCTCACAACCAATCAGCCCAAGAGTCAATCCATCCTATTGACATACAAATAGCAACCAAGACTCATCTACAACAGGAGAGCACACACAACCCACACAAGAGACATACCTGGAGCACCTGGCTCAGGTGACTAGGAAAACTGCTCCACTTGATCCTGCAGGACACTTACTACATCAGGCCACTCTACAAAGACTGGGAAACATACCATGTTTCCCCCAAAATAAGACCTAATTGGAAAATAAACCCTAGCATGTTTTTTCAGGATGCTTGTAATATAAAATAAGCCTTACAGTATTTCCCCCAAAATAAGGCTGGGTCTTATATTAATTTTTGCTCCAAAAGACATATTAGGGCTTATTTTATATTACGAGCACCCTGAAAAATCATGCTACGACTTAATTTCCAGTTAGGTCTTATTTTCGGGAAAACATGATAGCAGCTCTACCTAATACACAGAAAGAAACACAAGGAGGTAGACAAATGGGGAGACAAAGAAACATGTTCCAAATGAAAGAACAGAACAAAGATCCAAAAAAAAGAACTAAACAGAATGGAGAAAACCAATCTAACAGATGCAGAATTCCAAATACTGGCTATAAAGATGCTCAGTGACCTCAGTGAGCACTTCAACAAAGAAACAGAAAGCATAAAAATGAAGATTAGAAAACACAACAAAGAACCAGCAAGAAATGAAGAATACAATACCCGAAATGAAGAATATACTACAGGGAATCAACAGTAGATAAGATTAAGCAGATAACTGAATCAGCAATTCAGAAGATAAGGTAGCAGAAAACAATCAGCACAGCAAAAAGAAAAAAGAATCCAAACAAATGAAGATAGTTTAAGAGGCTTCTGGGACAACATCAAGCATACCAACATTCGTATCACAGAAGTACGAGAAGGAGAGGAGAACACAGAATTCAATACCTAGTTGAAGAAATAATTACTGAAAACTTCCCTAACCTAGCAAAGGAAATCGACATACCAGGCAGCACAGAGTCACAAATAAAATGAACCCAACAGGCCCACACCAAGATACATTATAATTAAAATTCCAAAGTTTAAAGACAAAGAGAGATCACTGATATGTGGTATATAAACCAAAAAGAACAAGACAAACAAATGAGAAACAAAAACTCATAGACACAGACAATAATTTAGTGGTTACCAGAGGGTAAGGGGGTGGGGGGTGGGTGATGAGGGTAAAGGGGATCAAATATATGGTGATGGAAGGAGAACTGACTCTGGGTGGTGAACACACAATGGGATTTATAGACGATGTAATACAGAATTGTACACCTGAAATCTATGTAAATTTACTAACAATTGTCACCCCAATAAAATTAATTTAAAAAAAAATTTAAAAAAAGACAAAGAGAGAATCTTAAAAGCAGCAAGAGAAAAGTGGTTAGTTACCTACAAGAGCTCCCATAAGACTTCCAGCTGATTTTTCAACAGAAACTTTACAGGCCAGAAGGGATTGGCATGAAATATTCAAAGTGATGAAAAGTCAATACCTAAAACCACGATTACTCTACCCTGAGAAGCTCTCATTTAGAATTGAAGGACAGAAAAAGAGCTTCCCAGAGAAGAGAAAGCTGAAGAAGTTTGTCATCACCAAACCAGTATTACAAAGAATAATTTGGGGGGACTTTTTTGAGAAAAAGAAGAAAAAACATCAAAAATATGAATAACAAAATGGCAATGACTACATATCTAACAGCAATTACTTTCAATGCAAATGGAATAAATGTTGCAATCAAAAGACAGATACAGACTAAAAGTAAAGAAATGGAAAAAGATATTTCACGAAAATGGGAGGGAAAAAAAACGAAAACTGGGTAGCAATACTTATACAGACAAAATAGATTTTAACACAAAGCATATAACAAGAGACAAAAAAAGGACCCAGTAATCCCACTTCTAGGTATTTACCCTAAGACACCCAAAACACTACTTTGAGGGCACATCTGTTCGTATGTTCACTGCAGCATTATTTATAATAGCCAAGACATGGAGGCAGCCTGGGTGTCTATCAATGGAATAATGGATAAAGAAGAGGATGTACATATGTACAATGGAATATTACTCAGCCAAAACAAAGTAATTTTACCATCTGCAATAACATGGATAGACCTAGAGTGTATTGTGCTGAGTACAGTAAGTTAAACAGAGAAAGGCAAATGCCATATGATTTAATTTATATGTGCAATCTAAAGAACAAAGTACACAAACAAAACAGAAACAAATTTACAGATACAGAGAACATTTTGATGGTTGCTAGATGAGAGGGGGGGTTGGAGGAATGGGTGAAAAAAAGGAAGGGATTAAGAAGTACAAATTAGTTGTTACAAAACAGTCAAGGATGAAAAGTATAGTATAAGGAATATAGTCAGTAATATTGTAATAACTATGCATGGTGTCGGATAGCCATTAGAATTATTGGGTGATCACTTCAGAAGTTATATAAATGTCTAATCACTATGTTGTACACCTCAAACTAATATACTTATGGCAACTGTAATTGAAAAATTA
The DNA here is from genome assembly GCF_964194185.1 of Rhinolophus hipposideros. Taxonomy (NCBI): domain Eukaryota; kingdom Metazoa; phylum Chordata; class Mammalia; order Chiroptera; family Rhinolophidae; genus Rhinolophus; species Rhinolophus hipposideros. Next base: position 24,629,277 of record NC_138064.1, on the reverse strand, counting down.
AAAATACATATTTTTAAAAAGATTATCTAGAATAAAGAACAAGGTTATATTACTTGCTTAAAATTAGCAAATGAATAGTTTAAAAAAAGAAAAGAATCTTAAAAGTTTGTGGATTAAGAAACGTCTCTATAACATTCTCTTTATCTCAAATTCTCAGTTTCTTTTCCTGCTTATTTGTATCTGTCCTTGTGGAATTTTATTTCAAATCAGTAATAATATATCTATAATAATTTCTGGTGTCGATATTGGCCTCAAACACTAGATGTCCTGAAGCAAAGCTGTAATAGAAACATCTTATCACATGATTTGGGGTTAAATAGAAAAAAATGATCATCTGAGCTGTAATCATAATAATAACATTCACTGAACTTACTATCATCCATGCACTACTATCAGCCTTTTAAATGTATTCATCTCATTTAATCCACAAAATTATCTCATGATGTAAGACCATCTTTACTCATGTTCAAATGAAAAAAAAAAAAAAAATCACAAAACTTTAGACACAAGAAAGTTATGCAACTTGTTACATGAGCAATAAGTGGTAGAGGTAGATTTCAAACCTCTTCAGTTTGATTCCAGGGTTTAGTGTCTGACTACAACAGTAAAAGCATTTGGACTGAAAGTATGGTTCAGCACAGGTTTATCCAAATTATTATATCAATAGTCAATATTTATTAAGTGATCTCATTTAAGCCTCACAGCCATCCCTATGAGGGAACCTGTGCCAGATCAGGTTCCCTGGTAATTAGACTCTGACATAGAGAATAGAATTCAGGAAGTTTACTGGGAAGTGTACCCCAGGATTGACGTCTATAAGGGAAGAGGAAGAAGGGAGATTGGGCAGAGGCAGGAGTTGGGCTGTGGTGCAGTCACAAGAAAGGTGTCAGTCATTCCCTCGGTGGGGGGGGGGTTCTGGAGCTGGGATGTCCCTGCAGAGTTGTAAAACTTGAGGCAAGATGTTTAAACCGCCTCGGTCACCAATCACTGGATGTGGGCCACCCCTGGGAACGATTGAGGCCTTCAGTGAGGGCAGAGAGCAAGCTCCAGAATGATGAGCTGTGAGTCATCAGCTCTGACACCCTCAGCAGCTGGGGAATAAGTACTTCAGACCTGAAGTATAGGCAGAGGGCTCGGTTGATTCTGGGTAGTTTACCGGGTACTTACAGATAAAAAAGCTGAGAAGAAGATAGTAAATTACTTGCCTCAAATCAAAGAAATAGAAAGTGATGTAGCTAAGGCATGACTCTAGATCTGATGGAGTCCAGAGTGAGTCCTACCCAGTGGGCTATGCTGCCTCAAGGTAGGCAAGAACGATTGGGGACCAACGAAAAGGTTAGCTGGAGTGTGGTGGGAACAAACATGTCAATACAACTACACAGGAAGCTACCTAATTCTGTCCAGGATATCACAGGCCAACAGCAAATGCTCCCTGAGAAGTGACAGAAAAAGGCAAGAATGAATTCAGTGTATGTTTTGATTTTGGTAATAGTGATTGTTAGACACCTTTTAAAAATGATCATACAATGTATCTTTCTTAAAAGAACAAGGAATTAAAATATTTTAAAAAGTTTACATTGAAAAGCATGGAAGATTAAACATGGAAGCTCAACTATGATAAATCAGTAGTATAAAAATAGAACTCCCAGTCCAACAATCTCAAACTTTCTGGTAGATTAAGCTTTTTCTCAACTAGAACTCACATATGTGTAAGTAACTCTACTCACAGAGGCCAAGGGAATAGATTTCTGTGGGCAAACATATTTGTAAAAATTGACACGAAATACATTTTTATATATTTACTCTAGCTCAAATCATTTAATGGTCAACTATCATAAATACAACCCCCAAAGAACTATTTTACTTTTTTTGGCTAATTTAACAGCAATTGAATGAACTCTTAAATTCTTTTTACCCCCAAAATTACAGAACTTGTCTTATAATGCCTTTGAAAGTCTCTAATTTCCAACATATTGAAGAGCGAATCTAATTCTCCCCGTTCCATATTTAACAAATGTGAGCTAGTTGAAAAGATTTGAAAGAGGTAATTCCAAACAGGATTACAGGGAGTGTGACTAGGAGAATCAGAAAGAGTTGGGAGGAGGGAATGAAGGGGGAGATGGAGAAAGAGGAGGCAAAGATGGAGGAGACTGAGGTTTAACTGTAGAAATAGTAAATAACCATGAGATTATCAGAAATAAAATATTTTAGAAACTTTGTCTTCCAATGCTCTTCCTGATTCATATATCTCTGCAAAACTGCTAACAAGTATTATTCTTGACATAATTGTGTTTTTATCTTTCCTTTAAATATAAAGAAACTGTCAAATATCTTTTTCTTTCTCAAGTCAAGCTATAATATGTCTATAGTAGAGCATTCCCCCAGATTTTCTAGTCCAATAAACGTTGCCTAAAAAAGGAAATGACTCTGGTTTGGCATTCGTTCCTAAAAAATGTGTCCTATGATAACTGCATCCTTTTCTAAGGATCTACGAAGTGACTGTTTATTAATCCATTTGAGAACTTGACCAGGGGGTGATGCCATAGTAAGACATCAATTCTATATTTCAAAATTACTCTACTCTTTTATATTTGTAAGATTACAATCTTGAACACCAGGTTGTTAATGGTTTTCCAATGGTAAACAATCTCAATGGTAAATAACCATAAAACCATTTTTTGCATGAAATTTTTACTGTATCTTAATATGAAGATTATTCTCCAGTGGCAAAAGTCATTCTCAAAATAGCAGAACTCCTGTCCACAGAAGTATTCAAGCAAACACTGGATGATTCCATGTCATATAGAGTTAAGCGCTGCTGCTTTCTTTCTGTCACCTATGGAATATTTAGTCTTTCCAATGTAGTAGTACATCTACCACATAAATGTAAGGTATTTATTCATTCTACAAATGGTTGAGAACAAAAAAAGTTTTTATTTGATTACTATGTACTAAGTACTGAACTGAACACTGAGGTACCAAGAAAAATAAAGTAAAACCTGAGCCTACAGAGTCTGCATTCTTTTTGCCATGACTAAACTCATTATAATCAATTGAAACATTCATGAAATAAAAACATTTTCTGAATTTTTTTAAATCAATATGTTAGAACCAAAGTATGATGTTCAGCATCAACATTAACACCAAGGATCATATATTCTACTATAGGGCTTCTCAGTGTCATGAATATGCTAATATGCATTGTGACTCTGTAGGACCAGAATCGAATATAGCATTTGCCAAACTTATATGGCCAGGGATCCCCTTTTCGCCTTGAGAACTCTTAAGGGAATAGGCTTTTGCACACACACAAAAAATCAATGTTTCCAATATGGGTGGGAAATAATAGACCTGAGAATTGTCTTTAGCACTGCACTGTCTTTCATTCAGTTATCACAGAGCAATTCAAAGACGATTCTGAGGCAACCAATGACTAAGTGCATGAGTGAACAATGCAGACCATACACTTGAGGGAACTGATGTTACATTACGTTCTTATAGGAGAAATACAAATCTTATTTTTTTTACTAATCTGAATAGCTTCAGAATGGATTCTATACATAACTACATTGATTCCCAAATTTGAGAGTGCCTATACACAAAACTGAACAGAGAATTTTTGCATCTGCATGGACTAACTTTTGTATCATTCAGATGTTGATTTTTCTTTTAGGAAATTCTTTTGAACACCCGAAATTAAGCACAATGCTACTCCCTAAAATAGTTATTCTCAAACTTTAGTCCACAGAGCACCTATACCAAAACTCTTGTGATGTTTATTAAAAATTGTAAGTTTCTTAACTTTCAAAAAAATCAGAATCTCTGGTAGTGACCCACAAATGTGTATATTTTAAACTATTGTTCTAGTGATTCTTATGTACAACAAAACTGAAGAGGCATTGAACTAGAGCCCAATCTATCTTACATTTGTTCTCTTATTTTAAGAAACATATTCTTATAGTGCATTGTTTTGAATCTCCAGGGCAATGGGAGAACATATCAATGGAGATAACAGTATTCTGCAGCTGTGTGAGAACCATTATCGTGTCCAGTGTGGCAAACTTATTAAAATTCAAAACTTCTAATGGGGGAAAAATAAGAAAAAAACAAAGATGGCTAGTTTTGGATTAATTTCCATCTCATTATTGCAAATTGGAAAAGCTAAGAAGTCAGAGGAAGGAAGATAATCAGCTTGAAGATAATGAGATAATATATTTCTAAGCATCTTTAATACATATTTATTCCCTAAGAAGTCAAAAATCAGTATCTGGAATGAAAAGACGATTCTGGGAAAATGGCTGCCTGAAATTTTCCTGGTGCCCTTGTCCTCTCCTCAGCTCCTTGTTAAAGAGGCTTAACAAATAAATTAACTTGGATGGTAAAAGCACAATTAGGTATTTCATTGTTGGTAATGTCTGGGAGAGAAGCAATGTATCAACAGAACTGAAAGGTTTGGTAGCAGACACTGGTAGACTCTGCTTTAGGGATAGTGAATGGGGGTCCACTCTTTGCTCTCTTCTGAGAGTCACCTATTTATCAATTTAGAAAAAAAAATCTAGAAGAAGGTATGCTCATAAACTGAGTCATTTGTGGCCCATTGGTCAAGAGGGGCCAATTCTCTTCTGCTTAGTCCTAAAGAAACCTAAGGTATGAGGAGTGTCTCCCTATTCCCCAGTAGAATACTCAGTTTTTCCTCCTTGAACGACCTGTGGAAAGCTCTCCAGGACTGCCCCAGATGGAGAAGTCCCAAAATCTGTCTGTGCTGTGCTGAGGTTACTTATACCTATGGACAGGCAATGAAAAATTACAAACCACCAAAGTAGACATCATAAAGACATTGACTATAAGAAAAAGATAAATTACCCAATAGAAAACATAGTCAAACAATATGAAAAAGCAATACAGAAAGACTCACCTAAGAAAAACTCAAGCACATGTATATAAAGAGTCATGTACAGAAATATGCATTTCAGAATTACAGAAAAATTGAGAACCCCTTTTTAAAATTATTGTTCATTCATGTAGCTGAAAACTGAATTAAAATTAATGGAACAGAAACTCATGAATATGGTCAAATTTCAAAAATCTTACATTATACGAGAAAAAGCAAGTACATCAATTGTAAATTCACTATACTATGTACACAAATCATATAATCACACTATATTTATGCATTTACATATAGGAAGACAAAATCTGCATGGCATAACAAACAACAAATTGAGGATTATAATTATGTCTAAAAAAGGAAACAAGAAAATATGGCACAGAACTTAGTGAACTCAGAGATTCACTACTGAATCTCTACTGTTTTATTTGTAAAACACACACACAAAGAAGGGGAAGAAAATTGTGATTTCAGTAATGTGTTCAATGATGTTTATTATATAGATTTTCTATATTTCTATACCCTTAAAGTATTATTTAATGCAAGGAAGATATAAAAGACCTCAGCTTAGCTAAGTAACAACTCAAGTTTTCAATTAGGAAGAAAATCACTAAATCTCAATGATAATTAAAAAAAAACACTGAGTCACATCTATACACAACCGTGAAATAACTGTGCTCTAAGGACAAAAACAAAATTTATAAGCTTTTGGACAGAAACAAGAGACTAAAACAAAGAAAGGAGAATCAGACTAGAGCAGATTTCTAATCTTCAACTCTCGACAGCAAAATACAACCTGTTTTGAGGAAAGAAATGTGATTTCAAAATTCTATTAGCAAAGATATAATTCTTATCTGAAAGCAAAAGGACTTCTGCTTTCTTGTTCACATAAAGAGCTTGGAAGATGCCACTCCTTCCTAACAGTAAGTAAAAATCTGAACACATTGAAAAATCAACAGTCCTTCATGGACGCATAAGTGAGGGTAGGTCACAGGTCAAAGTGCTTCACCCAAGATTGAAGAAATGGAGAAGCCAATACAAGGCATCATGGCTTCCTGGAGCAGAGATTCACCTCAGAAACCACCTTGAGAATTAGGGCCGGGCTGGCAGGGTTGGTGGGGAGTGGGAGGAAAGCTGAGCTGTAATCAACAAGTTGCTGAAGGCAACTGTCCACACTCATGTGGACAAATCTGAAAATTAAAACCTCCAGGAGAACACATTCATAGGTGGGCCAAGCAATATTGTGAAACTTACCTTTCGATGCTGAGCCAGTTTCCACAGTAGAGAGCAGCAAAAACTCTCCTCAAGCGTCTGGTAGGTGGATAGGGAAAAGGAACCACTTTTAAACAGGCCAGAACACACTGTTTTTCTTAACAAGGCCGACACTCAGGAAAAACTAGTTAACTAGAGTCTAGCCTACTGGGGTATAATCAGAGCCTACCTGACCTGGAGGAAGGGAATATCCAACACCAGCCTCCATTAGCCTCCCAGGAGGGAAAAGGGAAATATCCAAATCCAGCCATCCTGTATCACCTAATGGGAAGAAAAAAAAAAGTACTGATGAAGATCACACACAGATGAGGGGCACAAGCTCACTAAAAGAGTGACACCTAATTATATGACTAGAGAACATTTACCCATCTCCCATACCTCACCACCGTTTACCCTAGGTTCCTTTTACTCAAATACATCATGTGCAGCTATCATGAAAGCAAAAGAAAGACATTTTCTAATATGCAGTAAACAATGTATATACCTTCTATAATCATCCATATAAATATATATACCAGTCGTGCTAAAATAATGTACACAATTAGACACTGGTCAATGTTGCTCAAGCCGTAGTTCGCCAAAATCAGGTGTCTGGATGCTGATGGTAAACACTTTGAGCATCTCTTATAATTGAAGAAGTGGAATGTGACTTATATTCATGTTTTGTTATCAGTATACATTGAGTATTACAATTTCAATAGTTTTTTCCTTTCTTAAAATGTACATATATTTTTTTGGTACCCTCTGTATTTACTCTTTGAGGAAAATACTACACTTGCCCATACCAAGTGACAATTTATTGAGAACACAATTAACAAAATATGAGTAAACAAAATTCAGTAACAATGATTGTTTTAAATATATATGTATGTGTATATATGTATGTATGTGTGTGTGTATATATGTGTGTGTGTGTATATATATACACACATATGTGTGTGTGTGTGTGTGTGTGTGTGTGTGTGTATACATCCTGTTTCCCTGAAAATAAGACCTAGCCGGACCAGGACAATCAGCTTTAATGTGTCTTTTTGAGCAAAAATTAATATAACACCCGGTCTTATATTACATTATATAAGATCCGGTCTTATGTTATATTACAGTATATAAGACCCAGTATTATATTTTATAATATTATACTATACTATACTATACTATATTATACTATATTACTTTATATTATTTTATATTATTTTATACCCGGTCTTATAGTAAAATAAGACCAGGTCTTATACTAATTTTTGCTCCAAAAGACACATTAGAGCTGATTATCCGGCAAGGTCTTATTTTTGGGAAAACATGATATATATAGATATATATAGATATGTATATCTATATATATCTATATATATTCTCAAACTTATATGACTAGGAATTATAATGAAAGTATTAAGGAATTATTTTCAAAACACAATCACTGAATTGATAAATAAAAATTCCAAATTACTAAAATTCAGGAGTAGGGGAAATGAATGCTTTGCAAACATCTTCCTCAGTAGAGATTTTGGTAAATCAGTACTGTGAAATGTTCTTTGAAGGGTTAATAAGTATTTAACATTTCTTTGATGGTAGATATATGTTTACATAGATGGTTACAATGGGAATGTAAGCCATAATGAATGAAAAATACAGTAGTATTTCCAATTTAAATTATGGAGTAAAAGAGAAAGAAACTTAAGTCAGCATAGGAAAGACAATTTGGAACCGAACAAAAAGAAAACAAAATGTACTCATTAATTAACATTAAATATGATGAAAATATTTGAAAATATCATAAATGATTGAATTTATTACACAAAGACAAATGCTATAAGACTGAATAAATTCAGGAACTCCAGCGACATGCCATTTGTAAGTGATACGTGGAAAACGAAATATCAAAGATAAATTGAAAACAAAGAATTAGGCATATCATAGAATTACAAACCAAAAGAAAGTAGAGTGGTTATATTAACATCAGGTAGCAGGCAATTCAAGACCAAAGGCAGGAAAAGGGACTAATCATTTGTAATGGTTACTGCACACTTGTCATTTTCAGGTCAAAAGTAGTCAAATATTTTGCAATTTCAAAAGTGTCTGCATATATAATTATTAAAATTCCTTAAAAAGTAAGTCAAACACATCACTATATTATAATTCTAGTAAAGCAAATAATATTGGGACATTTTTAACATTAATAGAAAAAAGAAAACTCATAAAATTGTATTAATAGATGCCAAAACACATTTGCTAAAATTACTCAACCATTTCTAATAAAACTTCTAAGAAATACAGGACTAGAGGGAAAAATGCAAAAAAGATACTTATAAAAATTAGTAAGAAATATTTATTAGACAGTCCAGAAAAAATTAGAAATACATGAGATGACTGCTGTCAACATAGATTCTTAGTAAAATCTTGGCCGGAGAAAATCAAAGGAGGGATATTTATAAAGTTTGGGGAATTTGATTTAAGGTCGTTCTTTCCATAGAGGGTAGAATGCCTGATTGGGATGAAACAAAGTTCATGATATAATAGTTTGGGATTGATGGATGTAGCAAAATGAAGATTTTGAAGGAAGTCTTAAAGAGCAAAAATTAGTAAAAAAAAAAATATTTTTTTTGAGATGTAGGCTGTTTAGCCTGAGTATTTTCTTTGAATAAATGAAATTTCTGAAAGTTTCTGAAATAAACGATACTATTATTTATTATTATTTTCTTCAGTATTATTATTCTGGACAGAAATTTCCTGGAACAATAATGTTCTGTTATTGCAGATAGTCAGATTGTAGATGAAATAAAGTTGTAAGTGTTCCCCAAAAAAGAGCTAATTTAAAAATAAACAAAACTTAGGAAAATATTCCTATAAACTTCAGATGATAGTAAATTTTTACCAGACCAGAAACTCAAAACTGGACCAGAAAAAATTATATATTTGACAACTTTTAAAAACTGTATTTAAAAATAGGTAAAATTATCAAAGTCAAAAAATGAAAGAGAGACTGGGAGAAAATTGTTAAAACACATATGAAAAAAACAATATTCATCATAAGATGAGGAAAAGACAAACCGCCAACAGAAAAATAAATACAGGATAGGAGGAGGCATTTCACAAAAGAGGAATGGCAAATGGCCAATAAATATGAAAGGATGATTATTGTAGCTAGTCATCAAGGAAATGCAGTGTATACCATTTTGTGCACATCAAATTTGCAGAGACAGAAAGAAAAAACTCATCAGGCTATGTGTGGAAATAGGCACTCATATTCTGTGGATAAGATTATAAATTACACAAGTTTATAAGTTATTTTTAGTTGTATTTGTTGTATTATTATATGTTTACAGTGTGTTTCTATTGATTCCATTTCCTTATCAACTGAAAAAAAACAGGGACACCAACAGGACAGTCATCAAATGGTGAAGAGCTGACCACATTCTTGTACATACATTTTATAAAAAATCAGAAAACTATTGTAAGGGAGGAAAAAAATCTTCCCTACCCTCTGGGTCTCTGACTAGCCCTAAGAATTAAACTGACATTAAGACAGACTAACAGGAGAAAAGAACACACATTTTATTAAATTCTTACATGTACATGGGAGCCTTCACAAAAGAATGAAGACCCAAAGATGAGACCAGAGCAGGGAACTTAATACTTTTTAGATAAAGAAACAATACAATTGTGTAGAATTGACCAAACAAAGGGGTTTGGGCTAGGGGTGGTAAATGGTGAAGAAGTAACTTGGAAGGCAAAGTATAGTTTAACAACTTTTGTTTGTAGAGATTTCTCAACCCCACATTCCCCATCTCCGGTGATAAGAATGTCTTCTTTCTTCCTGGTACAGGGAGGGTAACTTTCACATATGAATTGTATCTTCTGCTTTCAGGAAGTAAAAGACACTGCTCTCATACATTTCTTTATTTCAAAATAACCAATATGCCCAAGGGGCTTAATTTGGGGTGATACATTTTGGTTTCTTTCACCAATTAAAAACAAAATTCTTAGACTCACATAAATTGGTAAGTAACTATACTTGGATTTGATTAAGTGGCAAGAGGTTGCAGTATAATTTTTACCAAATAATTACATTAAAAATAAAAGGGAGGGAACAAAAATATTTTAATATTTGTTTGTGAAACTTCGTATGAGCTTAAATCAAAATGTGGAAAAACTAACACAAAAGTATCATTAGTTTCCTGGAGTGTAGCGGGGGATGGTAAATAGAATTAAAGCAAGGGGAATTTCTTGGTCTCTCCTTCTAATACATCCTTTGTTTGTATAGAAGAGGAAAAAGTTTTCATTAAACCTCTAAGTTTTACTGACTGGGTCTGAAAACTAAACTGACAAGGATAGATTAACAGGAGGAAAGCATACCAATTTATTTAATATAAGTTGTATATGACACGGAGCATTCATAAGGAAATGAAGACCCAAAGAAAGTTAGACCTGGGTATATTTATGCTAGGTTTGATGATGACTGGGCAGTTATGTTGAAATATGATAGGTTAAGGGGTATAAGGTAAGTATAGTAAACTGGGTAAACAGCAAGTCCTGTTTGTCCAGGATTCTTTTTGGTATCCTTTTGCTTTTAGAGGTTAAGATGCTCCTTTTTTCCAGGTACAGGGAGGGTACCCCTCACGGGATAGCTTATGACTTTTGCATTTTTTCAAACTCCTTCAGCTTAAAATATTTAATACACCAAGGTGCTGTATTTTGGGGTAGTGTATATTGAGCCCCATCATTTGACTAATAGCAAAGAGCTGATATTTTTGTCATTGGAAAATTATATCTAAAAATGTAAAATAAAAAATTGATCAAATTATCCCAAATAGTTTTTAAAGTTATGTTAGTTATTTTTTTATGGTGACTCACTGACAAGTGAATTTACTTCTAATGTTATGCTTTGTTTCCCCACTACATACTAAAACAAAACTTACCATGACAGATTACAGATTAGATGGTTTCTTTAAAATGATCCCCTGGTGTGACTTTTGCTAAGATTTAAGAGATACGCTAGAAACAAATCTAGCTATTTTTCTGAAACAGCAATCATGTTGACTATTTCTTATGCCACAAGTATGTCAACCAAGAGAATAAGTGCCCTGGAGATCTTGAAGACAAGTGCAATCTCAGTGTTCAGAGGAAGTAATTTGTTAGAAATGTGATAAAATAGTAATTAATAAAATAAGCTAATACATGTCATTATTAACTCTGTAACAATGTAAAGTTTATCAGTTTTCATCAAGATAGAAGTTAAAAATAAAAATGTATTTAGAAAGGTTCATATTATCTTCATGTTCATATTATCTGGGAATTATCTGCAACCATTTTTTTCACCCTGTTTAATGTCACTTTCCTTAAATTATATAATTCTTAACTATGGAAGTATTAATTATTACAACAAATTAACTGAAATTAGATCCAAAAAATGGCACATGGAATACTTTTTTGATCTTAAATTCCATATATTCAAAGTCTATCATTATCTTCTCACCAAATTGCCTTTTTTTCCAACCATTTCATTTCTGTGAAATTTCTTAAACAAAAACCAGGAAAACCATCTTCAATTCTTTACTCTGTTTATAAGCAAGCTTGCCTCTAAGTCTATTAATTTTTCACTTATTATTTTACGTTTATCACTTCCATTTCACTCATTATTATTATCAAAGTAATTATCACCTTACACCTAAATTATTTATGTAGTTCATACCCAATATCATGATAGCTATGGTGTTTCTCTTCATGTGTGCTGTTTCAGCTCCAGTTTTCTCTCTCTTGGGAATTCTTCTTTCTTGGCAATCCCTCTCCTCAAGTTCTTTTCAAGCCACTGTTCTACTGTCCTTCTCAAGTGCTTATCATCATCACTTATAACGTAGCCCAACAAATCATTCTTTCTGGCTGTTAAGTTCTTCTACAGTATACACTCATTTTCCCTCACTTGTGTTCATCTTCTACTATGGTGGCCTTCCACTTCCATTCAGAATAATATAAAGAGCAAAACATGGGCAGGGCTATTGTGGTTACCCCAATTATAGTAACAATTTACTAATCTTTTAAAATAGAATTTGGCTTTCATTTAGAGAATAAACTGAATGTAGTTTGAGAGAAGGTAGGAAAAAGGATCTTCTCTATTGTCCCAAGCAACATAGCTCTGTCTCAAACTTAGAATACTATCCCCAATACTGAAGCCCTGATGCTTACCAAATCTATGCTTCACAGAACGGAATTTAATAATCTTCCACAGCAACTTTTCTTATCAATGAATTTTTCCAAGAACACAGTGTTCCAAAAGAAATTCTAGCAAACTTAACCTTCTCTTAACATGTTATATTTTAATTGTGTTTTCCCTCATCTGTGTTGTTTCAACTCCATTTATGGATAGGTACACAGGGTGACTGTCTGCTTGTCCTACTGCTTAATGTCTTTATGCACAATTCTTTTTAAATCCATACACCGGCTCTCTCCCACATGAAATGCTTCTCTCTTTCCTGTCCTCCTACAGAAATGCAATTTACTCACGGGGCTGACTCAAATTTCCCTCTTGCTTAAAGCTTAGTCTGACTAAATCAGAATATAGTTCCCCCATTAACAAGTCATTATTCTGTTTCTGCTTCATCTATACTAGTTTTGTCTCTTGATCAGGCTTGCAATTTACCAGTGATTAGGCACCCTGTTTTCTTTTTTTTTGTGTCTCTCTAATCACATAGCACACACACAGTGATCGATAAGTGCCTGTTGATCAATTGAATATTGTAACCCATACCATTTTATTTGATAGACAAATATAAAAACAAATTTATAAACAAAAGTAAACATAAGTACTAAATGATGATTTTTAATCCTCAATAATTTGTTGCCATAACACAAGAGAGCCTAATGTATAAATCAAGAAACAATGGACTATTCATTATTTACCCAATAAATTTAGAGTATCAGAATAGTAGAATGTTATATATTTGAGTCATATTTTCTGCCCCGGAGATATTAACTCAAACTGTCTAAAATTAAAGTATTTCAGGAAGTACAAAAGACGGCTCTTCCTTTGTACCAGAAGACACCCAATGACCATCCATTGTGTTTCAATAAATGATACACCATAAGGAAATGAGGGAGTCCAAGAAATGCCATGAAAGAAAGGAAACAAGGGGAATGTCCTATTAAGATACTCTATGGTAAATGTTGCTTATATATTAGATAGTCCCAGGAGTGCTAGAAGAAAGGAATTAGCCATCAATGATGTCCTATGAACATGATGCCCTGGGAAATTGATATCAGAGCACATTGGCAGGCATGTTATATAATAGTTTTGAAAATTCTTCCAGGTATATTTATGTATTTGACACAGATGTTTCTTCTACACATTTTTTTTTTCCTTTTCAGCACTGAAAAACTGCCTTTGAAATTCTGAATCAACTTATGGATTTCATGTAACGTTAATTCATTTCCTATAATGTTGTATTTGAAATTAAAAAAAAAATCTTTATTGTTTATGGCCATGGAAAATCTTTTTGGAATAATTTTAGTGAGTATAATAAGTAAGATAGTTAAATACTACATTTTGCTTAGGGACAATCTGTTTTGTTTTGATTTCTTGCAGAAAAAAAAGAGTCAGTTTGTAAAAATTATTTGTAAAAACAGTGCTAACTTAAAATTAATTCTGTTTTTTACTAAAATTTTTTTTCCAAATTCCTATTACTCTTCTAATTTAGCTATGCTTAAATTATTTTTAGAATCATGTTTCATAACTGTGACTAAACTTCAGGTTTAATGGTTTAAAAATTATGATGGTTACAACAAACAGTTTTGTTAAATAACAAAATAAAAATATTTTATAACACACTACTGCAAAAAAATAGGAAATGATTTCAAAAAGCAATGCAAACAAAATTTTACCACAAAGTGGAAAAAAACCCACCTTGAATTACAAACCATGAATAGGACAAGTCCAAAGTTTTACTGGCTTCTAGTGGGGTGAAAAGTTTATAGTATTTACCAACACAAATGAGCATTTTAAGTAAGGATTTTCCTAATAAAGTACTACATGTAACAATGCAAGTAGCCCAATATATATTAAAGAAGTTTTGTTCCTTTTCTACAATAGAGCTTCTCTTTTCTTACTTAGTATCATGTTACTTAAAACTTAGTGTTGACATTTTCTGTGCCTCTTGTTTAGAAAAAAAAGCATTATATAATGCTATGACTATACATTTACTATATTTTCCTCCCAATGGGAGAAATCAGTTTTGTTGATTTTTCCACATTTTGCCTAAAACAAATACCCATTATAATTATCAATCAATTATTGAGGATGTTTTAAAGATTTCCATTCACTTTACCACTCCAGCACATTTTAGTTAAGAATGTTTCCAAGTCAAAGCTGAAGCAAATGAAGCTTTTAAAATTTTTTAATAGTAAATATCATTAATTGTCCTTATACTTCTATTTACTTTTTTCTTTTTAACAATATATAATTTAATTTTGCAAAAGTTGTCCAAATCATACCAGGAAGGTGGAAATTGATGCCAATTCTAACCACCTTTTAATAATTAAAATCCAAGAATTCATGAGACCCTTTTTTCCTGAAATAAAGCAACAGCTTCCACCGTTGGCTGCTAATTGATCGCAACGTGAGGGAGGGCAGAGTAAAGATCAATTATCACACAGTGGTACCTATCACATAAGATAACGACAATTAGGAGCCTCTAAAAAGCAGATTCAGTCAGGGTGTGTTTCGCCTTCTTTTCAATGAATGGAGAACCACGTATAATTGGTCTTAAAAAGTGACTTAAGGGTGGGGGGGAGTTGGGTGAGTTTACCGCCTATGCTTCTGAATCTATAATTTGCTTCATTTTATTGCTAAGTGTCCTGGTCCTTCAGAAACTTTAATTCTCTTTTCAATGATATAATCAAACCTATAACCAACATTAAACACATATTTAAAAGAAGATATTCCTCATATAATTTTTACAAACATTTTCTCATTGTAAATTTTTCTCACTATGTACTAGATTATGACCTCTGATAACTATCCCCTCAATCGAAGCACAATAATTCAATCTAGTGAGTAATTATACTGTTAAAAGAAACTTTACCGGGGGAACTATAAATGGTGTCATAAGAACTCTAATTTACCCAAAAGAAAAAAATATATAATATTCCTGTCACAGTTTCTTATTTGTTACTTCAGGAAAAGTCCTTAGTGAAAGGTATTTGTTTATATTAACAAAGGGCTAATTTAATGTTCTCACATTTACATGTAGAGAAACACACAGAAATTTAAATTTAACTATATTCAAGGAATACAATTTAAGGAAAACATTTGTTTTCAAATGTTGAGTGTCAAATCTGAGAAACTATTATAATCAGTATTATAGAGAGAATAATCTTGGGTTGTAATTATTGAGCATTTTTATTAAAAGTTCAATAGAAAGATACAGCCATGTGCATAATTCATTTTAATTTGAAAGAGTAATGTTAACAGAAAAGGAAAAATTAGGACAAAAAAACAAACAACAACAACAAAACACAGAAATAATCCAGGAAAGATAAACTTTTCATAGAAATAAACATTTTTCTGGAGATCTATATTACCTCCATTTTCCAAATTGTAGAGACATAAATCATTCCATGAACTTCTAGGTCTAGAGACCATGTTTGGATTGTGGATCAATGATGAGAACGGGCAAATGTCTTGTGTTTAGCCAAGACAGAGACATTGACCATATATAATGATAGTTAGGCAAAAAATAGTCAAAATAGGAGAAAATCACATGATTCAGTAAGTCCATGCAGATGAACAGAATACAGAGATCAAAAGATCATGATGTAAACATGTGACCTCTGATTCTATTTCCTTCTTGGAGTAGGCATTCCTGTGCCTAGAAGTACTCATCATGGCCAGGAATTGAACAGAAGCTTATAATTCAACCCATCCCCTCACTGAAGCCAGATAATGATACTTAGATTCATTTAACATTTGTTCAACAAATATTTATTGAACATCCATTGACTATGTGCCTGGTACTCTGTGGAGTACTGGGCATAAAATGGAGGGAAAAACACATATGATCCCTGCCCTCAAGAGCTTATGATCTACTAGCAAAGACAAACAATAAACAAAGAAACAAATACATAAATAAAGGCTTGGGTAGTACAATAAATAAAAAGTATAGAGTGTTATCTTATGTTGAGTTCCCTAGAAATAGAATCTAGATCAGAATTATTGTTTAAATGACTTATTGAAAGAATTCTCTCAGGAAAACTGGAATAGGCAAAGCAGAAGCAGGGAAGAAAGCTAAGTAAGAATGCAGTCTCAGCTTGAGCTTGAGCCCACAGGGATCTCTGGAGCATGAATTGCACCACTGAGTTGGTCTCTCATTGATGCAAAGAGGCATACTTTTTATAATCCTGATCAGTCATTGGGTGAGGGCCACGAGACAGAGTGAGGATCACTGGAGTGGGGATGAGGGACATACTTCCTTTGGAATAATATCCAAGTTGAGGTCAGAAGATTGTATAGTATTTACCTTGGAAAACAAAAGGATCAAGACTAGCCAAGGTAATCAAAGAGGTTATTGGTCACCAGGTATCACAAGAAGATGGTACCAGTATAGTGGAAAGAGGAAGACAGGAAATCACATAGACCATGTTTAAAATGTTGTTTTTATCCTAAGAGCAGTGGGCAGCTTTCAAGGATTATAACCAGGGAAGGCACTTAATCAGATATGCATTTTAAAAGATCATTGGAGAAAAAGAATCGGAGATAGTCAAGAGAAGATCTTGGAATACCAGTTAGGTGATAATTGTAGGAATCTAGAAGGAAATAATGATGATTTGAACTAGAATAGTGATACTGCACATAGATAGCGCACAAGGATAAGTATAAATGGACTCAAGAGGTAATTACCATGTTAACAGTGCTGCACTAACCATTCCATACCTGTTTTCCCTATTATGACATCACATGTTCTCTTCCCGCTGCCTCAAACAGTCCCAATAGGGTATATTGATGGATAGATGTCATAAAGACTATAATGAGGTATAACAATACCATACCAGACTGCTACCTTGTATTATTTTCTGTAGTTATGCTAACCAGGTACTGGCACAGTGAGAGAGGTCAATTAATCTCAACCAGAGTAGATGATTTGGATACATGTAATGAAAAGACAAAAGTTCAAGAGAGTTTAGGTCACTGGTGAGAGAGTTATTGAAATAGTAAGCTATAGAACCAAAACTGGACCAAGAGATAATAAGGATGGCGTTGCAAGTATGGAGAGACAGAGGCATCAACAGGCTAGAGCTTCTCACTAGGTAGCCTAGAGGTATGTCCTAACTACTCTGTAGGGTTTGTCCTGTTGTTCTAATTGTGAAATTATCCAAATTAAATAAATCAAATTTAACAGCAAATTTAACATAGTCCCTGAAAGAATACATAGAGGAAATTAAAGATAACTTTGCACAGGAGAAAAAAGTCTAGTACCAATGTAGACATAATTCAACAATATAATGCAATGGTACTCAAAGTAAATTCACCACTGAGAAGATGGGCCTTCGAGAAGCAGTGTGTGCTAGTTAGGTTCTATGCTCACCATGGTACTCATTAGGACTGTACAGTAAATTCTGCATTGCAACACTAAAGCACATTAAATGAAATTTGGAAAACCAATAGAGACATACAAAAAGGAAAGTAAAAAATAAATATTGAGATGTGCCAGGGGATGAATTCTGAGGTCATGGTGATCTTACTGTTTGATTTGCTTAGATACTTGCTTCAGTTCTTCATTTTTGAATGTATACACACAACCTTTGTAAGTTTTGTGTACATTTTGAAGTCCTCGAATTCCACTACCATCAGGTAAATGGTAACAGGAGTGAAATCAGAAAGAGAAATCCACAGTGTGTTCCCTGGAATGGTTTCGAACAGCCTGACAGGCTGCCCCAATTGGCAATGTGGATCTTGGATTCATGAAAAATGCAGCTGTGAGGACCAGGGTGCAGATCAAAGGTGAGAATGCCTATTTTTATTTTAATGTTGTAAAAAATTCTCTGGTCCAAGAACCACATAGATTTTGACATAAAGGCAGCATAGTGAGAAGTCAAAGGCCTTCAGTTCAGAAGTCCGTTGGAAGGATCACATATTAGTGAATAGGTGGAAATGAAAGTGCTCAAGTTTTTTTCTTTTTTTTAAATCACATAAAATTCCGACATGAATTTTGGAAGTCTAAAAATACCCTTAATGCAAGCAGAGTGGATTTTAAAAGGTTCCATACTAAACTATTACCTCTGAAAATAAACAACATGCTGTGTATAGCAACAGTGAGTTGTTGTTCAGTGTTTCTTAAAGGTGATTATAAATGTGTCAAAATTACATTTGGGATTCTAGATGCAGAGCTGATCTCATTATTGGAATTATTATTATTATTATTTTTTTGCCAGGGTGGGACTGCCTCTACATTAATTCTACTTATGAACAAAGTAGAAAAAATATTATAAGGTTCTGATCTGTGCTACTAAAAAAATATTCCTTTAAAAAGGGATCAGTGCTGCACTAACCATTTCATACACCTTTTTCCTAATATGACCACATATTCTCTTCCCTCTGCCTCAAACAGTCCAAATTTTGCCTCAAAATGTATCTTCTTGAAGCCAAGAAAATCTACAAGACTGTTTTTGAAGACCAAACGCCTATTTATTTATATCTAAAACAGAGTTCACCCTATCATAATCCCCTGCAATTGGATAACCCCCATAGCCCAATCCCCTTTCAAATAGCAACTGAAGCTGCTGAATTTTGTATTAAATTATAATACCAGGTAGATTAGGGTCAACACTGACAGGAAGAACATCCAGCAATGGAATAAAATGGAACTTTCTACTCCACAGCCGTTCCCAGCTTTGGAGGGGGACTGCGACTGCCAGCAGTTAAGAGAGTTAACATGAGTAGCTTTTTGTCTCATTTATTTTTATAGTTTCCTCATTTTTAGCAGGTTGTGTGTTGTTGTTTTTTTGTTTGTTTGTTTGTTTTGTCAGTGTTTTAGATTCCCAGTGAATACCAGTTCTCAAAAATACCTGGTAAAAAGTAAGAAAAAAAAAAAAAACTGCAGGAAGATCAATGAACTCTTAAATTGTTTTTTAAAATGTCTTTTTTTTTTTGTAACCTATGCATTATTTAGGGAATTCATGATAGCATTTTGAAGGCATCAGTAACCTTTAATGTATTACAGATCTATTTCTTAGCAACTTTAGTATATACTGTGCCTGTAAACTGATGGGCGCATTATAAAAGCGAATTGCGTTTAATTTGAATGTATTACTACCAGAGCAATGTATAGTTAAAAGAATTTTATCTATAATTAATTATTTAGCTCAGGGATTTAAATCTGTGTAGTAAATGGGTTTCTCATTTTCTTAACAGAAGGTTAGTTCAGGCTTTTAAATGCTATCACAAGTTGGCAGCCAGGCAATCTCTAGTTGCCTCTGTTCTTTTCAATTTGTTCTATGCTACCTGCTATCAGCTTCAATATCCAGGTTTGCCAGCTGCTCTTGTGTATTCTGGGTAGCATCATGGAACGCAGCTATTATGTACAATTACACAATCATTCCCAACCACTTAAATCTAACATTACCCCAGAACAACAAAAGCAAATAGGTTCAACCCTATTTCACTCCATGAGTGTACCAATGTGTGAAATGATTTTAATAAAAGTGTTATGTCAAATTTATTAGGTGATTGTGAGGAGAAAAAAAAAATAAAATTTTACCCTGTCTAAAATCAGAATGTCTCTCTCACTGTGTGAATATGAATATTCTACTGAAAACTAGGGTAGCTGTTGCTCTCTGTTACTCCTGTTTTCCAGGCCTGGGAACAGATGGTGCACCACCTGACTCAGAATAGTCTAATGTAAGATTCATTGTGCTTCACAGGAAATCAAAGATCAAGCAACATTACAGAAGGTGACGCAGCACCTCAGCAACCAGTAACCCAGTAGGATACAGTCAAGTGGAGAAGAAAGAAGGGAGGAGAGCAACAAATTAAAAGAAAAAAGAAAAAAAAGAGTGTAATCAGTCAATCTACTCAGAAAATAAAACCTTCAGTCCTTCAAGGCTAATATTTGAAAATACTATCAACTTTCACCTCAAACCTTTAGCCCAAAACAGTAATAACTTTCTGTCTAAAGGATTTTAGTTATATGATTGTTGTCAACATGAAAAAACTGTTAAAAAGATTGTTTTGATGTCCTTCAAGAAATGTATTAAAATCAAATCATCTTTAAGGCACAACAGTAGAGGATGATCGTGACAAATGTGTTAAATTTGTAACTTTACCAAAGCTATGAAGAAGTTGCCTAGAAGAGAATAACTTGGATTATGTGGGTTAATGTGCCCTTACTGCTATTTTAAAAAGATAGCAAGTATAGTGGTGCAAGCATCTGCAAAGCCCTCCTTCACTTAACCTAAAAAAGGAGTTGGCAAACTCTGACCTGTGCATCAAATTTGGCCCACTGCCTGTTTATTTTTAAATAAGGTTCTATTGGAACACAGGCATGCTCATTCATTTGTTCATTGTGTGTGGCTGCTCTTACACATTAGCAGAGATGAGTAGTTGCAACAGAGAATGTGTAGTCTACAAAGCCTGAAATGTTTACCATCTGACCCTCTACAGAGAAAATTTGCTGTGCTCTGATCTAGAACATCTTTCACTCTCATAATCTACATATGAACACAAGTTTCCACCCAAGCGAAGAAGTCAATGAAAGCCCCTATAATAAGAATGTCTTATACATTTGACATACTTTATCTTTTAGAAATAAACCAGTTACCCTGGGAACTGTCCCTTGCAGTGATATTATTTCTCTGACTCCCCTACCCACCACCAGCATCTTCCACCAGTTCAAATCAACATTAACAGAAAAAATATTAAGATGGAGTCTTCATGCCCAGATGTCAGTTTCTGACGTATATTTATAAGTAAGTAAGTGTGTGTGTGTGTGTGTGTGTGTGTGTGTGTGTGTGTGTGTACATATATATATAAAGTGCCTCTGGGTTATGATATACCATTTTGTAGCCGCCCCCTATCCTTATTGTGCAAAATCTGGTTGATTCATTTGTTCCTGTCAAGCTGTCACAACAACAACAAAAAGTTTCAGGGCCTAGACAAATATCACGTGAGGATGTATTCCTAACCTTGTTATCTCTGTAACTGGTTGTAACACAGACTCACCCCCAGAGACAGAGTGGCATTAAAGTGCAGTCAAGTCATTTACAAATAAATTACTGCCTGAAAAAATCATCATAAGTGAAATAGCATTTCATCCACAAAGAGCATACTTGAAAATCCGTTATCAAAGTCAATTTGCTGTTTCCACCCTACATTAGCCTAATACAATGCACACAAGGCACAGTCGGTGGTGTTCCAGCACACGCTCTCCGAAAAATAAGCCTTTAAGGATTTCAAAATATCTGAGGAACTGCATTACTGGTCAAGATAATGGCATTTTTATAACAAATGAAAAATAGCAGCTGAAATGCACAAAGGCATGAGATTGGGCATGAACGATCTGGTTCCAATACTACTCCACCATCTGCCACTCCACGCATCATCCTGAAGCAGGTCGGCACTTTACCTATTTTATGTTTTAAATCAGTATTAGCGAGAGGGATGATGATGAGACACAGGGATACATTTCTTAGTGTCCTTTCCCAATATTGCATCGAGAATGAGAATACCACTTTCTGTGCCGGCAACCAAACTTCCCCCCAACTTTTCTCCCAGAAAATAAGATTGTGATACACAGAGGAGTGACTAGTTAGAGATACTGAGGACAATTTCATCCTACAGTAAAACTTTTATACAGTAGGACCAACCAAAATGGTTTAAAAAAAAAAAGAATTGAATCATTGGTAGTACCCGTATTTCTTTCAGCCAACTCAGCATTTACTTATGTTAGGTAATAAGAATATCAAAGGTCAATGAAGAAATAGGGAACCTCCCTCTTTCTCTCTTTGAGCCTTTTCAGCAGGTCCAATAAAAACCCAGGTAGCTCACTGTACTGCCTTTGTGGAATTAGAACTGGCACTAATGGAGTTTTGTTGCCAATGAAAATCATCCTGCCATGGATGATCACTTTAATAATATGCTGCATGACTTACATACATATATTCATTCTTCTGTGTGTCAAATATTTCATAATAAAAATAGGGAAAAAGAAAAAAAGATAAATATCTCTAAAAGCAAGTGATTTGACTCTTAACTCACTGACCTAATTCAAATGGCAAAAACCGATCTGAGAGATTATCTTCAACACCACTATCCTTGCTGAAGTAGGCATGGTATCTATAAAGATTTTTGCTTTTTTTTTTTTTTTAATTGGGGAATACTGGGGAACAGTGTGTTTCTCCAGGGCCCATAAGCTCCAAGTCATTGTCCTTCAATCTAGTTGTGGAAGGCCCAGATCAGCTCCAAGGCCAGTGGTAGTTTTCAATCTTCAGTTGCAGGGGGCGCAGCCCATCATCCCCTGAGGGAATTGAACCTGCAACTTTGTTGTTAAGGGCTCATGCTCTAACCAACTGAGCCATCCGGCCACCCCTTCGGCAGCTCAGTGGCAGCTTGTTGTCTTCAATCTAGTTGTGGAGGGCGCAACTCACTGACCCATGTGGGAATCGAACCGGAAATCCTGTTGTAGAAAGCTCGTGCTCTAACCAGCTAAGCCATTCAGCTGTCCCTTTGCTTTTCTTCTTAAAAGAATCATAGTCTATAAACTTTTCAGTCTATAAGACCAAGGCTTTTAATGGTATAATCCAAAGAGCAAACTTTTTAAGGCAAATGAAAACTCAAATGCCCCATCAATATTATCTTCCATAGTAAGAAAATTAACTCCTGAGCCTATCAATGTAATTAGGAATAAATGAAAAGAGTTATTGGTATCTCCATTACTTTATGTCACTGTGTCAGTGACGTTGTAGTTTCATCTCAAGATTGAGCCTACTGAAAATGCTATTATCTTGCCTAGAAAAAACAAGTGATTTCGATTACAGCTTTTAGCAACACTTTAATCTTTGATTCCCCAAATTTAAATAAATGTATATCATTTGTACCTTTTATAAGAATTTTATACAAATATTTTCTATTTACTCAAATCATAGCACATGAAGCTAACTTCTGAGGCTATAAAGAGAGACTAAGTATCAAAAGTTGGGAAAATAATTATTACAAGATGAGAAAATAGTTCAGTCTTGCTTTTGTAGCCCCACATGAAATAAATCAACACAGGAATACTAATTTCACATTGACCTGGAAATCAGTATTAGTTGTTCTAATATTATGTTGCTATGTTTTCAGATTGTCTACCACTTAGATCAACAAAACTATGTGGAGTAATTCATTCAACAAACATTTACTGTATACTTACTCTGTCCACTGGGGAACAGGAAATAGTTTGCAATAAAGGGCTTCTGGAAGAAAGTGACACCTAAGTGAGTCTTAGGAATTAGCTAGGTCAGAGTGGAAAAGGAGAGAGTCTTCTCAATAGTAAGAACTAAGACACAGAGCAGAGGAATTAAATAGTGTCTGACAAAAATGCGAGCAGATTGGCTTTGAGGAAGCAAAAAGTACAAGACAGTAGGTCGCTAGAGGTGACTAGAGATGTAGGCAAGGACTCAATGAGAGCTTTTGTCCTGAATTAAGATGCTTGGGATGTGTCTCCTAAATTATAAGATGAAACTGAAAAGACTAAGTAAAGACTATTATATGCTTAAATCTGTATTTCTGAGGGATCATCTGGCAGCTGGGTTGTAGATAGATTTGATTGGTATAAGAATGGAGAAAGGAGACCAATTAAGAATCTAATAAAGAGAAAGCAGCCAAATGAAAGATAATGAGGACATGAACCAAGGTGATAAACACAGGGATGGATTAGAAAGGATGGACTGGGATTTAAAAATCAGCAGTATTCTATAATTAATTAATTAATTAATATAGATAGATAGATAGATAGATAGATAGATAGATAGATAGATGGTGGGTAAGGGAGAGGAGTAAATTATTTACAAATTTGTATCCCAGTTTTCTGGCTATGGTTTTTTTATCAGTGGAGCTAAAAACTATAAGATGAGGATAGAAATTTGGTAGAGGAAGCAAATTCGCTTTTTGACATATTACAGGTAAGTTTCCCATATGACAACCATTTAGTGGTGCTCAGTAGACTGTGCGATATGCAAGTCTAGGGAGAGGTTTGAACTATATGTTTAAGTTTGGAAGATGAAACTATGTGAGATGAGCCACTCCAATAAGCATGAGAAACTGACATAGAAGAGAGATGAATAAGACAAGCAAGCCGCATTCAGAAGACCCACAAGAATACCTGCTCACAAAAGCCCAAAGAAGAGGGAATAGAAGGATCACAAATTGCAGATAGAGCAGATCGGACCAAAAAATAAACAGTAAGCAGTTAGGAACAATTAGAAGCCATATTATTGTGGAACAAGGACTAAATAGAGGTAAATGTGGAGTATTACTATGATCAGGAAAAATGGGCAGATTCTCAATTATCAGTAAAAAGAAATAAACTCAACATTTCTAGTTATTTTTGTCAGAGACTGTGGTTTGTGTTTTACCTCTGTTAATAGGTACTATGTTATAATTTTTCCAAACCTCTGTCTCTGTGCTTAATACCCACTTGATCATAAGAAAATGAATTTTGAACAATCGAGAAAAAACAACATTAGGAGGCAGATGACATTGCTCCTTAATAGAAATGGTACCTAATCATAATTGGAGAGCAAAGGAAAACTAAGTAAGGTAGAATTGGGGCTTGGATAGTAGTAATGTCCACATTATAATTCTTGAGTCCTTTGAAAATACTTCTCCATGAGGACATTCTCACAAAGGGCCGATTTTTGTCCATCCTTCACTTTAGTAGGAAGTGCTTCATGTTTATACACTAGATGAAGGACAGCACACTGCTTGCTTTGGGGACATGTGACATTCTGAATGAAAAGGGCAATAGTTATCAAGCTACATTATATTCTAAGAAAATGTGCCCTCTAAAATGTGACCAGAAATTATGAGTCACCATATATTCTCCCCATTTCTTTTTTTTAATGAGTAACAGAAGACAATAATAATTTAAAACCTGATTATAGGTAAAAACTGCTTCCTTAGAAAAGAACCAATTCACAGAGCCACTGATGAAGTTCAGATGATTCAATCACTAACCTCAACTTCTAAGTGAAACTCAACTTCTAAGTGAAACTTCTAAGTGAAACCCTCACTTTGACCAGAATATTTTACTGCTGCAAAGCAATTTGCACTTTGCAACTTTAAAGAGAGCAGAAAGGACTAGACTTGCCAGAAGGCACTTGGGCAATTGTCACAGGCAGATTATTTATTCTACCTACAAGTTTATTATTATTTTCGTAGAATTCTGCAAAGATCAGACAAAAGTGCTAACAGGCTCTGGTGGGTTTTTTAAAAGGTGAAATTTAAAGTATTATAAGCAATAAACCATCAAGTTGCCTGACAATTTATACGCATAGGTAGTTCATATGACTATATTAGCAGAGAATACACTATATTTTCATTAATTCTAGATCTGTGCAGCCCAGCCAAAAGTACGATCTGAAGGATTTTCTTATTTCCTCCCCCAAATTTTAGTAGAGCTCTGCAAGTGATTCACTGCTAGACTGCAGTATACCAAAAGCATCTGAATCCATATTGACACCAGAAATCATGATGCTGTCCTTTTCCAACTTCAAATACAATTGATAAGAATAGTAAGAGTACACTAATGAAAGCAACAGTCTCATAAACTTAAGCAAAAGAAAAAAGAAAAAAAAAGGAGCTTCCTTACAATGAAATAAAATTGCTCAAACTAGAAAGCTGAGAAGTATCTGTATTCGTTTCCTAGGGCTGCTGTAACGAAGTACCACAAACTGGATTGTTTAAGCCACCCAGAAATGTATTCTCTCACAGTTCTGGAGGCTAGAAGTCCAAGGTCAAAGTGTTAGAAGGGTTGATTTCTACTGAAGACTGCGGGGGAATCTATTCCATGCCCCCTGCTGGCTTCAGGTGGTTTACTGCCCACCTTTGCTTGTCCCTTGGCTTGTATGCAACCACCTCAATCTTTGCCTTCATGTTCACATAGTGTTCTCCCTGTGCATGGACTGAAATTTCTCCTCTTTGTAAGGACACCAAACATATTGGATTAGATGTCCACTCTACTCCAGTATGACCTAACTATTTCCAAATAAGAGCACATTCTGAGGAACTGCAGCTTATGATTTCAACAAAGTAATGGCTGGAGGTGAGGGTGGGGGTGAAATTCTTTCCACATATGAATACTATTGTATCAAAGTCCAGTTCATCCATGATTGATCTCTCCATTACCACTATTTTGTCAGTTCTGCTATTACCCTTGCAGTGTCATATTTGGTCCTCATGGAACTGTGATTCCACAAAGCTAGGGTCCCTGCCCACTTTTTCCATCTATACGCGCCTAGTGGCTAGTTGCTTGCTGGCTTGCTCTTAAAATAATTGCTGTTTCATGAGTTTCAAGTGAAAGACTCCTCACTGAATATTAAAATTAATTTCTCATTGGATTTCCTATTTTGAAACCTAATCTTCACTTCAAACCATTCACTTCACTGCTAACAGGAAGCTCTTTGAAATCGTTTTACCATGCTTAAAAATTAACAATGGCTTCTTATGACTTAAAAGATAAACATCTAAACTCCTTAGCTGACACATAAAGAACTTCATGCTTACTTCAGTTGACTCTTTCAGTCTCATTTCCTAAACTTCCTCTTTTACCCCTTAACCAATAAAAGCAATAATCGTAGCTCTTTGAAAACCTTATACTCTCTCATACCTCCATGTCGTCGTAAATCTTCTGTTTGTCTAAAGTATGTTCCCCATCACATTGACTCAAACGTAACTTCGGGTGTGAAGTCTTCACCAACCCCACCCAGTACAACTTTTATGTATATCAATGTTAGAAAAGTTTATGTAGTATTTAAATGCTTGTTTTTGTGTGCCACTTTCCACAAGACTCTGAACTCTCTCTGCTTCTTGAAGACCAGATAAAAGGCACTGTTTCATCTTTGTATTCTCAATCCATAAGGCAAGGGCAGGAATTGAATGAACATTTGTGGAAAAAAACAAATGAATGGGAGGAAAACTATATGATCCAATGTTCATTTACAAATCATACTTGGGACATTTTTTTTGGAAATATGACATGAAAGTAACTGTAACACTTCCAAACCAGGAGCCAGAGTCAACAGAACACATACTTCAACAATGACCTCAGTGTCAGCATTCTGCCTCTCAAATCCAGGCAAGCCCGCCAGGACAGAGCAGCTTAGAATCTGCCTTTATTCCTAATGCTTTACAAACATTTCCTGAGACTGAGGTAGGGAAGAAAACTCAATACACTTTGGCTTATAATCTAGGGGTGCCTAGTACATGCTATGAATGTAACAAATCATATAGAGATGTGAGGTAATATTTGCCCTTTTTTCTTAAAGCCATGTTAATTGAGTAGACAGTTACTTACTCTTGGATCAGATAATAAAATCAAATTAAATCTACTAAAATTAGCAATAGAGATAAGAGTTTTTATCTCTCTCTCTCTCTCTCTCTCTCTCTCAATAGGTATCCTACATAGCCTGATCATTGCCCACAGATATTTTTCTGTTTATTGACAAACTTTAGATGTAGTGGTATGAGTTTATTAAGAAATACAGTGGGCTTCCTTACATAGGAAGGCGGCAGTGACGTTAGTAAAAACACTCCGAAGAAATGGACAATCTGAAAGTTTGTAGCTCTGAGGCACAGGCATTGCTATGCGAGACACTTACTATTCTCTTTCTATTTTTTGTCATCCAGGCATTATTTAATGATAGGAATGGGCAAATTGAATTTCCATACTTCTGTGTATACATGTTGTGTGGTACATACACAATGACATTGCAGGCATTGGAAATAAAAATATGGCTCTCTCCTCAAGGAGATCACAACCTCTTGAGGGAGGCACATCTTCAAGTAAGTAATTAGGACAAAATGTGTGTCGAAATGTTTTGCAGAAAGTATATTGCAAGCTCAGAACAAGCAGTAGCTAACATTGTCTCGACTGTCCATAAAAACATAAATCCGAGTTCCATGAACCTTTCTTATTTCTGCGCTATATCACTAACAACATTTCCCAGTATGGGACACGGGAAAGAGGTGGTGCTTCTGTCTGAGCTTGGTCAAGGTGATTGACCAAGTGGATAGTAAACAGTGAGAAATTGGAAGGCAGAGGAAGATAAAAGCACAGTTACGGTATCTCTGTCCTTCTCTCACTGCCTTGAATAGCATGTTCAGTAGTGGCTATGTCTCCTCCATAGCTCTGCACAGGTCAAGGAGTCCTGCCATATTCCCTGAATTCCACATCCCCTGACACTCCACACAAGGAAAAGCAGTAACCTCCTGCTGGTACTAATCTCTGGGTTTCCTTAGCATCATCTGTTTGGCTTCTTAGCTCTTTCATCAACTGTGTAACCCATTCTGTATATTTAACACCCTCTGTTTTAAATAATTTATGATTTCTACTTTTCTGTTGGACCTTGACTGAAATAATACAATATACAATAATTATAATACACATAATACAAAACAAACCAAAATCAGAAAGGAAAAAAATATGAACTTCTGTCTCCAAATCTGCAAATCTAGGATCTTCTATGTGCAAAGAATTGAGTAGTCAGAAAGATTACTAATGATTGTCTCATTTCTTATTTCACACTTTTATGCTTAAAGATGAGCTTTTGAGTCCAAATCACTAATATATATTTTTAAATCAATGCCAGAAATTCTTAGTTTTTTGTTTGTTTGTTTGTTTGTTTTTAAACATGGGATGGCACAAATCAAATAATTGGGATTCAAAGGTTATGCAAAAAACCCAACAAAGTATCTGAGGAGAAAATAAACAATATTCTAACCTTCATATGAAGAAAAATACCAGTAATTTACCTTTAATTTCAAATTTTGCTATAGCATTGATAGTAATAACAATGATCTAATTACCCTAAGAGAGGAAACGAAATTTCCTTATTATCTCAAATTAATAGCAATAATAGAGATAATATGAAACAAAAACTTAATACTAATATTAATAGTGATAATGATTAAAAACTGTTAATGCCAATAAAATAATGACATAAAACATGCTAAATGTCTAACTACATTTAAATAGTTGGAAAATGCATCAACTCTTTGGGCTCAGTTTCCTCATGGGAAACTGAGGAGCTTGGATTAAATAGTTTTTTCCAACCATTGATTGGTTCACAGGTCTAACAATTTCTATAATTAAAGATAATATTGATCTCTATTGCGACTTCTGGTACTTTAATAAAAATAAAATAATGATTACAAAAATGTTTTCTTTAAAAAGGAATAGTTTAAGATATTCCATGTGCACTCAAATGGGCATATTTGATGTTTGAAAGAACTCAGATAAACTGGTTCATGATTCAGTTACTTAATTTCTGATTCAGCTGATAATCCTAACTAGTACATTAGTTTTAAACAGCACATTGCTCTTTAAAATTCTAAGTTCAATATTGTTTAATTTATATCCATAATTGACCATTTGTTAAAGGCAGGAAGCACAAGGAACACTGATGTTGAAATGCAATAAGGAAACTAATAGCATTGATATAATTCTGCAAATTTTGTTCAATTTTCCTTTCATCAGATCAAAATTCTTGTATATGTTTAGTACTTCAAAAATCAATTTTGAAGCATAAACTAATTTAATGATTATTTAATATGGCTTAGAATTATGGGAAATAAAAATTACACTATATATATTATTTACAGACTTTCAAATAACAACTTGAACCTCCTCTCTTATCTATCTAGTTAGAAAAAACATGTAAGAATTATAAAAGTCTGTTGTTTTTAAAGTACAGGTAAAGAATAGTTCTACACATGTGGTCACAGTCACAATTTTTTTCTCATATTATAACATTCATTTTAAAAATATATAATTGAGTACTGCTCAAGATGGCATAGTAGGTCAAAGCTGTGCTTACCTTCTCTAGTGACCACATCAAATTACAACTAAAGTATAAAACAACCATCATGGAGAATTTCCTAAATTCTTGCTGAGCCAAAGACCTACAACAAAGGACATGCAGAAGAAGCCGCCTCAAGACTGGTAGGAGGGGCAGAGACACAGAATGGGCTGGTTTCACACCCGCATGTTACCATTAAAAATTCGGAGG
The DNA here is from genome assembly GCF_964194185.1 of Rhinolophus hipposideros. Taxonomy (NCBI): domain Eukaryota; kingdom Metazoa; phylum Chordata; class Mammalia; order Chiroptera; family Rhinolophidae; genus Rhinolophus; species Rhinolophus hipposideros. The sequence continues at coordinate 24,598,871 of NC_138064.1, read as the reverse complement.
GATTTCTTGGCTGTGGAGGTCACTCCTGGAGTAGCAAGGGGTCCCAGTCCCTGCCCAGCCCAGGGTTGCTGTGCCAGGGAGAGAAGTCCCCATAATTTCTGGTTGTAAAAACCAGTAGAGATTGTGGTTGAGTGAGAAAGAGGGTGCTGCATTCCCAGGCGCTCCCCTTAAAGGGACCTCATACAGATTTAACTCACTGACAAAAAAAACTAACTCTGAGCTGTACTGAAGCACTAGGACAGCAGTTGGAGAGAAGGCAGGGACATATCATAGGGAATTGAGTTTTCTGGCTTCAGGACAAGGGCTGGAGGATTAGCTTTCTCCCAGATGGAGGAGCTGGTGGAGGCCATTATTCCTTTGTAGAGCCCTACAAGTTCCCAGCTTGCAGATGCAGGCAGCTGCCAAGCTGGCTAACACCATTTGTTCACCAAGCCCTAGAGATTCTGAGACCCTGCCCTGCCCAACTTTCAGGCACATGCAAGCTGTTTCCAGTGGCTTTTTCATACAAACCACCTGCCTTGGTTCATGTTGCAGTATTTCGTAGCATCTCTCAAATGTTTGTGGAACCCAGACAAGCAACATCTGTCTTGAGCGTGTCCTGTACCTCTGTCTGAGCAGCCCTTAGCCTGGCATTAGCAGCAGCCAACCTGCATTCCAGGTTTGGTTACTTGAGGCACTTACAAGCACGGCATGGGAGGAAGCCATCTAGGATTGCTTTGTGGCTTTGTGGCTCCTGCTCGGTATATCCAGGTGGGGCACCAGCTGCAGCTGAACTTCATTTGCAGCAGTTCCCCTCCCAGGTGGCCCTGGGGCTGGCATGCCCAGTGGCCAGCTTTGAAATAAGCTGGAGGATCACCCAACTGCCTCCAAGAATGACACACCCAAGGGGTGGATTAGACTGGCATCAGACCCCTGCTTAGGCAGATTCTCCACTGTAGGGTAAGCTCCTGCACAAAAACTCCTCCACTATAGTCATGGTCAGTCCCCAAAACCACTGAGCCCAAGGGTCAATCCCTCTCATTAACGTGCAAATAGCAACCACGGCTCAACCACAAGAGGAAGGCACACACAACCTACACAAGGGACACACCTGGAGTGCATTGCTCAGGTGACCAGGAAGACTACACCACTAAGCCCCACAGCACACCTACTACATAAGGCCACTCTACCAAGACTGGGAGATATAGGAGCCATACCTAATACGTAGAAACAAACAGGGAGACAGCCAGAATGTGGAGACAAAGAAACATATCCAAAATAAAAGAATGGAGCAAAGCTCCAGAAAAAGAACTAAACAAAATGGAAACAAGTAATCTACCACATGTAGAGTTCCAAACACTGGTTATAAGGATGTTTAATGATATCAGGGAGAATCTCAACAAAGACATAGGAAACATAAAAAAAAAATGGAGATATGCATAGAAAACGTAAAAAAGAACCAATAAGAAATAAAGAATACAATAATGGAAATGAAAAATGCATTATAGGGAATCAACAGTAGATTAGATTAAGCAGAGGATAGAATCAGCAATTCAGAGGTAGCAGAAAACACTCAATCAGAACAGCAATAAGAAAAAAAGGAATTCAAAAAATATGTGAAGAATTTAAGGGATCTCTGGAACATCAAGCATACCAGCATTTGCAGTGATAGAGGTGCCAGAAAAAGAGATACAGCAAGGAATTGAAAACATTTTTTGAAGAAATAATGATGGAAAACTTCCCTAACCTGGCAAAGGAAATAAATATACAAGTCTAGGAAGCACAAAAAGTCCCAAACAAGATGAACCCAAAGAGGCCAACACTGAGACACATCATAATTAAAATGCCAAAGATTATAAGACAAACAAAGTTTTAAAAGCAGCAAGAGAAAAGCAGTTAAGTTACTAACAAATGAGTTCCAATAAGACTATCGGCTGATTTCTCAACAGAAACTTTGTAGGCCAGAAGGGATTGGCAGGTAATATTCAAAGTGATAAAAAGTAAGGAAATGTGGTATTTGACACGAAGTTCAACAAACCAGCAGCTGCATCTGCCACAGTTCTGTCTTCAGGCTGCAGCTTCACGATGTTTCCCTTGGGCAAAAAGGCACTACGCAGTCTCCCAGCTCGAAGTATTCAGCAATGGCAAGGCAGATTCACCAGAAATGGACACCTCATTTCCATGACAAATATGGTAATGCTCTTTTAGCTAGTGGAGTCACAGTCTGTGTTGCTATATGGACATATACAGCAACACAGATGGAATAGAATGGAACCTGTCCCCTGTTGGCAGTCATTCCAAAGAAATGGCGAGATCAGTAATCATCCCAGTTGGCATAATACTGAATTGTTTCAAAACCAACTCATAATTGATACCAAGCAAAAGTACTATGTAGCTGTTAAAATATGGCATCATTGAGGAAATAAAGTGCATTTGAAACCTTAAAAAAAAGAAAAAAAGTAAGGAAATGCAACCAAGAAGTACTCTACTCAGCAAAGCTATCATTTAGAATTGAAGGACAGATAAGGAGCTTCCCAGACAAGAAAAAGCTAAAGGAGTTCATCACCCTCAAAGCAGTATTATAAGTAATGTTAGAGGAACTTAAGATAAAAATAAAATAAAAAATATGAATAATAAAATGACAATAACTACATACCTATTAATAATTACTTTCAATGTAAGTGGTTTAAACGCTCCAATCAAAAGAAAAGGGAGCTGAATGGATAAGAAAACAAGACCTTTATATATGCTGCCTACAGGAGACTCACTTCAGATTGAAAGACTCATACAGACTAAAAGTGAAGGGATGAGAAAGATTTTTCATGAAAATGGAAACAAACAAAAAGCTGGGCTAGAATACTTATACCATGCAAAATAGACTTTAAAACAAAACTATAATTAAAGACAAAGAAGGACATAGTAATCACACCTCTGGTTATTTATCCAAAGAAACCCAAAATGCTACTTCGAGGGGACATGATCATCCATATGTTTGTTGCAGTATTATTTATGATATCCAAGATACAAAGGTAACCTGGGTGAATGGAAAAATGGATAAAGAAGAGGTGGTACATACATACAATGGAATATCACTTAACTGTAACAAAGAATGAAATCTTGCCATCTGAGACAACATGAATGGACCTAGAGGGTACCGTGCTGTTGTAAGTCAGACAGTGAAAGACAAATGTCATACGATTTCACTTATAAGTGGAATCTAAGAAATAAACAAAAAACATTTAAAAACCTTACATAGACAACACTTTGATGGTTGCCAGATGAGAGTGGGGTTGGGGTGTGTAAAAAAGGGAAAGGGATTAAGAAGTACAAATCGGTTGTTACATAGTAGTCATAGGGATATAGGGTATAGTATAAGGAAAAACTATGTATGGTGTCAGATGGGTACTAGATCTATCGGGATGATAGATGGGAGGGGGGTTGGGGACAGGGTGAAAAAGGTGAAAGAATTAAGAAATACAAATTGGTAGTTACAAAATAGTCATGGGGATGTAAAATATAGGGACTATAATCAATAATATGGTAATTGCTATGCATAGTGACAGGTGGGTACAAGTCAGAGGGATCATTTTGTAAATTGTGTAAATGTCTAACGACGATGTTGTACACCTAAAACTAATATGAAACACAGAATGTCGACTCTAATTGAAAATTTTAAAAAGGGGGAAAAGATCAAGAAAAATAAGAGGTTCAAAGTGGTGATGTAATATACAGCATAGGAAACATAGTCCATAATATTGTGGTAGCGTGGTATGGTGTCAGATGGTTGGTTGCTGGACTTATGGCAATCACTTCTTTAGGTATATAAATGTTGAGTGACTATACAGCTGAAACTAATATAATGTTGTATGATAGCTACATTTTAATAAAAATCTTTTAAAAAAATGTGCAAAGGACTTATTGAATAAACATTTTCCAAAGAAGACATACGAACTGAAAGTTTGTTACTATAATTCTAGGGGCCTAATATACAGGACAGTGACTGTAATTTACAATACTCTATTGTATACTTGAAAGTTACTAAGAGAAGATCTTAACTGTTCTCATCATAGCTAAAAGAAAATAATTGGAATTTTTAAGTGAAAATGTTAACTAACCTTATTGTGGTAGATATTTTGTAACATATGTGTATATCGAATCACCATGTTGTACACATTAATCATATAGGATGTTTATATAAGTTATATAGCAATAAACCTAGAGGAATAAACAGATCCAGTGGAAATTCTCTTTGTTCCCTGTTTTGGTGATTGTCAAAGCTCCTGTAAAACTCTTCCTTTAGTATGGGCCCCTGAATAGATGCAAAGCATCTCCATAACACATGTTTGATATGCAGTGCAAACAACAAACATCTTTATTGGATTAAGCCACTATGTTTCAGAAGTTATTTGCCACTAGGAGCAAATCACATATGTTAAGTCTGCATAGTACATACTGCTGAATAAGAGGACATAAATATGTTTCCTTTACTCTGGCCACAAATATTGAACCTTATTCAAATACTGTCTCAGTTTTCCCATCTGTAAAGTTGAAGCAATAACATCAATATTGCCTAATTCAAAGGTACACCATGAAACTCATATAGAGGTCTAAATGTTATTTTTTAAAATATGAAATCTATGAATGGAAAAGCATTTCCATCCTTTTTCTGATCACTGCTTTGTACTATCAGCTAATTATTTCTATAAATTCAGCTGTTTTTATTTTCATATTTATTCCTCTCCTGAAAGAGTATAGCTCTTTCAGGGCCAGACATTGTCACTGATAAAACATTCTTTTCAATATGTGTCCTTTTTGAGTTATTAAAAAATACTGATTATTTTTAAAGAAATAAATCACCAAATTTGAATTGGCATCTTCTCAGTAATTGGAAGGTAGCTTCAAGGTCCTGAAAGATGGCATTCATCATAAAAATTAACTTCTGAAATGAGCCTGTTGAAAACAACGTTCCAGAAAAGGCAAGAAAATGTCTAAGAACAATAATTCACCTAAAGAGAATAGACTTTTTTTAAAATAAGGAAGAAGAAAGGTAAAAAAAATGTAATTTACAAAGAAGTTTAATCCTTTGAAGGATAATTTAAATGTCTTTTCAGTTTAAAGGCTACATTCATGAAGCCATTAGCTTGTACTTCTAAACCCAATTATTTCCTTCCCTGGCCTTTGTTTTTCTTTATTGTTTCAGTGTATATCCTAGACTTGTAAACATTCTACAGTGAGCTTTTACAACTCCATGTCTGTCATACAAACAGAGTTCTCTTCTATACCTGACACTGCTGCCAACTGTGGAAATGAGGTAAGGGAAAGCTCAGCATAGAAAAAGGTAGAACAATCACCTGACCAGCTGGCCAGCGACCATGGTTCCCAAAGAGCCACTAAGGTGTACAGTAAGGAGAAACTGCTGTGGTTTTCCCGGTAGCAGGATGTTCTTTGTAATATGTTTTCAATTTAACCTGTTTATAACATATAAGACTTTTCACATATTAGTCAATGAAACATCAGCTGTATGATCTTATTGCCTCTCTTATGCTACTATTCCACTCTAGTTGCTCTGGCTTTTTTCACTGCAATTCCCTGTTTCAGGGGCACAAAGAGCTGTTTTAAATAAGAAGCACTATCCAGGTGCCAGACAGCATGCTGGTGCTACATAGCATTCATTCCATAGTGAAACTGCAAACCAATACCTTTCTCTACTAAATGGAACTGTATCTCCTACCCTACTTCATTACAGTAGATTTCCTTCATCATACCCACTGCTTTTCTGGCACCAGACATGAAGACTAGGGTTAAACTATCCCCACTAAAAACTATTGCTGGTGTCATTGTGCCAGACGCACCAGTCGGACCTCTCTTCCATCAGACTAAGTCGGAAGGCACATCTCCTAAGGCCCGTTTTAGATTTTTTTCTAGTTTTCCCTGGATTTTGTATTTCTGCATCATTTTTGTGGGCACCGTGTTAGATAAACCAGTTGATTGCTGCTACTCACGAATGAATTTCACAGCTCTTCATGCAGAGACTTGCTGTCTTTTCTTCATGACAGCCTCCATAATGAGAATGATATAGTTCAAAGAATCACAAAGAAATAGGGAATTAATAGTTTTGATTCAAGGTGAGACAAAAGTCATTGTGTTGTAGGGAATCTGTCTCGTTACTAAAACATAGCTCTATGAGTGATTTTCAACCAGCCTTCAGTGTAAATTACTGGTATACTGAGATCACTTCTATTGTTTTAAGTGTATTTTATAACCCTTTTTCCACAAATGGAGGTATTTCATAATGTTCACTTATTTTTTTTAATTTTAGCTTTATTGTGGTATAACTGACAAATAATAATGTTCATTTCTTTACACAACTTAAAAACATAATCTTCACTGTTCCATAATGTTAAAATAAAGACAAAGTAAGACTAGCCATCTTTCACCAAAGTTGAACACCAGAAAAGGTACTTGGGCATAGGCTAAATGATTGCAAAGCAATGTGCGTTTATCTGAGTGCAAAAGAGGGAGAAAAGTACCACACCACATCTGGAGACTGTTCCTCACCTAAGAACTCTGTGTTTTAAGAACAGAAAATCAAAATCAAACTGGCTTGAGCAAAAAAAGAATCCTTTGGTTAATATACATGGGTGATGCAGAAGTAGATAGAGCTTCAGATTTCGGTTAGACTCAGCAGCTCAAGGACATCATAAAGATACTCCCTTTTCCCCATTTCTGCATTGATTTCCTATGTGTCAACTTTATTCTAAGACTGTCTAAATCACTGCCACAGGTCCAAGATCCATATCCACATACCATACCATCCAGAAAGACAGAAATTTTGAACTGCAGCCAGCTCTTGTTCCCCAGTTACTCCTTCCATGTTTTCTTGGCCCAGATCCCCTGTTCTGAAACCAATTTAACTGACACAGGAGTATCTTGAAAAGGCAGACTGAAAAGTGAGCTTTCTGAAGCATTCATTATAGCAGGAGGGAGGAGTTTGCATGATGGGGTCAAACAGGGCCCATTTGTAGGTGGGGTGGAATCAGGGTGCCCTCCAGCCCACCATCAAGTCTTTGCTGCTATGCAACGGGGGATGGTGGGAAGGGAACATGAGACAATCACAAAATCCTAGCAATAACTAAAGCCATATCTTTCACCCTCGAATCCTTGCCTAGAACTGTTTTGGGTGAATCTGTTTGACCTAAAGTCTATGCAAATCCACCTTTGTCAGAGCTCTCTCAGAACTGAGATAAGTAAGCTCCTGTTCCATATTCAGGGTACTTTTGAATTTAATTCACAAATTAGCTTAAAATATTGTATTGCATTTAATGTACAAGGTCTCCTCAACACATCAACATGCACAAAACTCCCTGTTTGAGGAACTATCTTGAGCAACTGATTTGAGAAAAACTCAGGCATAAAAACTCAGGCATAATAGTATCTCTAGGATAAAAGCTTAAACTATGGTCTTACTTTTTAAAGAAAATGCCACTATCCAAGGAATTACATAAAAATATCTACATATCTGTACATATATTCATATATCTGCACTCACACAAACATAACATGTATATACATATATATACACATATATATGAATATATGTATATGTGGGTATGACAGTGTATGTACATATGTGTGTGCTAGTATAATTATATGTGCATATATAGATATATATATGCATATATATACATTTTAATCATCAGATATATTTGTCTTCATTTATAAAGAAACAGGAGGTAAATCTTAAAGTATTCTTTAACAATTGTGACTCTCAATAAATTCTTGTTTCCGTGTGGGTATCCATCAGAGATTATAAACTGAATTTGGCCCACAAAAATGTCTTATTTCATGCTTCTCTAGACAGGCATTCTCTCTCCAATTTAACCAAAGATCCCAACGCCCTGTCTTACACCCGGCTCAATTGACAATTTATTGTTAATCCAGCCTCTAAAGATACTAGAGTACACCCATTAGAGTTGTGATCAAGATGTGGTCTCACCCTGTCTTAATGTGAAATTTAAATTAATAATCAAGCAACTCCTTGGTAAGCAAGAAAAAAAATAATACCATAGAGTGTTTAGGGCAAAATGAGTTCAATTAAAGCTATCAGAGATTTTTGCTGTCACTCTATTTTTAATTTATTTATTTATTTATTTATTTATTTATTTATTTATTTATTTATTTATTTTTACAGATAGGGTCAAACAAAATTGAGTACATGATAACTTTAGCTATGCTAAGACAGTCACCCAATAACCTAGTTGTGGAAATTTGCCATTAGGTGTTTCTAGACTCTTCAGTCATAGATTATTACTTTAGTTCAGTTATTTCTATAGCTGACTGATCTCAGTTCTTTCATGATGATTGTGTCTAATTTCATTCTCAGAGGGAAACCTTAATTCTAAGAGCCCAGGTTACCTAACTGTTACCCCCGAGATACTCACTACAATTTTCACTCTGGGTGTTAAAGTCAAGATTCAAAAATATTGGTTCAGTATCACAACATGATATTAAATTGATATTGAATTATTTTCGCTCTTTTAAACATTTTCCTAGTTTTCTCTCTGTAGGGTTATGTTTTCTCTTTAGATGAAGTATAACACATTTTTAAAGCATACAATTTCCATATATCATACTCTGTCTGACAATCTTGACATTTAAACAACTAGTGTTGGGTTCATACAGCATTTGAATATAGCAGTATTTGCTATACTACATAAAGGAGGCTGACAAAGGGCAAAAATCTATACACCTTTATGAGTTAAGTGATAGCATAAAAGTTTTGTGAACCAAGAACGATTGAGCTATATTTCTTCAGACAATGCTCAACACTGTCTTGTTAAGCATTTTGTTCCCAGTACCTAGAACAATGTCCGGCACATACAAAGTGTTTGATATATATTATTGAATGAATTAACCACAAAAGTTGAAAAAGAAGCTCAGAGAAAACATATTCTCCTGCTTACTCAGCATGCACATAGACTTCTTGAAGATCATCTTACCCAAGGCAAAAATATACATACCAGGAAAACAATGAAGTAATAACTGATTCTCCATTTGAACAAGTGTTACTTCCAAATTACTATTTAATGACCAATACTACGTTTCAAAATTCGCAGGTAGAAACAATTGTTTTCTATCATTAGTCTTAAAGTTAGATATTTTCATTTAAGGAGTCCATATTGTTAGGAAATGTTTTGTGAACTTAACCAGTAAAGTAATATTTTGCTTCATAAAGAGTGTCTTCTTAAGAGGAGAGAGATCAGTGATGAAAGTAAAACATATTTGTAAAAGTAATATGGACACTGAAGTGTCACTAGGATTATTCATGCAGTTAAGCTCTTTAGGTTTACTCAGCTGTGGCATACGTTCTAGGAGAGGACATTTTACTTTACCTGTTTTAAGTATACTCTTAAACAAATGAAGAAATTAAAATCCAAGCTAATATTATTGGGTATTACATGTTTAGATTATTAAGACATGTGGATCATAGGTATGTTTCAATTCAAAATGATTATTAAAATGCAGTAAATCTTTTTCAGGGTGGTAAAAGTTAGTTGAACAATAATTGCTCTAGAACAACATGAAAAAATACATGATAGGCCATCACCAACACCACCTATAACTTTCCTGGGTATAAGTAATTTAGAATACAACTTTATTTTACTTATAATTCCAGCTCGAATCCAAGCATCTACTACCCCAAGCATCAATGCTCTTCAATATCTAATTTCACAGTTTTCTTAACACGTAGCTCATGTTATTTATTATAGTCAGAGGCATCCCAACACCTTTGTCTATCCTTGCTACCTTTTAAATGGTTTATCTGGCAAACCATCAATCACAAATCATGAAACATATTTTAACTCAAGTAAGATCAGTTAAGAAAGAAAACAAGGCTGTGTAGGCTAATTGGAAACATTACTCACATCAATAAGTGATAAATGCTTGTTCTGGGGAAGAATATTTTTCCCTCATTTCTGTCTGTAATGTACAATATGGACAAGACTAAAATCTCCAATCACCTTCTAACTTGAGGCCATAAAGATATTGATAAAAACAACTCAAAGTTTTGTGAAGATAAAAGTTTCAAAAACTCAATTTCAGGTTCAGAAGTTTGCTTAAACAAGTAGGAATATATATTTTGTTCATGACTTATTGTCTGTTTAAAACTGGGGGGGGGGAATGCACCATCAAATTATGCACATGTTTTGGTTGTGTAACAAATTCCTTGATAAATTGGCTTACTTGGCTTTACCCTGAATGATATGTGCTAAAAGTTTTCAATGATCTGATTTGATATTTAAACTATTCACATAAACTTTATTAATGATATTATATAATGTATAAGTCAGAATTTATTGATATTATGTATAGTATTTTCTGTGTCTTGTGGAGGATGTATTAAATATGTTCCAGTAAACATATTCTCAAAGTGGGAAAAGACAAAGTTTCTTTCATGAAATTTTAATTTAAGGAACATAGATGAGCTCACTTATTCCATGAGGTCAATTGCATTACCACAACTTTGGTAACCAACCAGGTGATGTTCATTTCACTTTACAGGTAATTTATTATAACTGCAGGACTGTCACAGTGATGGTTCACACAAATAATTTAACTTAGGTAAATACCATTTTCCAGTAATGATAGGATAAAACAAACTTTGGGAGCATTTATGAACAGTAACATCTCATTCTCAGTCCACATTTGCCAACTGATCTCTGTTGTTTGCAAATGAATTAACAATGGCTTGAAAAATCATTAGAGCCATCTGCTTTGATGGTAAGGAAAGACTGCTGTGATCATTTTATTATAGGAGCAGAGACTAGGGATTATTTTAGCACACTTTAAGCATCATTTACCCTAAATTTTACATACAATCTAAACAATATTACCAGTGTTATCCATTCTCTTTGAGGCTCCTTGTAAATCCGTTGACTAAGAAACCATTTTGCATAGATAACTGTGCAGTTTTTTAGAGATGTTGAACATGACAAATGTCTATTTTCCCCCCCATTAAAATCAATCATTATATCCTAAAACTAATATAATATTGTATGTCAACAGTAATTGAAAAATAAATTTTTAAAAACTAGAAAAGAATGAATCATTATGGTTATCAAAATGCTTGATTTTTCAGTGTGTTTTAATCCCTCAAGCAAGAATTGATGAAATAAATTAAAATCAGATTAACAAATTAGTTCCTTTGGCTGATTTTAGTCAGTGGATATATTGTTCATGTTCAATATATTTTCTTGTTTAAACAATTTATATGAATGGTATTTTCAATGACACCAAATCTGAATAGCAATTTTTTTCACTTTCTTGAAAAGTAACTATCTTTACTTTAATATAGATAGTTGATCCAGAACCATGTTTATAAAGTAACTTTTAGTATTTGCTTGTATTTGGCAGATATAAAAACAGAAGGGGAAGCATATGTACATACCCTGTTTCCCCAAAAATAAGACCTAGCCAGACCATCACCTCTAATGCGTCTTTTGGACATGGTCTTATATTATGTAAGACCGGGTCCCATATTATATTAAAACAAAACCGGGTCTTATATTAATTTTTGCTCCAAAAGACGCATTAGAGCTGATGGTTCTGCTAGGTCCTATTTTTGGGGAAGCACGGTACATACATACACACCTACACACATTAAACCTATTATTGTGTCTGTCTCTCAAGGATGCTTCCATTTTTCAATAGAAAGTAATGAGAAAGAAAGGAGAGAGGGAGAGTCTGGGTCATGGGGAGAAGACAGGAGAAGGAAAGAAAGTTTACTCATGCATATCTACAATGGAAATTTTCCAATAACCACCGAGTTTAAATAATATTTGAGACATGATATTAAATACATGTTTTACCACAAAATCTTTTTTTTTTTCTTTTTTTACGATGGTGGTGGTAGAGAGATGATTGTAAAGAAGAACCTGTCCATTTTTAAGTACACTTGAATTCAGTAGACATTAAACAAGTAAACATAAGGTCAATGGATGGATAGATACATTAAACTGTATCCTTTCTAAAGCTCAATTAAAAGTTAAAGGGGAGGGGCCAGCCCGGTGGCTCAGGCAGTTAGAGCTCCATGCTCCTACACCTAAGGCTGCCGGTTAGATTCCTACATGGGCCAGTGGGCTCTTAACCACAAGGTTGCCAGTTCAATTCCTGGAGTCCCACAAGGGATGGTGGGTTCCGCCCCCTGCAGCTAAGATTGAACACTGCACCTTGAACTGAGCTGCCTCCCGGATGGCTCAGTTGTTGGTTGGAGTGCCAGCTCTCAACCACAAGGTTGCAGGTTTGACTCCTGCAAGGGATGGTCGTCTGAGCCTCCTGCAATTAGCAACGGCAAGTGGACCTGGAGCTGAGCTGTGCCCTCCACAACTAAGATTGAAAGGACAACAACTTGACTTGGAATAAAGTCCTGGAAGCACACACTGTTCCCCGATAAAGTCCTGTTCCCCTTCCCCCACTAAAGGGGAAATTTTACTTATGTACTGAAAAAGAAGTCCTCGTCAAGCTTAGAAGTGTATTTTTTCTCTTCTGTGTTTGCAGTAAGAGGGATACAAATATATATTCTAAATCTATAAGATTAGCTGTTTGACTTTTTGAATCTGTGGGGTGAAAAATATGCTAAATATATCTTCACCATAATTGCATTCAAAATTGTCTTTATCAGTAGGACATAAAAAGGAATAAGCAGGTCGATTTCACAAGTTTCTCATAACCCTAAAGGTATGTAGCAAAATAACAGATGTACTTGCTTGTGACAGTGAATATAAAAGCATATATCCCTTAAAACTTAAGTTTGTGTATTCAAAATGGAATTTCACAACCTGGCAAGGGACTTTTTTTTAACATTATTGAGAAAACCAGCATTACTTCCTAGTGAAGGCTTAAGGCTGGTGGTAAATGCCTGGCCCCTTGTTCTGGTTGGAAAGAGTTGTAAGAGAACAAGAGAGCGGGCACAAGATGGAAACCACTGTCTTTTCACAACCTAATCTTGGAAGTAACACCCCATCAGTTCTGAGATATTCATTAGAAGCAAGTCACTAGTTCCTGCTCATACTCAAAGGGAAAAAATTACACAAGGGAGTAAATATCAGGAGATGGAGATCACTGGAGACCATCTTAGAGGCTGCCTACTCTAGTTCCTTAAACCATAGTCAGCCCCTTCTCCATTTGTTCATTCCAAGGTAAAACTCTTTTCTGAATTTCAATAACTTATTTTAAATTCAAACCTGATATCAATTAACCTATCCATAGACAAATGATTCCTTCATCCTTCCTATAGATGTTAGAAAAAGAATTCTTCTCTCACCTACCCTATAGGGTTACTGAAAATATTAACTATGAAAATGAACATAACATCTGCTACAGCACCTGTGATACACAGTAGTCCTTACTAGGCCAACTCTTTTTTTTCTTTTTTAATCAACATTGTTACTTAATATTAATTCCTAAACCTATTCTGGATCCCATTTCTATTAGTTCTTGCACCATCAACCATTCTTCTGTCTACTTTAACACCAGTTATAGAAAATTTTAAGTCACTATCATTTTATTTATTCATTTTATTTTCAAATATTCTTTCTCATGTCTTTCATCTTTAGCAGTAACTACCCAATCCATCCTCAAAATCCACTTTCCTATAGAATAATAGGAACAGCCAGACCTACATTCAGCTCTCATAGCACTCTAGTCCTCCATCCCCACTATGCTTCTCTGATAATGATTGAAGGGGATCTTCTAACTGCCTAAACCAATGATATTCAAAATATGGTACCTAGATCAACAGCATCAATACTACCTATGAACTTAGAAATGCACATTTGGGGGTCCTTCCATAGACCTACTGAAAATCTGGGGCTGAGGCCCAATAATATTTGCTTTAACAAGCCCATTCTGATGCCTGCTGGTTTGAGAACCATGGGCTTAGAACATAATAGAAGAACCAGAAGCCTACAGTAATAGACTCTCTTCAGTTTTTATCTAACTTTGTTTCTGCAGCTTTCAGAAACTCTTGAAAGTCTCATCACCCACCCTCCAAAACATTCTCTTCTCTTTCTACCTCTGATAATTCATTCTTAGTGTTCTTTTTATATTTGTCTTCCCCCACTTGTCGTAAGAATGTAAGACTCATCTTAACTTTTCTTGTTTTATATTTATACATAAAAGAAGTTAATTTTGCCCATCCTATCAATTTATACATGGAACAGCTAATAACTACCAAACTCTTACCCCTTGTGCAGTCAACTCTGAGAGTGGACTTACATTTCCAATATCCAAATCAAGGTCACTAAGTATATGTCTTCTGTAAGTTCCAAATCAACATGTCTAAAGCCGAAATAATCATTTATGTTCCCATATTTCCCAAATCTGTTCCTCTTATAGTCTTCTTTTTAATTTATTTTTTAAGTGTGTTTTTCCAGGACCCATCACCTCCAAGTCAAGGAGTTGTTTCAAACTAGTTGTGGAGGGGCCAGCTCATAGTGGCCCATGTGGGGATCAAACCAGCAATCTTGTTGTTCAGAGCACCGTGCCCTAACCAACTGAGCTAACAGGCCACCCTATAGTCTTTATCATAATAAAATGCAACATAATTTTTAGAGTATCACATTCACAAAGTTGGCATTCACTTTATAGTCTACCCTCCTCCCATACTTTCATATAATCAAGACATTTTTCTAGATTGTGTCTCTTGTTATCAGAACCCTAGTCTGGGTCTTTATTGCTATGCCTGTAACTGCAGGTTTTCTTATTCAATTCTTTGAAAAGTTTTTTGTTCTTTTTTAAATAACTAATATTTTATTAAATATAACTGTATTTTTTTAAAAGTGAGAACACTGCGGTTGTTTTAAATGTTTGTGAATCTCTTTAATGTCAAGCTTAACAAAAAACAACTGGATTCTCATATCTGCTCCTGCATTCACTGATATAATTTATCATATTGGTTGAAGTAAACAAAGAAAAGCCTTTTTCATACTAATATGTAACTGAAAGATGGAGGATTATTTTAATAACCTTTGCATACAATTGTGAATATTCTTTTTTGATATCATAGCAAAACTCAACAAGTAATAGTTTATTAATAATAGTTACAATGTGGTAACTGAATTTATATCAACAAACTTTCTGTAATGTGTTATATTAAAATCTATTTGGTTTCTCATGACTTTTGAATGTATGTTATCATGTAACATCATACATTGGCCATTTGGCAAATAATTAGTGAATTAGGCAGATCTTCCAAAATTGACCCAGTTTATTACATAATATTTGTTTTTAAATCACATTCATCAATATCACCGCTAACATCATCAGAAAAGCTTTAAGTATTGGAAAGTGGTAGATACAGATTTCTCCAAATTCTAATTATCTCAACACTTAAATTTTATCACCAATAACAAATACTGTCAGTCATTTCCCTTGAAGTGATAAGCTCACTTTCTTCATTTTCAAGAAAATTTGTCAGCTACCCAAGTTTGAACAGCCAGTTTTTGTCTGTCTGCCATTTTTTCTAGTAAAACCAATGCTCCTGAAAAAAGATGACATTCTAATAGAAACAAGGTAGCTATGATACCTAGTATTTACTAGGTGGTCTTTATGAGAATTTCTCATTTCTTCACACAGTATACTAAATAGACATGAAATCAGAGACTGAGATTTAATTAAAGTTATATTTTTATGGCTGCCCCCCCTCCCATGAATCATTGGTGGTAAAGAATGCTATGACTATTAATACTGTTTGGTGCCCAGGTCTTTAGTTGTGCTAAGACACTAGGAATTTTATCCACCATTGTTTTTGTATCATCAATGCAATTGTCAACCCAGTGAAAATAAGTGAATAACCCTACTACTCGTATTGACTTTGCAAACTTTCTGAAAGGATCTCAGGGACCCTAAGGACTCCACAGACAATGCTTTGAGAACAGCCAATCTAAGCATTCTGTCTGTAAACCTCATGCACCCTAATTTTACACTCACTATCCTCCCCCATTTGGAGAGCCATTATGGTCAAGTTTCCAGGTCTATGGTCTCTGAGGTAGGAATGCTGAGATTTGAATCTGACTGTGCCATCTATTAACATCTACTAGCTATGTAACTCTAGGCAATAAATGTTACCTATAATTATTATCCCAAGGGGTGGGGGGAATCAGCCTAGTAAACTGATCAAATAGGACTTAATCCAGGTGTGTCTGCTGGTACCTACATTTAAAATCTTACATTCTTTATGTGGCATTCAGTACTCCCCATAATCAGGTTCTTGTCTAGTTTCTCACTCTGCCTCCCTCTGGTCTCACTCTACTCTCAACCACACCTCAGGCGCCCCAGTACTAAACTGCATGTAGTCTTGCCATTTACAAACATAGCAGAAGATGTATTTCACATCTGTTTGACCTATGAATACTCTCTTCATGGTCTCTGTGTCTCCAATACTAATCCCAGTACTGGGGCCCCACACACTTTTATAAGAACATTAGTGCATTTTATTCCACTTAAATGTTTACATAACTTTCTTGTGGGAAGGTATCTTTATACAATGGAATGGGTGAAATAATAATTATTTTATAACTTTCAAAGACTTCAACACACAATGTAGTTTTAATTTAAAAGATATAAAAGGAAAGGATTTATTACAAAGCACTCGCATAAATATGTTGGCTTTCAAATGAAATTATAAGAAATTTTTTAGAAAGAGCTGCAAATTTCCTCCTATCTAGAGATCAGTAGGTAGTCTTAAATGAAATCTGGCTTAATCACCGTATCTGAAGCTGGCAAAACCAAACTAAATTACCAAGTATAAAGAAAAATATGTGATGTAGACGGTGAGGATATGGAAGGCACTAATTGAAGAACTAAACTTGTGTAGAACCCAGGATGATATTCGGGAACTAGGTAAGGGAGGTTCTCCAAATGTTAACAGTGGTTTCTTTCGTTGATAGCATATGCATGCATGATTTTTTTCACCATATTTTTCTTTTGACCCAAATTTTCTACATTGGAAAGGTCATAAATGTATAATTTGAAAAAAAAATGTTATTTCTTAAAATACTTGAGAAAAACAAAATAGAGTTGACCAATCACAGTAGATAAAGGTAAAGTTTAGTAAAGGAAAATAAATTCCAGAAAGGTTACTTGTTTAATCACAGGACTGCAAACCAAAACTATTTTGCGGAAAACCAAAGGCAGGAAGGTACGTTCAATGAAATTTAACATTGACTCTCACCTATCTTAAATACACACACACACACACACACTTTCAAGCTGCTGTAATACGTAGTCCTCAGGATATACAATCACTATCCTGTGTGTCACAACCATGCCTGGCCTCTGTTAACGTGTACAGTTGAGAGATCCTGTGTGTAAGATGATCCATGCAGTATGGGTAGAAAAAGTTAAAACATACATTTATATCTAGATTTCCTCAATAATGAGAAAGGTTTAATAAAGCACCTATTGTATAGATTTGCTGCAAACGACATACAAGTTAATTCATAAAAAGCACTTAGAATCATTGGGAAGAAAGTCCCTTGATCAATAAATGGTAATACTTATTATTGTAACTATTATTATTGCTGTTATTGATTTTTTTTAATTAGACATAAGTCGAGCTGTACCTATATTTACAGAATGGGACAGCAGTGATAACTACAGAAATAACGTATCTTGAATGCTCATATTCAGAAATATTTACTGATGGGTTTCACAATCAAAATATTAGCAATCATTGACATACAGAAAAAAGACGAAACTAAATCTCACCTCCACCAAAAGTCTGCCTAAATTCAGCCAAGGTGATATGGTCTTTCTATATCTGTGCAAAAGGAATTTCTCCTGCCTGGAATTCATTTCCACCTCTTCTTATCAGCTTAGTAAATTCTTTAATCCTCAATTTAACCATCTTTGTGAACTTTCCTTTCTATTTCTCCCTTTTGTCCCATTTCTCTCTTTATAAAAATATTTATATACTACACATATTTTATAACTCCTATCTGGTATTATAATTGATTATGAATTTGTTTTTCTTACTTAATCATAAACTCCTTGAGTATAGAAACTGCCTTAGTGAACTTTACCTCTATGGAGATTAACACATTTAACAATTGTTTGTGGAATGAATAGTGAATGATCTTCCTCTCTATCTTGATGCAGCAGTGGATCAATTTCTTTCCCCATAAAGTGGTATAGGAGAAGCAAAACACACAAAAGAATCTAGAATGAATAAATGTACCTATTATATTTAATATGTATATTATCTTTTATATACCATATAGTATCTATTTATGTATAAGTTATATATATTTACTCTTTAGTTGTTTTGTATTTTAATTGTTTGTATACATACATACACACACACACATGCGCGCAAAATCTCACAGATCTCTTTTTCTTAGATTATTAAAATCTGGTCAGAGATTGATTCCATGATATATATCTCCCTGGAGGTGAAGACCTTAAGTTTTCCCCTCACTTCTGACTTTGATGTTTGACCAAGATGCTCGAACTGCTAAACTGGCAAAGGTTGCTAGGAAGGCCAGATGGTGTGGGGGAATGGATATACTTTAGAGTCATAGAAAACCTCAGTTTGTACGCTGGCTCTGCTACTTGAGAAAAGTCTTTTTATACTTTATTTTATAATTTTATCAGTACATTAAAAGAAAATTATAAAGTTTAACCCTTTTTAGCTTGCCTTTTTTTTTTTTTTTTTAAGGAATGTAACATCCCAGACACACTCTCTGGCACACTGGCATAGATTAGTTTCCTTATACATGATAAATATCACTGACACCCATGTAACACAATCAGTCTCTCCAAAAATGGGGCTTGCATTTTTAAATTATGTTTTAATGTTAGATGATTACCTCATGTCTTTATTATAGTAAGTTCCTTGATGACAGACTCAATCTCTTCCTCCTCTTTATTATTGTTCCAATGCTAAGCCTGGGACAGAGTGCTTGCTGAATCAATATTTGTTCCTTGAATTGAACTGGGGGGAGGGAGGTATGAGTTTCCTCCAGTTTGGGTTATTTTCAATGTGTGCTAATGTAACTTAGAATCTGGATGATCCCTCCCTCAAATACAGTCTATGTACCCTTGCTCAGCTTGCCAGGCTGTGATCACCAGCCAATTTTCAGCTGCAAGACCACATTTTTTTTTATTCTGGGAAGTTATAAAAATAACAATTCTGCCATCACTTTCTAATTCACAAAGTGACTTTAGTCTCCTGCTTTCTAATTCCTTTCATTTCTCCTTTATGTGACTGCCAAAAGCCTTGGCCTTTTCTGGCCTTCCATATTTAATCAGAGTAACCAATGCTGATGATTTTTACAGAGAATTAAGTCTGATTTGTTTTGAAACATTTATTTATTCCATATGGCATTTAAAGTGACTGAATTATTTTTGGTGTTGGAATGAGTTTGCATGAACTAGATTCAAATGTGCCCCCCCCAAAAAAAAAATAAAGAAAAAAAGAAAAAAAAACATGCAAAGCAAGCGCTCATAAGTAGTTCTGAGGGGAAATAAAATCCTCTGTAAAAAGAATTAACATATAATGAAGGATCAGATCGGGAGTTTTGGCAAAATTATAAAGATAATTTGGCTAAAGCTAAGTCTCCAACATAAATCTTCTCAGTCTCAGGCCAAGGTTTGCTTCCACCTTCTAGTGAGCTCTGTGGATTTCCATCCTGCGAGCACCATGTCAGTGGCGTAGTGCAGTGTTCTGGTTTGGCTGACATTGGCAGTGACACTCTCTTAGCTCTGGGGGATAAGGGGAGAGGGCTAAGAAACCGAAGCCAGTCAGTGCAGTGTTATCATTCCTGCACAGGTTCAGGAGAGTCAAGGGTCCAGACCTAAGCCCCAGCACTGTGCAGTGACTGATGATTTGGTCAGATTGAGGGATGGGACCTACTTTTGTCTAATCAGTAATTTATTCAATAATTGGATAAAGATAAAAATCTATTATTCCAGATCTTATGGTTAGAGATTGCATACCAACACCACTGTGGCCATTTTCTTACCATGACTACACAAACAAAAAAAAGAGGGAGAAAATTAAAGAAATACAGAGTTCAAACCTCATCATCAAGCACTGTCTAAAATTCACTAACCTTGATGTGAACCAAAATATTGTCCATATTGTTTAAGTAATGTGAGTTGTTTTCGTTTCTTTCTTTCTTTCTTTATTTTTATTTTTTGCGTTTCAAAAATAACAAAATATCCTGACATGTATAAGCAGAGACACAGAAAATAAATACATCATTAGTAAATACTTGTGCCAGGGTTCTTCTGCTGGGGCTAGTCAAACATGGTGTGTATTATTTCTCACATTCCCTTATTGAAATAAAATTGCCCTCAACCCTTAACCATGCTCAAGGGGAAAGACTGTGTTGGGAAGACCACTGTTCCTAATGTATGTTGCAAAGTTGATGCTCATAAGCATTTTAAACTACTTAAATGCAGCACTGTCCTTTCCCTTCTTTCACAGTTAGAGGTGTGAGTCATGTTTCCTGTTAAGCCCAGAGACAGTGCCTCTGTTTGAGGTTTTATTATTTGGTAACAAAATGGAAAGCACACTGGTGCTGTGTCAGTGAGCTGGAAGCAATCAACTGTACTAGGCTTACACACATGAGAAATGCAAATATGTTCATTTGCAGGGATATGGGTTGGTGACTTGACTCAAACAGTTTTTACCCCCAGGAAAAAGGAAGTTAAACCACAGGCTTAATTCTTGACTAAATCTTGAGGCATTTAGAACCACAAATTAGAAAATTGAAACCAAAATGGACTCTGCCATTCCAAAACTGAAGCCCTAAGCTCTTACTTCAGAGGCTGGTAAACCCCACCATCTTCACTTGATTCTTACCCACTGGTTTACTTTTATGGCCTACTGCCAGACTGTCTAATGCAGAGCTATGCAACCATGACTTTCAGCGATGGAACCAGAGACTGGGTTGCAATTAGGCTTGAGAAAGCACCAGAAGCTTCCACTAATATTTAATTGCTGAATTTCTAGGGATAGCTACAGGAGGTCTTTGGGCTGTCTTGAGAGAAAAAAGCATAATAATAATAACCTGAAAACACACATCCTTCAGAGTTGGTGTAAGAGGCATTACTTAAAAAGTTAAAGGTAATTATACTCCAGTAGATATGATAATACAGAAAAGGTAGACAGGAGGTGCACTGTCATTCAAGATGACAAGGTTCTCAGCAAACAGTAGTTGAAAATGATGATACATTAAATGTACGTGTTCCCTGAATTCTTTCTGTAAATTCCTAATTTTATTCCACAAAGATTTTGCCAGTACAGTGAGGCATTTTTAAGAAAACTGAAACAATTTTTGAGCTCTGCTAAGTTGAAAATCTTATCAATAGTATGAGCAAAACAATCCAGAGAATAGAAGTTGCTTATGATTCATTTAAAAAATTAATAATTTTCAAGAGACCAGAAATTAACCCATACACATACGGTCAAATGATATTTGACAAGGGAGCCAAGAATACTCAAAGAAGAAGACAGTCTTTTCAATAAGTAGTGCTGAGAAAGTTGTCTTTTCACATGTAAGAGACTGAAACTAAATCCCTGTCTTACATCACTCACAAATATTAACATGAAATGGATTAAAGGCTTAAATACAAGACCTGAAACCACCAAACTCCTAGAAGAAAATTTAGGAACAAAGGTTTTGATGCTGATCTTGTCAATGAATTGTTGGATATGACACCTAAAGTACAAGCAGCAAAAGCGAAAAAAAAAAAAAAAAAAAAAAAAAAGGACTATATCAAACCGAAAATCTTCTGCATGGTTAAAGAAATGATCAATAACGTGAAAAGACAACCAACAGAAAACAGAATGGGAGAAAATATTTGCAAACCACATTATCTGATAAGGGGTTAATACCAAAATATATAAAGAACTCATACAACTCAAAAACAAAACAAAACAAACAAACAAAAATACAATTTTTTAAAATGGGCAAAGGACATGAATAGATATTTTAACAAAGAAGATATATTAATGGCCAACAGATTATGGAAAGGTGTTCAACATCACTAAACATTAGGGAAATGTACATCAAAACCGCAATGAGATATTACTTCATACCTGTTAAAATGGTTATTATCAATAACATAAGACTTAATGCTGGCAAGGATGTGGAGAAAAGGGAATCCTTATGTCCCGTTGGTGGGGTTATAAAGTGGTAAGCCTCTGTGGAAAACAGTATGGAGTTTCCTCAAAAAATTGAAAAAATAGAACTACCGTATAATCCAGTAATCCCACTTCTGGGAATAAGGAAACACTATATTGAAGAGCTATCTACACCCCCATATTCATTGCAGCATTATTTATATTAGCCAAGATATGGAAGCAACCTAAGTTTCTATCAACATATGAATGGATAAAAAAGGCGTGAGATATATATTGGAATATTATTCAACCATAAAAATCAAGAAATCCTGCCACTTCCTCCAACATGGATGGAACCCGAGAGCAGTATGCTAAGTGAAAACAGTCAGAAAGAGAAAGACAAGTACTCTATACTATTATTTATATGTAGACTCTAAAAAAAGAAACACATCAGATTTGTGGTTGGTGGCAGAAAGGGAAGAGGAAATTGGATCAAGGCAGTCTAAGGTACAAACTTCCAGTTATAAGAAAATTATTAATAAGTCATGGGGGTGTAATGTACAACATAATGATTAGAGTTAACATTTTTTAAATATACCATATAGCAGTGTTAAGAGTAAATCCTAAAGGGTTCTCATCACAAGGGGAAAAATATATATATATATTTTCTTCTTTTTTGTATTTATGTCAGATGATGGATATTAACTAAACTCATTGTGGTAATCATTTATAAATATATGGCAAATCATTATGCTATACATCTTAAAATTAGACAGTGCTATATGTCAATTATATCACAATAAAACTGGAAGTAAAATTAATAATTTGGAAAGAATGCGGTAGAGAAGTTAGGTAAATAATTTTGAGAACCTACAACCTATGAATCAGTTCACAAACTCTGGTTTATTTCATACTTACAATAAAAAATAAAATAAAAATTCCTACTAATCAGAATTCCAGATATGAAGCCTGTTACTCTGTGTTTCTACAAATGTCCTGAGGTATTCTAATGAGTATTTGGAAGGTGTGAAAGCAATGTGTATTTATATATTTCATTAATTCATTAACTCATTAATTCATTCATTAACATAGTTGCTATATAGAGCTATGGAGCTACAAAAGTGAGTGGAAAAAAATAAAAACCCTGAAATTTCTGTCTCAAGAAGCTCATCACCTAGCAGCAGAAGAAAGGCGTGGAACTGTGTGCCCCTCTTTTGTATTTGGAATGCAAATTGTGTGCCCCACTTGTCTGGTCTGGAATTTGACTTTCTCTTAGTTAAAACTAGTAAATTCGCCAGTTTATGCTTCAGAGATGCTGGCAGAAGATAGACTCCTGTTTAGAGACAAAGAACTTTACTGATCATGCATAGCATAGCACCCCATGAGCATCAACAAGGTTGTGTCATTTTCTATCACCTCCTACTCAAGTTCAACAGGGTGATGTGAAGGACCCAGACAGAAGTCTTTATGCTCAGTAGATTGTGTTACTGCAGAGGGATACTTGCATAGTAAGCATGAAGCAACACTGTCACAACACCAGGAAGGATCTGGAGTACAATACTGGAAATACCATTCATTGGTTACAGCACAAACTCCAATCTCTCTCCCTTCAATGTTCAACTATCTCCCTTTCCCATATCGAGGGCTCCCATGTTCTTATACTTTTCTGAGGCAAGGAAAGAATCCAGTCTGTCAAGGACATATCTCAGGAAAATGTGGTGCTGACTGTAGGGTAAAAATATGTGGGTCACAGCATATGCAGAATATAAAGCCCAGGAGCTAAGTCTTAATTCTGTGCTTGCAAAACTAACACATTAGCCACCATAGTAATATAGTAATATAGCTAATATAAATATTAGCAACCGATAATATCTTTTAATACGGTGTATTAACTATTTCAAAATATGCCTCTAACACATTTTAAAACAAAATGGTGGTACAAGGCATTCTATTCTAAACTGCCACAAATATCTGTGAAGCTTTGGAACTCTGAGGAACCTTGCAATGCCTGGTGGTCACAAATGTATCTAGCAAAGTATCAGCATGGGTGACAGAAACTTTAATAGTCCTTAGAAAACACCAAGAGGGAAGCACTAGCATCGTGTATAGATGTGAAAAGTAGAACGGCGGTGCTGGTAGTGCTTAACATCTTTAATTAGTCCTAGCAACAACCCTAATAGAGAAGGATTATTACTATGCCCATTTCACGCATGGGGAAAACTGAGGGTTGAACAGTGGCAATGCCTAGTCCAAGACCACAGAATTACTAGACAGAAGAAAAAGTATTTTAACCCAAGCAACTGAATTTCTAGAGCTGAGAATTTTCTAAAATGCATGTTAAAAACCGTTTAAGAGCAGAGGTCAGGGATCTTTTTCTGTAAAAGACCCAATAGTATTCTCAGCTTCGGGGGCTTGATGGTCTCCATCACAAGTATTTAACTTTGCCATTATAGTACAAAAACAGCCATAGACAATATGTATATAAATGGACATGGACGCGTTCCAATAAAAGCTTATTTTCAAAAACAAGAGTCAGCCGGATTTGGCCCACAGGCCATAGTTTGCTGACCCTTGACTCCTTAACTGCTGTGGCAAATGATTAGTTAGGTCATGAAAACATGGCACTTAAACCCACATCACCTCTTTCTCCTCCTTTACTCTTAAGCCCTGTGAAACTGTTCAATGTTAGTAATCAGCGCTGATTTGTTTCACTTAGTGAAACTAGCCCTCCTTGGTAACTGAACTAGAAACAGACCCTTGATGTGAATTTTCCATAATAAATCATTAATTTTTGCAACTCGTTGCTACACTTCTCCATCACCTGCATGCTGCTTGCTTGTATTTCCCTCATCATTTCCTCCACCTGTATTAGCCAATCTCCTCTTTCCCTTTTACTTCTAAGCTAACTCCTACTTATGTTTCTGAAATTTCAAAGTTGTTTGCTGAATTTTATATATATCTAAATATATGTTATTATATATATATACATATATATGTAAATATATATGTATATATATATATTAATCTGTGGTCTTTTTTTCCATTGGCTGTTCCTATTTCCCAAATACAGCTGTGATTGCAACACATTTGTTTATTCGTATAGCATATGTGTCTCTATGCACGCCACATAAATTCTATGAACGCTTCAAATGATTAGACGATTAGCACTGAGTGGGTACACTCTTAAACATTCAGTTATTCAAAAGTTTAATTATATTAATACAGCATAAAGACTGAGAAAGAAATACAAGATAAAACCAAAAGCATCTAAAGTGAAAGTAAATTGACCACATTCCTTAAGGAGCCTCTTTACTAGAGCAGAAAGAAACATAACTACATCCCCCAGTCTCTTATAAAATAAATTCAAAGAAAGACTGAAATGAAGATATTTGGAGAAATTTACTGAACTGCTTGTAGAATTTACTGCAGAGCTGACTTGTAAATTCAAGTCTGCTGATTCATCATCTAGGCTTCTTTCTACCTAGTTAGGACCTGAAATGGTAGAAAAAAAGTATTTCTAAAATGTTCTTCCTTCTGTTGATCTAACATTGCATCATTACTCCTGGTTCTAATTTCTCAGGCAGACTGACGGGGGCTTCTTCCCTCATCTACAAGTGTAACGGTCAGAGTTAGTTACATCTTTAAAGAAAGATCATTTTTCAATATTCTTATCAATTCAAGCATCACCTTCTCTTCTTTCTTGATGACTTTCACTTGCAAAAAAATCCCAGGACATGCTAAATCTGTCCTTTGTTAGTCTTCCGACCTACAATACGAGATAAATTTTCCTAAAACAGTTCTGAAAAACACCACTCTGCTGCTCACTCAAAAAACATCCAGAGGCTGCTCACTGCTTCCTCACACTGCAAGTACTTTCTAATCTTCAAATTTTGCTTAGTTTTTTCCTTCACCTAAAACCAAAGTAAAACAAATCCATCTCTTTCTCTCTTTGCCAATATTCTTGTCAATACCCTTGTATTAGTTTGCCAGTAGTGCCCTAACAAAGTACCACAGACTTGGTGGCTTAAACAAGAGAAGAGTATTGTCTCACAGTTCTGGAGGCTGGAAGTCTGACATCAAGGTTAGCAAATTTTCAGAAGTCTACAGGTATATCTCAGGGATATTGTGGGTTCTGCTCCAGACTACAGTAATAAAGCTACCGTGTTTCCCTAAAAATAAGACCGGGTCTTATATTAAGTTTTTTTTCTCCAAAAGACACATTAGGGATTATTTACAGAAGATGTCTTAATTTTTTCATGTACAACAATCTACACTTATTCAAATACAGTCATGTCATCTTCTGGAACACCATCATAACATACTAAATGCATCTGTCTGGCTGACAATCTTAACTGAAGCTTATTTTTCGGGTCGGTCTTATTTTCAGGGAAACAAGGTAGGATTGCAGGCAATAAAGCAAATCATAACCTTTTTGCTGGTGGAGGGTGTTGCCTTTAATTTGTAAAAAAACAACACCTGTGAAATGCAATAAAGTGAGGTGCAATAAAACGAGGTGTGACTATGTTTGGTTTCTTCTGAGGACTTTGAAGAACAATCTGTTCCAACCTCTCTCTTAGATCCTGGTGGTTTGCTGGCAATCTTTAGCATTCCTTGGCTGTGGCAGCATAAATCCAATTTTTACATGGTGTTCTCCCTGTGTCTCTTATGTCCAAATATTACCTTTTTATAAAGACACCAAACATATTAAAATAGGGTCCACCCTAATGACCTCACCTTAACTTGGCTATGGCCACAAAAACCCTATTTCTAAATAAGGTCACATTTTGAGGTAAGGGGGTTAGCACTTCAACATATGAATTTGAAGGGGAGACACAATTAAACCCATAACAACCCCATTTGTGTTATAAGGCCTTATACAAAAGCCATGTCCATTTAAACAATTCCCTACCTCCCGGCTGAGGGAATATTTTCCCACACTGAGCCCCTTAGTGACAATTCCCTCTCTCTACTTTCTGGCAAATTTCTTGATTTCTTGAAATCAGGGATTGTGTTTTTCCCAATTTGGTACTTTAGCCCTGAAGTCTATCATGCTGTTTAACATGTAGTAGCATTCCCCCAAACATGTTTGCTGAATCGAAAAGGAGGTTTCTACCCATTATGGTGACAGGAATTTTTATGTGGTTGAGATCCGGTAAGCATTCTCTATCCTCTATTTCACATTTACACAACAGTGCTGAGAGTCTCTAATAACCACTAATATTGTGGTTAAGAGGATGGACTAGGTTTAAATACTGATTTTGTCACTTATATCTGTATGTAACCTGATGATGTTACTTAACATTTTGCAAACTTCTCTCAGATTTCCTCATTTATAAAACATGACCAGTAATCCATACCTTGAAGGATTTGACTAAAAGATAATACATGCAACCTCCTAAGCAATGGTACCTAATAATATTGTTTGCTGTGCAGTACAACTATGAGCTTAAAGTGCTGACATGTTTTAAAGGCTTGCAAGAAGTTTTTCAAGAATTTAGCACAACTACAGATTACAGAGACGCCTCCAAACACACAGGGGAAACGTTTTTGAGCCAGATTCACAAAGAGGAAAACAAAGTAAGAGACACTTTGTATAACATTAAGGAAACAGTGGTCACCACTGGTCAAGGAGAACAGACAGTAATTGTGCTGAATAAAGTTATAGATCCTACCTTTGGCTTTTTAGTCATGCCACACAGCCAGAGAGCCGTTTTCAAATATCAAGGGCAATACAAACAGAGTTATTATCACTCACTCTTCAAAGCAGTGACCTTTACTTTGGGCTAGTTTCTTTGGCATGGGAGTTTGGCACGAAGCTACTAAAGCAACCTTAAATAGCAAAAATCTGTTCTTGTAACTACTCTCTCTTAATGGCAATTACAAAAACACAAAAAACACCTGACGTCAGGCTCAGAGGTAAAAATGCTTAAGATAACCCACCTGAGACTCCCAGGCAATCTATTTATCAAACGAGTTAAGTCACCTTCTGAGTAATTGCTATGGAGCTGTTTTAGCACAGCAGACAGGCACATTTTCTGTGGGTTGAGCGATTGATCACTAAGTTCTAGTCACAGGTGCCTCTTGCTTCTGGTGCCCTGAAACATGACAGCCTGTAGAAAGACTATTAAAATCACTTTGCTAACAAAGAAAAATCAATTATTCTCCACAAGGAGGTGCCCTTCGGCACAATCGATACACAATAGTACAATGCTGAGCTGTAAAGCCTGTGAACAGATTTAAGATTTTGATTAGGTAAAAGGTAAAAAAAGGTACCTATTTTTCATCGCTCTGATGGACTAAATGAGATAAAGATATAGTTTGCTGCAAGTTGAATTTGGTTTTCCTTCAGTAGATCAACTTGTTAAAAGGACAGTTTTGTGTGTGTGGTTTTTCTTTCCTTTCTGGCTTTTTTTTTTTTTTTTTTTTTTTAGTGTAATCCTTTATAAAGTATCATTTTACTTGTTTTCAGTTCCAGTATGTTGGGAGAGTCAGAGTTGGTCAGAGACATACTTATGAGACTAGTCAAAGAATAAAAATAAGGAGACATGTGGAAACTGACACCATCAATTCAATTGTTAAAAGCTCTATTTGAAAGTATATAATATTTGTGATTTTTCTGCTAAATATAAAAGATATGAGTTGAGATGTTGGTAAGGTCTTGGTACTTTGCACATTTTTCTACCAACAAATCAATAATCATTTGTCATTTACAGACATTTTTTAAGAGTAGAAAAATGGCATTTTCCTGGCATTTACAACCTCTATATTTTCGTAAAGCTTTACCTGTGTGCCAACAATCTTTGAAGCAAGTACAAAGCTCAAAATAAACTCTATTTGGTCTGTTCAGATAAGAGAAAAGCACACTCTCAGTAACAAAGAACTTTATGCTGAGAACATGAGTGCCTTTTTACCCAAACAAATGTTATTGTTGAATAAAGCAGACAAAACCCACTGAACAATTGTCAGAAATTTTTTATACTTAGCTAGAGTGTATATATGTTAAAGGATATGAAATTCAATGTCAAAAAATGTTAAAGGTCTTGATTTTATAAAATCAGCAACAAAATTCAGTATTTTATAGAAAATTATATTCATTGATTGAGCATAAAACAGAAATAAAGATATTTTGTAATTTACCTGGTGTTAGAAAGCACAAATTATTTAGAGGGTAAGTTTTGTTCAACATAGATCAGCTAAGTATCATATACTATAACTTCCAACCTCATGAGTTTGAATTTAAGCAGATTAATCTCTGGTTAATTTTGTACCTGTGTGGCTGTTTTAGCCACAGAAAAGTCAAGTAGGTTGCCAGAAAAAAAGCAATGTGGTTCTCAGTCTATACATTCAAAATAAAGATCTGGATGTTTGACAGGTAGTGTTAGGAAATGAGGCCAAAATTCCAAAACAGCAGAGCGCTGCAGAGTCAGAAAACCAGGAGAAGTCTATGAAAGTATTTGCTCTAACAGTCATATAGATACTGCTGCCAACTTTTCAACTGGAATGAATTAGACATACCTATGAATTATCCCTGATCTGAATCTCCAGAAGAGAGCTGTGTTTATCTCTGATCAGACACCCTCATTGTCCATATGCCTTAATAAATTCTAAAGGGAGTTCTTCAGACAGATGAAATTAATGTAAGAGGGAAGCGTACAGATGAAGGAAAAATGTTTGGAAGAACAATATATTTGGAAAGCTATAGGCAAACCTAAATGAATATTGACAATATAAAATATAATGTTTTAGGTTTAAAATATGTAGTGTTTTAAGATCATTATATTGTCTAGAAAATGGTAAAAGTATTCATTTACATTGGACTTTAATCAGTCAAGAAAAGAGTGTTGTAATCTCTAGGTTAGATGTTAACATGTCAAGAAATGTTGTAATGGTAAAAATAGTTTAAGAATGTATAACTGATGTGTACCCACCTAATGGAAATTTAATAATTTAATTTCAGCTAATGTGAAATTTAATAATTAAACACAAATAAAATTTGACTTAGAAGGAGAAAAGATACATAGAACAGATAGAAGAAATAGAAAACAAATTATAAGATTTAAACACCAGTATATAAGCAAATTCATTAAATGTAAATGAAATAAAATTACAATTAAAAATGAAGATTAAAATACTTTAAAAAAATAAACTCAAAAGCTTCTTGCAAGAGACATGCTTTCCATATCAATATTCAGCAAGTTAAAAATAGAATGATAAAATAATTATTGAACATCACTAAGAGAAAGCTTTTGAAACTATACTAATATCAGACAAAACAGACTCTAAGTCAAGATACGTTATGAAAGATCAAAGAAATATTTCACAATGATAAAAGGGTAAAACCACTTAATAAATATAATTTTAAATTTGCATACATGAATAGCATAGCCTCAAAATAAATAATGAAAATTTCACAGAGCAACAAGGAGAAATGGTTTCATAATTATATTAAAAGACTTTAAAATATGTTTCTCATTAACTGATAGGACAAGCAAATACATCAGTAAGAATATAGAAAAGTTGACTGGCATAATTAACCAACTTGACATAATTGACAAATATAGGATATCCAACCCAACAACTACAGAATATAAACTAATTTAAAATAAAAGTAAAGGGAATTTATTGGCTTCTTCTAATTTATGATAAAAGGGAAGTCTGTGCTTGTATCTTCAGGATTCAGATGTCATTGAACCTAGGGAGTTAAAAATAGCTTGTGAATTTTTTGCAATTTTTTTTTCCTAACTCAGTTCTGCTAAATTTCACGTGTTTGATCTCATTATCTCCTGCTGCAAATAAACTGCTTTTTTTGGACCCAAAAAATGGACCCAAGCTAGTCTAAATTTTTATTATTCTGGCATTGAAATTCCAAGGGCAAGAGACAATTATCCATAGTGGCACTTACTAAAAAGATTTGGAGAGTACTCTGACCTTGCTTTCATCCCATGATAATCCCTGAATTAAACATTGAGAACAGGAAGATGGGTCAAGCATCTGTAGCAGCCCCCATTAACATCCCATATAGCAGGAGAGAAGTTTGCCAAATACAAACATTTTGTATGACTGCATAAGAAGGTCTAAACTTCCATCTTCCAGTACTGTGAACACAAAACCCACCTTTGATGCTAGATCACAATAAAAAATTTACACAAGGGGTTATAATTGGTCTATTCTGCATCACAAATTCATCTTTTTTAGGGAATATTTTATTTTTTTATCTTTTGATTTTTTATATGGAAATTATTTCAAATTTTCGTAAGTTTGCAAAATACTTTAGAAAGTTTGTTTCTAAACCATCTCAAATATATTGTAAACACCATGGCCTTTACCCTTCTCAGCCCTCATTTCCTAAACACAAGGATTTTCTTTTATATATTATAGCACAATGATCAAAATCAGGAAATTTACTACCTATACAATACTATTATATAATGTACAGTTCATATTCAAATGTATCCAATTGTTTCAATGTATTTAACCTGTTTTCCAATGTTGGATATTTTGGTTCCTCTTTTCTTTCCATATTCATTTTCATCCTATACTTTTCTTACCTCTAATACCACAGTAGACTATCTTCTGTGTCTCTTTGGTCTTGTTGCTCTCTGCTACTTCCTTCTCTTGTTTCTTTCTGCTGCCTCCTTCTCTTGTCCCTTCTTTGTGTTGCCTACATCATATTCAAGCATGCAGTCTGCAGTTCCTCCTTTCTCCTGCTATACAATAGCTACATTACTATGCTTACTGCTTTCTGATGGTAATGGTTATGTACGGGACTGCAGGTACTTTGGGATTATATGATTCTATAAACATGAGATATTATTCATTCTAATTTTTTTTTTTTCAGCAGAAGTAGAAAGGAGAATGTTCCCAGGACTTCACCAATGTTCCTTCTAAGACCAGAGCATATTTACATCTTCCTGTAGCTAGAAAAAAGACAATTACTCTAATATTCCATAAACCAACCTGAACTTCCAGCCACTTACCTTAACTGAAAAACTCATTGATTTGTTTTTGCATGGTTACCTTTTATTCGGGAATATGGCTTTGTTATTTTCTCTATAATGACCTTGACATGATTTTTTCTGCTTGTTGATTAAACTTCAGCAAAAGTTAAAATAATGGCACAAAAGCATATCCTGTGACCGAGCAATTTCACTTCTAAGAATTTAACAACAACAAATAAAACTGTAAGATAAAACTACAAAGATAAATCCAGCTGGAATTTATAATAATGCAAAACAAACATAAAATCTAAAAGCAACTAAATATCCAAATTGGAAAACTGATTAAACCATAGAACATCTATACAATTATATTATATTACTTTTAAAAATTATTATGTACAATTGTACTCTAGAACACAGAATGTTGTCTGGTCAATAAATCAAGTTATAAATAATTATTGTAGAATTACTCCTAGATTAGGTAGCAAAAGTTGGGATTAGATGGATTTCTTATTCTGGAGACAAAAGGAAAACGGTGCCTAAAGCAAAAACTAGATATATTCTTTAAAAAAATGCTGTAGACAATTTGACAGTCATTCAGAGCTTCCCCATATTTAGCCTCTGTGCTGGTCACACAAAGGATTCAACCCAGAATCTTACTAAGCTCTATGGGAGGCCAGTCTCTCAACAGTGTGCACAGTTTATATTCTTCTTCTCTCACTCATCACTATTGGTTAATTCTCTTAGGTATCCAACCTAAGCATAGTGCTGAAACAAAAAGCACAACTCTCCTTTTCCCTTCCTCCAGCCCATAGGCAAAGTTGGGGTATATCTTATGTTAGAACTAGAATGACTGAGTCCTCTTGAAGCAGAAAACAATGGACATATGAGCTCTGCAGCTGGTTATCTTATTACAGGCAAGGTAAAGAAGAGCAAGTCAGGTCTGAAATACCCAATACAGTCCAGGATGATTCTGCACATGATTTTTACTTTTATCTTCTGCTTCTAGATGACAGAGACAGGGGTTAGTAACAGACTGGTTAGTGCCTTACTTGGACCATATACAGAGGTAAAGATTACCTCTAGACTGCCCAGCTCATTCATATCCCTGATCCTCCTCAAGTCTGTATACATAAGATATTTGGAATTCCATTGCCCCATTGTCCTCTTGCTGTATTTATCAAACTAGCAATAAAGCATGACTATTCATTGTTTGCTTAATATTGTATCAAAATATGTCTTGTAGAAGGTAAAATTTAAACAAGTTATTATATCAATTCCTTTGAGACACTAATACAGAATACAGATAGAACAAGCAGGGAGACATACTTGGAGGGTGAATTTCAAAAGATTTCCCCGCATACACGTTTGTAGGGTGACTCAGGGGACAAGCACAGGGAAAGAAAGAGTTGTTAGAGGATAATTGATGAGTTCTGTTTAGGACACATTAAATTTGAGAGACTTGGAGAATATCCAATTTGAGGTGTCCAACAATAAATTTGAAATTAGGATGTGAAGCTGGGTAAAGAATTCAATTTTCAGAATACATCAGAATAAGTGGTGTAGGCATCAATGTTTTCAAAGAGATAATCAAGAGAGAATATATGAACTGAGATTAGAAAAAGGCCAAAGATGGCCACTAGAGCAAGAACTCACACAGGGAACTCACAGGAGAAACAAAAACAGCAAGACAAAGCAATACCTGGTAGTCTCCTAAAGACAGAGGAAGTAGCCAAATGTTACAAAAAGATAGTATTTGTCTCCAGATCTCACACAAGCCAACGTAGAATCAAGTTTATGAAAATATTAGAAGGATTTTCATCATAACATGCCCTCTCCATGTACAGGAGAAATTGTGCCTTCCTTCCTGGAATATCTGGTGCATGACAAGAAGAACCTTCTAGTTTTCTTTGGTGTAGACTACGTACATGGGTTAGCTGTCCTCAAACTTTAGGTCCTGTTATGATCCCTCTCGTTCCACTAGTTCCTACTTACCTGGCTGATGGGTCTTGGCCAGTTACTGCTTTTGCTTCAACTGTTCCTGCTCAGGCGGCAATGGCAGCAGACCACAGTCTACCACTTACCCGATTTCTTTCAACATTTAATTTTTTAGATATCCTTTGTTTCTCAATGCTAATTTTTCTAATAGGCCCCAAGTGATGGAGGCCTGAGGTATTAAAGGGCTTTTTTTGCTCTTTTAACTTTCTATTTTCAATGTTTTGCTCTTTATGACCTATAATTGAATTGATACATTCAAAGACATTCTACGCAATAATGCATAAAGGGTCACCTTCATCAAATTGGAATCTCCAAAACCTCAACTCTGGAATTTTCTGTCACAACAATTTGGTGGCTCATAAGGTATAAAGACTTAAGGCACACCTCAAATCTCTGATCTTCAAACCCATGCAGTATTCTATAATGAACTGCAATACTGACTAGTCCATCTCGTCTCTTCTGTCATTCATAAATGAGCCAGGATGCTACTATTGAGCTGATCCTTGAGGAAAATTTAAAGGACCCTCCAGTCAGCTTATTTCAGATCTTGATATACTGACCTCACCAGCATCACTGGCAATGTACTTAAAATCAGTGTCTCCATACCAGCATACCTATGTTCTTACTCCAGACCACGGTTGCACTCAGAATCTTCCCACACACACGTTCTTTTTGGTTTATTTCTTTCTGTCATTCAAGAATGTCCGACTTTAAGATCCTTGGAAACAGATGTGATGATGATAACTGTAATCTCCACTGTCAATTTCCCTGTGATATTAACATAGAATAAAAGACAATAATAGTGGATGGAGGACAGGGCTAGGCATAAACCCATGGCCCTTCTTTTAGGCTCTCTCCCCAGAGGAACTCACAGTTCCTAGAAAATGAGTCTCCAGGGTCTAATTATCGTCTTCATCCATCTTTTGCCTCAACTAATTGCATCTTAATTGATCAGCTCATCTCCACATTTGATAGTCCCTAGTATATCCTACATACATCTACAAAAGAACATTTTTAAAACAAAAATATCAGTCTTCACACTTCTGCTTAATAGTTTTTAATGACTCACCTTAGCCAAAGCCGCATTTCTAAAACATGCTTTATATTAAGAATCACTTGAGCCTTTTAAATTTATTTTATAAATTAAATTGGCATACTGTGTAATTGACTTTTCTTTTAGTTTACAATTCTGTGAAATTTCATGCATGTTTACATACTGTGTTTTCCCAAAAATAAGACCTAGCCAATCAGCTCTAATGCATCTTTTGGAGCAAAAATTAATATAAGACTCGGTTTTATACATCATATTATATTAATTAATTATGTTATGTTATGTTATGTTAAATACCCAGTATTATAGTAAAATAAGACTGGTTCTTATATTAATTTTTGCTCCAAAAGATGCGTTAGAGCTGATTGTACAGTTAGGTCTTATTTTCGGGGAAACACGGTAGTAGTAGGCAGAATAGTACCATCCCCAAATTTACAGCCCACCCATATTTCCTTCTCTTGCCATGGAAGAATGTCACTCTCAGTTTCAGCCACTCTCAATAACCTCAACCCCAGACATAATTCCTCATATCTTCCATCACAAAAAAGTGGATCACCTATAGCAGAACCAGGTTAGGATTCCTGGACCCTATCCCGGTCAACTAAATCTGAAACTCAGGAATCTTTAAGGCAAAGCCCCTAATGATTCTGATGTTAAAGAACCCAGCTCTAGTAGAACAAAATGTGGAGTAGTGATGGTGTTCTTACAGATTGTAGGTGCACTAGAATCATCTTGGAATCTTTATCAGGATGAGCACGCTTCCAGTTTTTTTGTTTGTTTGTTTGTTTGTTTTTTCTGTTGTGTCATTGGGAGTTAGGGGAATGGGGTGCATGATTTAAGAAAGTTTCCAGAATATTCTGACAATCGCAGATTCTTTCTCTTTTTCCCTATATTCCTCTCACCTGCCAGTCACTATTATCTACCTGAAATTGTTCACCAAATTTATATGCTTGGGTCATACATTATTTCACCTATAAAGATGTCTTCATATCCACATTCAAGTAGATTAACTGCTCAGATAACTGTACTTCAATACTTATTAAATATTTATAATACAAAATTTCACTCACTGAATTATGTCAGTGATCTCTGTGTCTTTCTTGTGTACTGGACTGTGTGTTCCTCAAAAGAAGAAGCTGTATCTTCATTGTTTTTGTCATCTCCAGAGCCTGTTCAATAAATATGTTAAATTAATTAAGAATTACATGGTTTATAAACACGACAAAACAAATATCTCAGTAACAGTAATAGGGAAGTCAGTGAGACAATTTCTAGGTTGTAACTTTGACTCTCTTGTATCCAGAAACCTCTGTATGGCCTGATACAAAGCAGTTATGTTCTAAATTTTCTTAACTTTCTTATTATGAATGTCAATGGAGCTATGACCACCTCCTTTAAAGATGTCATTTCCACTATGAGAGACTTAATGATGAATTCCAATATTATTTTCCTTGAAATTCAGAGAGGATATTAAGGGCCAAAGCAGTTTGTTTATTCATATTAAGTTCCCCCCCTTGCAGAAAGATAACTATGTATCCCCACTCTGGAACTCAAGCATGGCCAGCTGACATTCTTGACCAACGACTATAAACAGAAATGCTAATGTCATGTCTGAGTAGAAGGTCTGAGAGCCAGCAGATGGTCGCCATGTTCTTTTTCCCCATGCCATAACAACCATCAATGTTCTGGCCTGAGATTACACCATCGTAAGGAAGTCTAGAGCAGAAATGTGGCTGACCCATAGTGGATATGTAGATATAAGGCTCCTGTGACTTTGGACTCTTTCTTGGACAACCATCAGCATCTTAGAATTCCCATGCAGGAGTGACAATAAACCTGAATGTGGAAAACTTAACTATTAAGCTGGTTATAGTGAGTGTGTTTAAATTTTTTTTGAGTGCTTCTGAGGTACAGGGTGAACTTAGGTTCACTTAGAAG
Organism: Rhinolophus hipposideros; assembly: GCF_964194185.1. NCBI lineage: Eukaryota > Metazoa > Chordata > Mammalia > Chiroptera > Rhinolophidae > Rhinolophus > Rhinolophus hipposideros. The sequence goes on along the minus strand of NC_138064.1, from coordinate 24,561,835 downwards.
TGTGTGTGTGTGTGTGTGTGTGTGTGTGTGTGTGTGTGTGTGTGTGTATTTAGGGGTTTAGCTGTTATACATCCTGGAAGATCTACTGGTATGTAATGCCAGCGGTCTACAGTACACATCCTGCAAACACAAGAGAGTCTCACTCAAGAATAGTTTGGCCCAAATGCCCACTGCTCTGGTAGAGAAACACTGGACCACAAAAACCACTTGAAAACATGCAGGTTAATTTAAAAAAGAAAGAAAGGAGAGATGGGGAATGTACAGATTTAATAGTTGTACTCATAATAAATATATGTAAAGTGTATATTAAGATTTGAATTTTTATTGAAATAAGTTATTGAATCTATTCAGAAAGTCATCACATTTTTAAATTTATGCCATATTCTTGAGTTCATTCTTTAATCAAAAGGTGAAATTTGAAGACTCTCAGATATACAGTATCTCCCCTTTCCAGGATTTTAATTTTTACTAATGTGAATATAAATTTATTCCTTCTCAGCCTTTCCAATTGAGTGTGTGGGGGGGGTTGCCCTTTAGAAAATATTGACTCTCTTTTGCTGCAGATGTTGTTCACCTGCAGACTACCTCTATTTTGTTCCTTTCCCTTTTAACAATGCTATACATATTTTGATGTTTCATCATGAGCTGATCCTGCCACTTCAGGATCTTTCTTTGTTGCTATGCTCTGATTTCCCTCTGTACCTTTTCGTTATTCCAGAAAAGCGTGTTTCCAAAAGGAATAAATTCAGTCTTCCAAAAGGGACCTTAGTGTATATTCAGCAACTGATGAATCTTTTTCAACCTCATCTAATAGGTCAAACATCCTGTTACATCGCGTGGGTGATACCTGACATTGTAAACTCACATGCAAGTTGCTGTTTGCTCTCAGTGTCACCTTGTTGTATCCAGCTGAATGTTTCTCTCCTTTCCAAGTTACTCTTGTGCTTTTCATTTGATATATGCATTTCTCAGTTGCACCCAGGCACTGCTATAATTTTACTGGCCTCACTGCTTTTAGTGGCACCTCCCCATTTAGTATGAACTATGAATTTCATTGGAATGCTTCTACTCTTTGCCATTTATTTAATTAGGTACCATATTTAACTTCCACCATGAGAGCTGTATCTAACATGAAGTCTACACCATCATATAATTCGTATCCTGAACACTAAAAAGTCAGGCCACTGAGAAAGCTTGTGCTATCTTCTTCATGAATCTTTAGTATAAAGCCAGGCAGATTGGATGACTTAAAGAATTGGCTCGTTCTGAGACACAGAAAAAGATCAAATAACAGCATCATGACAGAATCTTAGAGCATTAGTGAATTAAATAATCCAGTGATATAAGTAACTATTTTCAAAAGCATAAAAATGTTTGAGGCCAAATCTATTTTCTCCTTCCTCTAAATCTGAATTGATTGTATATAATGTCTGAAATCATGGGGTGCATTCTGAATCCTTTATTTCATTTCTTTTTATCAAATCTGAGAAAGCTGTGTGAATGTTAATATGTACTGAATAAATTCTGTGATCACTATAGCACCTTATAATGATGTGTTCCCAAGCTGCCATATCACGGTTGATTATTACTTCTTTCTCTTTGCAATCCTTCATTTAATTTCCATTCCTTACCCCAGTGTTAATATTCCTGACTATTTGAATTCATCTTAGAGTTCATGAGATACTGTATCAAATGTTTTGCTAAAATCCAAATGTATTACATCTCCCACATTGCATTCATCCACTAATCTTGTAATTCAATAAAAAAAGCAATCAGATTTGTTTGGCATGATTTGTTCTGTGTAAACCCATGCTGCTTATTGCTCAATGGTGCTTAAATGATAAGCAGTGCTCAATGCAAATTTTCTCATTTAACTTCCCATTTTAGCTCAGAAATGTCTACAGTGTTTTTCTTCATAGATCTTATCCTGCCACATAGCTCATTTCTAGGTCCTAAAAACCAGAAATCAGAAAGAACCTACTAGTTTTATCTTGGTACCATTTTTCTCTTTCTGCTTTTATATTACCCATTTCCCTCATTCATTATCCCTACATCTTAATTTAGAATTTTATTAAATTTATTATGTAAGTAATCCTTTTATTCCTATTTTACTATAACATCTTTTTAGGAAAAGTATTAATTGATGGTAGGGGCGCAAGAAGACTATAAGAATAAAATTTATTTCAAACATCTCTATTTAGAATATAGAGTGATGCCTCTGTTATATTTATGCAATGTCCTTATCCATATTATTCATGTAATGTAATAAAGATATAGTTGTAATTTATTGCTTAAGTCTGAATGTCACATGTAATGGATGCTAATCATTTCATTTTAACAGATTCTTTCACTTACACTTGACCATAATTTAAATTTATGTTATGGATTGAATTGTGTCCTCCCCCCCAAAGAAAAGGTACGTGGAGTCTTGAATACAGTATGTCAGAATGTAACTTTATTTGGAATTAGGGGCTTTACAGAGGTAAGATGACATGAAGTCATTAGAATAAGCTCTAATCCAATATTACTGGTTCCCTTCTGCAAAGAGAAACAAAACATAGAGGCAGATGCAGAAGGGATTGGATGTGAAGACATGAGAAAAATCCAACTATCCGCCAAGGAGAGAGGCCTGGAACAAATCCAGTGTTCGGAAGGTGCCAGCCCTGCCAACATCTTGATTTGGGACTTCTAGTCTCCAGAACGTGTGATCATAAATTCTGCTGTTCAAACCATGCTGTTTGTGTTACTTTGTTTCAGATGCCCTAGCAAACTAATACTTTGCCTATCCTATATGCATATATTGTCATATTGTTTTATTCTCATTATTCTTCTGATACTTTTCTAGAACTTGGGAAATATTACTGCTTTTATGCACATGTACCACATCAACAGGCTTTAAAGTCTCATAGGAATCAAAACCCTCTTATGGAAAATGGAAGAAAAAAAAGGGCATTCTATATTCAGGGTTTTTCCCATTCTGAAGATTGATAGTACTATTTTTAGGGACTTTGAGAAAAACTGGACACCAAGCAGGCAATTCTACTTCTTCTTAAGTTGCCAGTTACTTAAGGGAATTACTTCTCTTTCATTATGCAAGAGCTTGATGGGACTGTAAGAAAGACGCCATCCCCTTTACAGGCAAGGAGTGAGTACACAAACCAAGGGCAAACTCTTGGGTTCTCTCTCCTGGGTTCCAAATATTGGGTAAAGGGGTACAAGAAAAAGAGATCCAAGATGGCAGAGTAAATAAACTGTGGTTGCCTCATCCTGTGAACACATCAAAATTACAACTAAATTATACAAAAATCAACCAGGAGAACCATCTGAAGCCTAATTGAACAGAAGTTTTATAACTACGGATATAAAGAAGAAGCTACATCATGACTGGTACGAGGGGCAGAGACACGAAACAAGCTAATGCCATACCCACGTGTGGTGGTTAAAAATCAGGAGAGATATCTCGACCACAGAGATTCCTCATGAAGGAGCGAGGGACCCCAGCCCCACACGAGGCTTCCCAGCCCGAAATACTGGTGCCAGGAAGAGGAGCCAACAAAGCATCTGGCTGTGAAAAATAGTATGGATACCAACTGTCTGGGTGGGACAGAAGGCTGTGAAAAACCCAGATGTCCTATTAAGGGGCCTGTGCAGGCACTCACCCTGGGCTCCATTGGAGGAACGGTGACCCGGAGGGTGTCAGAGGCATATAAGGAGACACTGAGTAGTGTAACTTTGGGGTGAGGACTAGAAAGACAGTTGCCATTTTCCCTGTGAGGGGTCCTGTTCCGTGCAGCTGTCAGATGCGCACCATCTTTCCTGGGTTGAGTCCCTCCCCAATGCCTATGGCCAAATCTGAATCTGAATTGGTATGGTGAGCTGAGATTACTCAATCCTGGTGACTCACTTAGACTCCGTCACACCCAACTCCATACTGCAGAAGGCTTTATCAGGGACTGAACCTTATGGGTGCTGGCAGGTGACAGCAGGCCTCTTATGAAGCTACTCCAGATCCAGTATTGGTGGCAGCCATCCTTGGTTCAAAATGTGGCCTCTGCCATGTGACTCCAAGTACTGCACAGCCAGTGACAAACCATGGATTGCTTTGTTGCTCCTACCAGGTACTTCTCTGCCAGTTACAAGCAGTAGCTGACATGGGCCTGCACTGGAGCACCTCCCACAAGGCCGTAAAACCAACATACTTGGAGGTTGGCTTCAGATCACAGCAGAGCACCACCCAATTAGCCCCACAAGTGGCACACCCAAAGGGCCATCTCAACAGGCACCAGACTCAGTTGTGGCAAATCCCACTCCATGCAGTTACCCCCCAACACAGCAGCCTATAAACTGTGGATGTGGTCAAACCCCACAGCAAATCAGCCTGAGGGTCAATCCCACACACTGACATGCCAATAGCAACCAAGGCTCCAATGCAACAGAAGAACACATACAACCCACACAAAGGACACTCTTGCAGCACCCACTGCAGATGACCAGGGACACTGTGCCACTGAGCCCCACAGGGCATCTACTACATAATGCCATGTGGCCAAACTGGTGTTGTAGCCTATCTATTTAATATATAGAAGCAAACACAGAGAGGTAGCCAAAATGAGGAAACAAAGAAATATTTACCAAATGAAAGAACAGGATAAAACTCCAGAAAAAGAACTAAATAAAATGGAGGGAAGCAACATACCAGATACAGAGTTCAAAACACTGGTTATAAAGATGCTCAAGAAACTTAGTGAGAACTTCAACAGAGAGATAGAAAGCATAAAAAAAAAAAAAAAAACATCAGAAGTAAAGAATATAATAACTGAAATGAAAAATACACTAGAAGGAATTACAAGCAGACTAGATGAAGCAGAGGATCAAATCAACGATTTGAAAGACAAGGTACCAGACAACACACAACCAGAACAGCTAAAGGAAAATGAAGAATCGAAAAAAATGAGGATAAGAGACCTCTGGGACACATCAAACATAACAACATTTTCATCATAGGGATAACAGAAGGAGAAGAGAGAAAGCAAAAAATTGAGAATCTATTTGAAGAAATAATAAATGAAATGTTTCCTAACCTGAAAAAAAAAAAAAAAAAAAAAGACATACAAGCTCAGGAAGTGCAGAGAGTCCCAAACAAGATGAACCCAAACAGGCCCACACCAAGACACATTATAATTAAAATGGCAAAGGTTAAAGACAAACAGAGAATCCTAAATGCAGCAAAAGAAAAGCAATTACCTACAAGGGAGCTCCCATAAGACTGTCAGCTGATTTCTAAACAGAAATTTTGCAGGTCAGAAGGGATAGGCAGGAAATAGTCAAAGTGATGAAAAGAACGGACCTACAACCAAGATTACCTTACCTAGAAAGGGAATCATTTACAATCAAAGGAGAGATAAAGAGCTTCCCAGACAAGAAAAATCTCAAGGAGTTCATCAACATCAAACCATTATTACAAGAAATCTTAGAGGGACTTCTTTAAGATGGGAAAAAAAAAAAGTTTTTTTTTTAAATTAATAAAATGGCAATAACTATATATCTATCAATAATTACTTTCCATGTAAATGGATTAAATGCTTCAATCACAAACATAGGTTGGCTGAATGCATAACAAAACAAAAGCCTTACATATGCTGCCTACAAGAGACTTCAGATTGAAAGTCATACACAGACTGAAAGTAAAGGGATGGAAAATGTTATTTCATGGAAATGAAAACAAAACAACAATGAAATAAAACTAGGGTAGCAATACTTATAGCAGACAAAATAAACTTTAAAAAAAGACAAGAGACAAAGAAGGACCCAGTGTTCCCACTTTTGAGTATTTATCCAAAGAAACCCAAAACACTACTTCAAGTGGACATGTGCATCCATATGTTCATTGAAGCATTATTTACGGTGGCCAAGATGTGGAGGCAGCCTGGGTGTCCATTGGATGAATGGACAATGAGGAGGTGGTACATATATACAATGAAATATTATTCAGCCATGGCAGGGAATAGGTTCTTGCCATCTGTGGCAGCATGGATGGACCTGGAGGGTATTATGCTGAATGGAGCATGTCAGACAGACAAATATAGATGCAATGTGATTTTGCATATACATGGAATTTAAAGGAAAAAATAAACCAACAAATAAAACAGATACGAACTTATGGATACAGAGAATATTTTGATTGTTGCCAAGATGAGAGAAGGGTTGGAAGTGGGTAAAAAGGGGGAAGGGTTTAAGAAGTACAAATTGGTTGCTACACAGTAGTCATGGGGATGTAGGGTATAATACAGAAATATAGTCAATAATATTGTAATAACTATTTGGTGTCAGATGGGCACTAGATTTTTGGGGTGATAGATGGGAGGGATGTTGCGGGGCAGGGTGGAAAAGGTGAAAAGATTAAGAAGTACAAATTGGTGGTTATAAAATAGTCTTGGGGGTGTAAAGTAAAGCATAGGAAACTGTCAATAATATGATAATAACTATGTATAGTGCCAGGTGAGCAGTAGACAAGGGGCCACTTCTTCAATTTATACAAATGTCTAACCACTATGCTGTACACCTTACATTAATATAAAATAATATTGTCAACTGTAATTGAAAAATTAAAAGGTGGGCAGGAAGGTGAAGTGCAGTAAGTAATCCAAATTTCCAGGTATAAAACAAGTCATGGGGATGTAAGATAAAGAATGGGGAATGTAGTTAGTAATATTGTTGACACCATGGCACAATGTCAGATGGTTGCTGGACTTATCCTGGTGTCAACTTCTTTAGGTATATAGATATTGAATGACTGTGGTGTACACCTGAAAATGCTATAATGTATGTTATCTATATTTTTTAATACAAACCTAAAAAAGAGAGTTGAAAAAAAAAGAATGAAATATTTATTTCAGTAATACTGACCTGAATAAATTTATGATTATTTCCTGCTATTATGATTTTTTTAAGCTAAGTTCTTTGTTATTTCTATCAGTTTTACCATCTACACACTATTCTTCTGAAGCTCCTTTTTCAATTTAAAACAGGTAGTCATGGTGCATTCATTTTCATGAGGACATATCTATAGTTCATAAACCTTAAAATCTATCTAGTTCAGCCTCACCAAAAAACATACAGATGTCTATGTCCCTTATTTCTATATATCCCATCACTCCTTGACTGATATATAACATATAGAAATATAAAAATAAAATTTATGATAACTATTGTGGACCACAGCAGATATAGAGGTGGGGGGAAAGGTCAATTTTATCAGGTAGGGGGAAGTTTCAGGGATATCTCTCCTGGAGAGATAGTGTGGTGATTCAATCACAGAAAGTATTAGAGACTTTCTGATCTAGGGTGCAGGTAAAATGAATTTATTTTCCAAATTTGAAAGTAAAATTTGGCACTGTTAATAATATGCAAGAATAAAATTGGTGCACTCTCCCAGACACACAGAGACTATCTGGAGTACCAGGGTTGGTAACAACTCATGAGCTTCCTGCTACAAAATTGTCACTAAAATGGTCTATTGGATGGAATGGGTCAAGAATTAGAATAACTCAGAAGGATGCTGTACTCATCTCTATTGCCTTTTTAAAACATCATTGGTAGGTTGAGGACAGGGGGCCATTTGTTAGGGTGTGTACCAAGCCTAACTATAGCATCTATGAATGGGGCCCCTTGGCTTTGAAAATCTCCCAATCAGTTGGTTTCTGTTGCTTGGAACTATCAAAAACTCATATAATGACCCCTTCATAATACTGTGAGGAGTCCCAGTAAGTACGTGTACACAGCAAGTGCACACATTAAATGCTTTTAATCAAGATGCTCAGGATCATGGCAGTCCAGAAGATATTGACTTGACAGCCTGCCCTTCCTTGAATTTTAGTTAAATTTTCAACATCCTCCTGTATTATGGGCCACAAAAACTAACACTAAGTGATTCATTAAATGTTTCTCTTTATAGCAACAGGCATGATTGAACTTAAACAGCCATTATGTTTGAATAAAACTATCCCTTTTCCCCACTGTAACTAGCATTAAGGCCACTTTTTAACCATACTCCCTTTGCATAGATTCTGTGCACTAAAGGATAGAATGTTTCAGCCTAATTATTATAATATACCACATTGTATAGTTCTCCAAGTATGTGTTAGATTCACATGGGTTAGTCTTATTTAGTTTTAGGGCAGGGATCACTTTTTATAAATCTATCGTATCTTCCATAGACTCTACATATTGGGGGGGAGGAGGAATTTGGATGCAGAACATAGTACGTAATCAACTGATTCTAAAGCAGTGCTTAATACCAATTTGTAGAAAATTCATATTTGGGATTCTGAAGGATTAAATGAATAGATTTCCCAACATAAAAGAAATTGAAATGAATAATCCAAAGTCTGTTCTAATATGAATGATGCAATATTCACTCAATGAATCAATCAGTGTGCAGCATATTTCTTCTTTGGAATCTAAATTATCCAAATATTTATTTTCATATTTCTCTGTGTTTTGGTTGTAGAAACACTGCTTCAGCATTTGTACATAATCACAAATTTGAGTAAAAATAAACAGTATATTTTGGGGAAGAAGTCTTTTTTCAGTTGGTTCTATTTCATAATTTGCTTGATACTGAATTTCAGAGGTAAGCATGTGAAATAATTAAAATGGCAATTTTATGGGTTATTTGTAACTACCTATTTATACCTGCAAAATCAGCTCTTTGTGAAATAAACAAGTAAAAATCAACAAAACAAATTTGGAATGTATCACATTTGGGCCTGGTATTTTCTGAGGAAAAATTAAATATAATAATAGAGTCTTACCTAATCAGATGCTGCCTTTTCAATAATAAACCAAAAGTTTACTCTGTAAGTGAATGATTCTAAACAAGTCACCTTAATTTATGTGATTAGCACCATATTTCAAGAAACAGATCTTGAAAGGAACCTATAAGAGATCTGAAAAGTCACAGAAAAATATTCAATTTGTTTTAATTTAGCAAGTTCTCAGTGCTTAGACTAAAGATATGGTGAGGGGGTGGTGGAGAGATGCCCAATTTATCTTGATAGCCTAATTTCACATTAATTAAATACTGTTATTAAAGCTAGCATGTTTCTGATTGGGAATTTTTTTTCCTTAAAAAGTTATCTGAAATTATCACTGTCTTAAAGAGTTTAAGCGTAGCTTCAGTATTGTTGTGTTTTTATAATATGTTAACGAAATTTGTCAATTCAAATGAAAGAAACATGAGTGAAAAAGATCAAGTCAGTTTGACATGGCTTGTTTTAAGGAGCTGTTTTTATTTGTTAGCATACACTTAAGTAACTGAGTTATTTCCAAAACATCCAATATGTTGGTTATCTAAATGAAGTTTTTTTCCTGCAACAATCATTGGGGCTTTGTAGAAATAATGTTTATACATAATGTGCATTTTTCACTTCTTAAATAAAACTATGAAACTATAGGCCAACCATTAATAAAAAACTAATGCGAATTGTTAGAAAGCATAAAGTTGTGTTTTTTACATTTCTAATTCAAATATAAAACAAAGTATCTCCTGTAGTATTTTTAATAATAGTTAAAGCATTATTTGGAAATAGTGGTGATGGATGTACAACTTTGTGAATGTAATAGAAGCCACTGAATTGTAAAATTAAAAATGATTAAAATAGCAAGTTTTATGTTATATATATTTTACTACAATTTTTTAAATGGAAAAAATAGAGAATTCAATGTGTAAGAGTATTTTAAGTATAAAGTGAAATATTTCTGTCAGATTAAAAGGTAGGATAGAATTTTGCAGTTTAAAACATAGTGCCACATGCATTCTTATCTTCTCATTTTATCTCCCACCACATTTTTCTTCTGCCAATAAAATTCACTTTCTACAGGACAAATAGTTTTACTGGATACACAGAAAATTAAAAGGTATGTAAGAGGTTATAATCCCCTTTGCAGCAATGTGACTTTTTTTAAGTTAAGATTTTTTTATAAACTAGTTTCTATGCTTTCAGTTCTACCTTCCACTTCAAAAATCCAGTTGTTGTTTCTTCTGAATCATGTGACTTCAAATCTTTTAGGTTTTAAAGTTTTCTGGGGAAAAGTCATAAAAGCAGTGTTAATTTTCTGAAGAGTTTGATCAGTACATCTGTCTCTGGGGATCATTAAGCTCTATCCCTGTCCAATAGGAAAAAAAAAATCACTTTGATTTCTAAATGCTTGAAGACTCAAAATACATACATACATACATACATACATACATGCATGAATGCATACATACATACATAATTATGCCTTGTGTTGGTGTTGTTTAAATAGTACTTCATTTTTTTTCAGATTTTTCTGTAGACTATTCAAAAATTGTTAAAGAAATAAATTCTATGTAAGGATGTTTAAGGAAAATGTGAGTCACGGTTACCTACATTTTTTAATTATTAAAAATTTAAATCAAGAAAGGTGCTAGGTCCAGATTACACAAAGAAAGTAGAGCTTATGAGTTTGCTTGGGATCACATGACATCTTGACACAAAGTCACTTTGTTTTTACCATTAGCCTCAGCTTCTCAGACAAAGCCAATCAAGCAATGGAGGCCGTAATGTATGTCACGTTGACTGACTCATGGGAGTTACTGAAATAATTTCGATAGTGCCTTTACCAAAATTTCTTCCCAATACAGTTGCTGAAGGGAAAGTATTTAAGGGAAAAAAAGTATTTAAAGAGATTAGAACATAGACCTAGAAAAAGTTTTATCAGGTATCCTGGGATCTGTTACCAGAAAGAGAATCATACTTGATAATTGACAGAAAGAGTACAAAGACACTACTCAAGTGCCTTGGTCATAAATTAAATGATTAAGATGTTCCAGATGCTTAGTAGCAAGTCAAAACTTTAGACAACATTTATTGGTTTTAAAATGTGCCGTCTTCCAGAGTGATCACGATAGTCTAATATTTTCAGTTTCTGGGCTTTTATTTTAGATTTAAATTTTGAGCATATTTAATTTGCTATAATCACATAAATTTCATAGCATGTTTTCTCAATCCATAGTATTATTCTAATACATCCAAGCGAATTAAAAAATTTCTTTCTCAATAGAAACATCATTTTAGAATGGAAGTAAATATCAGTCGATATGCAAAAAAAATCAACTACCTTACATGTGAATTCATAAACCATAGCTGTTCTATATATATTTTTAATTGAACATTCTCAAATGATCAATATTTCTATAAAGGCATTCACTACTCTAATCAAATTATCTCTTCTTAAACTATATTTTTCCATAATTTCTTTTTATAAATCTTTCTAAACCAAATCTTATAAGTTTAAAAACAAAAAAACAACAACAAAAACCAGCCAAGCCCTGAAAGTACTAGCTGTGTTCAGCAAATTGGGCCAAATTCTTCAGTATCATGTCCAACATTGATAGCTTATGGAAACTTGGCTGTTAGACAATTCTTATCATAAATGCTCAATATGTCCATTTGCTTTAACGTCCTCCTATTACTTTTACCCAATTATTATTTTTTAATACGTCTATTTCTCCCCTGCCTCAGATCAAACTGCAAATGGAAAATATTTCGCACTCATTTATTTTTAAGTTTTAGGTGTTCTCTTTTAAGATACCAAGAAACATTCAGATGGCCTTCTCCTCTGTAATGTTTTGTCATTATAAATTCTGAAAATGCTGCCTTATAGACAAAGCAGCTCACTTTAGAAACTCCTATAATCTGGCCAAATGCTACAATATTGGGTAATAGATTTATTTCCTTGTCATATAAAGGTAAGTTGACTCATATTCTAGAATTGTTCTTCTGAGTAACAGACATATGCTACATATTATTACCTAATAGTAATCACTTGCAGATGTTCAGACGACATAGTAACAACTCACTAGCACCAAATTTATTTAAAAAAAAATATAATCAGTCTTAGACAACAGAATTAACTGTGCTACTACTCTGTAATTATCACACCTGTGTTTTTTCCCCTATTACATAATGTTTACATGAAGGGGGATTAAATAATCTAAAAACGTGATGGGATTACCAGATGCTTCGATGAAATAGATGAACTGTAATACAGAACGCGATCTGTACCATTTATGCAGAATAAAGCAGAGACTATCTCAATGGTAAACAATGTTCTTCCGTAATTTCTAGTCACAGTTTCATCCATAGAACTTTTTAATCCATAGGGAAGTCAATCAGTATCTTTACTACACAGTGTCTTCCTGTGTGGTAGGCTGAATAAAAGTAACTCCCCACCACCACCTCCATACTCATGTCCTGATCATGGGAACATACGGATATGGTATCTGGCAAAAGGGACTTAGATGGATGTGCTTAAGTTAAAGATCTTGAGAGGGGGAGATTGTCTTGGGTTATCTGGGTGGACCCTAAATGTAATCACAAGTGTCCATATAAGACACAGGCAGAGGGAGATTTTGCTACAGTAGAGGAGAAAGGGATGTGACCATTGAAGCAGAGATTTGAATGAAGCCAGGAGCCAGGAGTCGGGAATGTCAGCAGCCTCTAAAAGTGGAAGATGCTAGAGTGGGATTCTCTGCTGGAACCTCCAAAAGAATTAAGCCCAGCAGACACCTGATTTATTCCCTTTAGACTCATTTTGGACTGATGATCTCCAGAACTGTAAGAGGATAAATTTGTGTTACTTTAAGCTAATATGTGGTAATTTGTTACATCTACAGGAAACTAATACAGGCATACCTCAGAGGTATTGTGGGTTCCTTTCCAGACCACTGTTAATAAAGCGAGTATCTCAATAGTGAGGCATAATATTTTTGCTGATGGACTGTCTTGTCCTCAGTTTGTAAAAAAAAACACAACACCTTTGAAGCACAATCAAGTGGTGTACAATAAAACTGAGGTATGCTTGTACAATCTGTAAAAAGTTTCAGTTAAATGACCTCCAAGGTCCTTCTATGATTTGAGAAAACTGCTCTGCATTATCAGCATTGTGGATTTTAATTTTTAAGCATTTTTAATAGGCATAGCTTAAGAAAAAAACTATTTTTCATTTGTTATTTGGGATGTAAAATTGTTTGCTGTTATTTGTCAGTTGAGTATTAGTATGTCATCATTAAGAGGCAGTAAACACTAGGGGAGATATTTTAGTTACTCTTACCAAGTTGAAGAAAAAATGTTTAATTTTTAGTTTATTTCTATGTTTGAGTAGCCAATTCAGTTAGAAATTCAAAACACAAGAATGTTGCAGAAATCAGCTGCCAGATTTATTAATCTATCTGAAAATAGAAACACAACCAAACAAAAAGTAGAATAAAAATAGAACTTAAAGAAAAAAAAGAAAAACCAAAAAACTTCAGATCCATTTCCCAAGAGTGTATGATGCAATGTTTTAAACCTTCTGTATTGGAAATATCCTTAATGTTGGTCAATTACTTATTTTGTTCAGTGAGTCACTACCTTAAACAGCAAAATATATAGTTTGTCCTTAAATATTATATAATTAATAAGTTTCTCTTTTGAACCCTTAAGATAACTGATCGCTCAATTTTTCCCTACTGGCAAACTAGAAGTGTAATTTTAAAAATAAAAAAAGAGAAGGAAAAAGAAAAAGAAAAAGAAGAAGAAATAGAAAAGGAATACAATTTTCATTTAAATCATATTTTAAAGACCCACTTTCAATTTTTCCTTCAAAAAAAAAAAAAAGAATTCTCCTTCAATTTCTCCAAATATAACAATTTTCCTTTCAATAAAACTTTAGCTGACTATTTTAAAACCTGTTTTTTATTCTAAGTACTATAAATGCCTACATGAGCATAGTGGGGTGAAAAAATGTTCTGATTTTTAAGGCATACTTATTAGCCCACAATTGGGCCTAATGGTATATAATGTATGTGCAGAACAATCATTGAAATCAAAGTTTACACACATGTTGAAATTATAAAATTTTTGTAGCATTAAATGTGAATAATATCAATTACGATATGTGGATTTCCCAATAACTGTTCGATTTAGAGATGTGTGGGAACATGGGTGGCTGGAACATCTTTCAACAATCTTTCCTGTGCCCATCATGAAATGGCTTTCAGGGGTTGTTTTCAAATTTGTGTTTAAAATTTTTTTTTAACATTTTGCAATAAACTCTTAAAAAACTGCTGTTCCTCTGGAATACTGATGGACTGAACAAAATTCATTTTTGTTACTTGGGTTGGTTAGCAAGTTATTCAAGAGATACCATGACACCATTCACTTATGGTTTTCTCAACGTGAATGGAACAACATATCCTGCTTTTAAAATTTTCTCCAAATGCAAAACAAAAACAAAACAAAAACCTTTGAAACTTTAAATCTTTAAATCTTCTTTCAAACAATCCAATAACATTTACATGAGTGTCAAAACAAGATGATGGATTATCAGTGCCAGCACTATGTCATACAGCAACTTCCTCATATACTTTAACAGTTTGTAAATAATTTTCCATTTCACGAAAAGTTACAAAAGTTTCCACAGTTTCCTTAGCAAGCTGAAGCTTACTCTTCATTTGTCAGTGTGCATCAAAGCTGCTTACAGCATAGCATGGCATAAGCTATTTTTTAAGCAATAAATGGTTTGAGTCATCTATTTTGTCCTGAAATGCTATCTGTAGTTAACTGCATTGCTTATAAATGGTAATAGTAAATTCAGCATGAAAGAGAATATTACAGAAAAGACAGCAGCAGAAGCATTAGCATTATCTAATATTTATATATGTTATCAACATAACACAGCAGTAAAAGGTTTAAATGCATATCAGTGGGTACCATCTCTAAAAATTACTATAGTACCTATTTAAGTGTATTGGATATTTTTCTTAAGGAATGCTTGCTGTGTCTAGAACAGCATAATATGTGATTTAGTACAGTTAATTCTTATTGATTAAATAATGTTTTATGTGCTAAAGGAAGTGAAAAGACACGAATATTTTTTGCTTCATTGTGATCCCAGATTTAACATTTAAATGAAGGTCTCAAAGGACCATGATATATCTTTATTTAACAGAAATGGGCTTCAAACTTTTTAAATGATAGTATGATTTGTATCTAAACAGCAAGGTGGCACCAGATACATGTAATGCTACTGGCCTGTGACTCAGTTTGAAGCCAGAGTCCAAAATCGTGCCCCTCATTTACAGTTGTGTTGATTAGTCAACTTCAGAGAGAATTACCCATTTTATGGTTATCCTCTGTGAGTCATATATAAAGCAAAACAAACAAACAAACAGACAAAAAAACAGCAAATGCAATCTCTAAATACCTTTCTACAAGAGGTGCAAAAACAGTTATCTCTAACAATTAAACTGCCATTTACAGATTTCTTTGTACACCTTACACTCAGAAATGATAGGGGAAGATGCCCAAGGCAAATAGTCTCCAAGTGGATATTTACACAATGTGAATTAACTGTACCATAGATACCCAGAGACAATGAACATTTTGTTGTTGTTAGGAAATCAAATAAACATGATATAGCTTCATCATACTTAAAACCTGTAGGACCCCATCCCAAGCCTAAGTAAAAAGTAATCCCCGATGCCCCCCACCCATTATCTTCCTGTTACACAGAATAAATGTTTAGATTACTCCCACCCACCCTCAAATAAAGTGCGCAGTCCATGGCAGACCATAGAATAATGCAACAGGAAAAAGCCCCTTCTTGTGTATTATTATTTTAAAATAAAATACAAACAACAAAAATCAAAGATTCAATAGAATTCAGAGATTCTCTGCATCTTGCAAAAAGACGGCAAGAGCAAGGAGGCCCTGCTTGGCTGTCACTTGTGTTAATATACGTAGCCTTCGTTGTAGGGGTGGGGGTTGCAGCAACCCCCGTCAGGCATGTAGGCCATGCTTTCATCAAAGTGAGACAGCGGCACTGTGTCCTCTTCATTGATGTGACGTTCCATGTCTGTCTTCAGTAGCGGGCGCTGGTTATCTGGAAAGGCCATCGAGAAGAGGGCTTCTGGATCACACACAAATTTGTAGACATATCTCTCTCCAGCCACCTAATGAAAACATGGAAGAGAAAAACCCATCCTTACTTATGGAGCTGGATGTGAACTAGACTTACTATGGTGATCATTTAGAAATATTTACAAATATCGAATCATTATGTTGTACACCTGAGATAAACCTAATGTTGATTGTCAGTTATACCTCAAAAAACAAACAAACAAAATCCCACACATCTTCACCATCCCAGCTGGAGAAAGAAAGGGAAGGGAAAGAACAAAAACATGGTTTAATATACCAGAAAGGATGGATCAAAGAAAGAGCAACCAAGTATTCGCAGGTACACATAAAAGAAAATAAAGGTTTTACTTTGTGAAATAAACTATGGTTCAATTGAGGGAAGTGCATAACATTAGGTAATATTTACATTTATTCCAGATATAAGTAAAAAGAGTAGCAGTTTGCATGTTTTAATATAAAGGTAATCTTACATACACTGTTGGGAAAGGGAACAATGATTTCACGCACACATCTCACACTAAAAGTTTTTTTTTCTTGTTTTAAAAGGTAATATCTATACTTGTAAAATAACTGGAACTTTAAGGTATAGTGTCTCCTTTCTGATGTTACAGTTCTGAAATTGTAGAAAACTAAACTTCCAAACCGTAAAAGTAAAATGTGCTGTGTTCCTAATAAGACTAGACTAGTGATTCACAAATTCACAGGGTGAATTGTTGTTGTTTTTTCCCCTACTATGTATTTTCATTAAAAAAAAAAAAAGATGCATACCCTTATTTAAATGAAAGATGGATCAAGACGACAGCATTATCCTGGGTACATCACTTTTAAAAATGAAAGCAAGATGCATTAGACAGAAGTTAAGGATGTGTGTAAAGTGTCAAATTGAAGTAAGAGGTGTAAAAAAGTGAAAGGAATTTAAAGTACACAACGCATAGGGAGGAAAGGAGAAAAAGAAATGTGACAGTTACTTGAAATAAAGAAATGGCATAATTTGTAGGGAACGACATGTTCCAGACTTAAATTTTGAAGAGTAATGCTTCTCTAGGAAGTTATAAACAATTGAGTGAAACAAAGATGGTCCCCCTTCGGCCCACCGCCATTAATAAACAACTCCGAGGTTCTCAAAACCGGGGAGGAAGGAGGTGTAAGGATGAATACGATTCTTTGTATTAACTTTGATAGTAACTTTTTGTGTGTATCTAGAGTTTAGTAATTTTAGAAAGGTGAAAATTAATCCTATCCATCAAATAGGCACTGCTAGTTGCTTTTTGATGTGGGGAATAATGAGTTCATGGTTTACTAACTATCTGTATATGTTTGGGGAAAAAAAGAAACAATTCCCAAAGAGCACTGCTGTTCTGGACTCAGATTTACAATATTTTTTGCTCTGGGTTTTTAACCCTGTAAGAGGAACCAATTTAGAGAATCCAAACAATATTAATACTCTTAGGTTTGGAAAACAGTCAATACTTAGTTTTTATGAATTTGGCTATGTTTCTTAAACTGCCCTCAGTTCCCCCTTTCTAAAAGTAAAATGGAGATTGGAATGGCTCCTTGGAAAGAAAGTCTGTTGTAACATTGAGATAGCAGTCCCTGGCATACTGCGTAGCAAACAGGGGACTGGCATAAATGTATTCACTTTAATCCTTTATAAAAAGCAAATTAAGTTCATAAAAGTGAAATTGTGAAATTACCATAAAAATAAAAATATCGGAAACAAAGCTAAGATGCTGAATCCTGGTTTTCCTATTTTTATTTGTTCAAAGAATTTTGAGAAAAAAATAAAATGAATGCCTCTCACACCCCAGAGCCTCAGATCATTTAATAACCTGCTTGGTTTTGTTTGAGGCTGTGGAAAAAAAGGTATTTACTTTAGGCTACTGGAGTTTTTTTTGTCCCACCTGTTGCTATTAGTTATAATTGGAAATGATTTGATAAATCAATGTGGGAAATTAAAATGTATAACATGCAACCAAGATTATAAAAACCTCTTAAGGATTCTGCCTTGACTCACTGCTTCCTTCCATTTTTCTTTTGAATAAACATTTTTAAGACTATTACTATATTTATTGGACTACGTTAAAGGCTGCAGAGTTTACAACAAGGGCTGATAACCAAAGTAAGGAAATAACAATGTCTTCCATTACTAGAGTAACAACTTCAAAATGGAAAGCATACCCAAATTGCAAAGCTGAGATAAACAAAACATGACTTTTGCAAGAGAGATGAATCAGAATAAAACAAGGAGGAGTCTTTTGAACTGTGCTTTAAAAGACTAGATATTTAAATTATGCGTTAAGTTTTTAAATTTCAGAATACAGGGATACTGGAGGAAAATGAACAATTACAGATTAAGTAACAAGAAATAATGATCTATCATTATATCTTCCACAAATTACCACTATTAAAATATTTGTATATACTTTTCCAGGTATTTCTAAATTTTGAAACAGAAGTATACACATGTACTGTCTATAAGGTATAATAAATATTATTACTCTGCCATTTCTTAATTCTTCCATGACCACTGAAATAATCTGTGTTGTGGTATTTTTTTACACATTTAGATCCACTTGGTCATTTTTATTTTATTTTTTAATCTTTCCACTTAATTTTCTATTACATGCAACACATACACAGTTTTAAATTTGTTTAACAAGTGTAGTTGTATAAACATTTTCCCTTACACATTGAAACATAATTCTACATCATAGTTGATTTTCTTTTAGAAAAAAAAAAAGGACTGCATAATTTTCCTCTGAATGACTATACTAGAATTTGCTGAACCATTGGAGTGGCAAATATGTTAACAGATAAAAACAAGGCAAGACATTCTAGAAAGCACAGATAATGAGGGAGTCAGGAGCAGCAAGCAGAAAGGCTCAACACATGTGAAGCAGAAAAGTTAATATGAACGTCCATAAAAATTGTAAAAAAGCTTGATCGTTGTGCTAGTTATAAGTAGACTTCAACTTTTGCATGTTTCATAGTAAACGACTACCTTTTCTTACGTATACAGCGACACTCCAAAAGGTCGGTCATATACGGCATTTTGCTATCCTATATTAGCTGATGAATAAATACAGAAGGTGCCAAAAACTGTAAACACATTTTAAGAAAGGAAAAAAAAGTATTAAAATTTTAATACAATGAATGACGCTAGCATTCATTTGATTAATGCACACTTTTGAGCAAATGTAATACTACACATTGCTACCGTGTAATTCAATTCAACTTCAAAAAACAATACGTACATAACATCTCTGAAAATGTGTACTTTTTTTGTCATCCTAGTACTTGCAAATAGTTTTCTTTGGCAATTAGAGCCTAGTAGGAAAAAAAATGTGAGAAGCAGCAACATTTGTATCTACATTTCAACATCTATGCCATTATTTATTTGATAGTATCTTGCCTTATTAATTTATTAAAATAGGAGGTAAATAAATGAGACAACTGGAAAAATAAATAGGAACATGGAAGTGGTGATACTAGTACTAAGAAGCATAAGTTTGAACACTTTCGAGAATATTTAAGACCAGCGATGATATCCTGGAGATATCCAGTCAAACACTGTGTCTGAAAGCAGAGGTGTGTGCGCTTAGAGATCTTTTAATACTTTTTAGTGCCCTGTGAATGATACCTTTAATGAGGGGTGTTAACAGTCGAGACACAAAAGCCAAGTATGCCTACATTGTGAGATGCACTCAGAGCTACCATTTGTTTGAGACTTTTATTGTGCCAGATACAATGCAAGTGTCTCAAACACATTATTTCATAATCACAACTTTTGAAAGGTAAGCACACTACCATTCAGCAGGAGAAGCTAGCTTATCTGTTCAAAAAGGTGATCCGATAAGAAGCTAGCATGCAAACCTAAATCATGACAGCATTTTCCTTTACTGCTGAGAAACAAAGCCCAGGGGAATTATTGAGTACCTACCATGCCAGTCCACTCGAATGTGCACCGGAATTAGAAAGATGGTGATGAAAATGAAAGGAATGGGATGCATTTGAAAGGATTTGCCTACCAATGGAAGTGGTGAATGAGAGAAAGGGAGGAATCAAAAATGACCCCGGGGTTGGGAGGGAGAAGAGAGGAGAAGTAGGTAGTAAACGCTTATACATTTTTGAAGGTAAGATTCAGAGACATGGGAAGCAACTGAGATCTAATTCAGCCTTATATTTGAAAGTATCCTGGAAGTTCTAACTTCTACCTGGCAAACTCCAGAGCACTGATTTCCTTTCGTCTAGAAAACTCAATGATGCTGTTCTCTCTGTACTAGTGTTTCATGTACCAACTGGTCTAGTTTTCTTTGGCCCAGCTATGGTGACATAAAAATATGCCATAACCATAACAGTTCATGTCCTCCCAAATGAACAAAAGATGCATAATAAAACTGTAAAGCTCACAATGGACACACTGTAAACTTAGTTCACAGTCAAGACAATTAGATTGAATACACATGCAAGGCTGAAGGATGTTATAATAACAAATGTTCAAATATTTTACTTTCATTTATTCATTTATTCATTACCTTCTTCAAAAATGTTATATTCTAAGTGTAATTCCTTGTTTTATCTCACTTTTTTAACTCTTTTGCTGGGTTGATTTCAAGGCTTTTTTCAAAATGTGTCAGAAATCCACAAAAAAAAAAGTGGTATTTTGACTATTTTATGCATTTAATAACAATTTGAGATGCTTTGCATATAAATGACATTATTTTTATGTATAAAGTTTCCTATTATTACTCATTCTTGCAAAACACAAAAATGTAGAAAAATGTAGATCTGCTTTCCTAAACTTCCTTTCTGGAAGTTCTTATCTGTACTCACGGATGGAAATATTCATTTGGATATATCCTACTATCGAGGCAAAAGCAGTAAAAAGCTCCTTTCAAAGATTAAGGGAAGCTCATTTGAAATAAAACAAAACATGTTTCGCCTAATTCTACCAACACAATTAGATCAAATACTTATTTTTAATCAATGGTTTAGGATGTTAAGCTGTCAGGTATTGAGACCAGACAAGATTTCAGGCAAGAAAAATGTTTTTCAGAATGAGAATAAGAAATGTTCTGAATGTTTTCAGAATCAAAACAAAGGGAGAAAAGTAAGAATTTGGTTAGAATTGGAATCTATAAGCAAAAGCATTTCAAAATTATATAATTCTTGAGAATAGCAGAATATTAACATCTTCTGGGGATATATACATGTAATATTAATGCAGAAACAACCTCTTTTTATGAAACACAACAAAGTAGGAACTTCCAGAAAGTCTGCTACTTGGTATATCATGTTATTAAACATTTGTCTATGATGCCCACAAACTTAGAAACAGAAAGGCTTGTAAAAGCAAAACCAAGAGCTAAGCATATGTTAAAGTGAGTGAAAGCTTGCTTCAGCAATGCAATGATATGTGGCTTTTAAGTATGACATGCAGATTTATGTGCAACATTTCAATGAATTTTAATGCTGTATTAGCTGCTCACCTTTTGCATGATTCCTTTCTCATAATAATACCGGAGTGAACGGCTAAGTTTATCATAGTTCATAGCTGGCCTATTTTTCTGAATGCCCCAACGCCGGGCCACCTGCCACCAAAACAGAATTACATTGTAGTGTTAAGTATTAACTCATCAACATATTACATAGAAATAGTTCATTCATTAATTACATCCAACCAATCAAAAAACATCCAAATCAAAGAGGCAAAAGCTATCATAATCTGAATTTCCTGTGTTCCGGTTTGCTTTTTAAACCAGGCATGCCGTGATCACTCTGAAACATCACAATAGAATTCTTTGTCATTATTGTTTTGGATACAAAATGAAATGGAAATAAGGGAATGTGTTTACAGCGGGAATGAACAGGCTACAATTCACTAAAATGAGGCAAGTTTCCCATTCTGAGATACACTGTGGGTCTTTTTTTCCCCTTCTTAGTTTTTCAGATAAAAACTATAGATTAAGAACAGCTTAGTGATCACTCTATAAAGGTGTTTTTGTGAGGTTATGATAAACCAAAGGAAACAGATATCCTGCTTGACGTTAAATAAAAGTGAACAAGTAGCACAGTGTGTGTAGCAGAGGAAACAGTATACAAATTAATAATCTGGACTATAAATGATTTCCATTGCCTGAAGCAGCATCAGAATAAAATTGTAGCCAATACCAAACTGGGGAATTAAACATTCATTTAGAGAATAGTAACTGGATGCTAAAAATAAGAAGAAAATGGAAAAGGTCACCATGTATATGGGTCCACAAACAAAAATCTCTAAAGCAGAATGTCCACTTTGTTGTTTAGCAAAAAATCATCGGAGCTTTCTATAATGTGGATTTGGAGGGGCAACTTCTTTGGCAAAGAAAGTCTTTTACAGAGCTTGAAGAAAACCTCCTTCCTCAATATTTATGTATCCCCCCCAGTCGCCCACCCCTAACCACCACCCTGGGCTAGCTGAAGCATTATACAGACCAGTGTAGCTAAAGTCACGTTCTCATTAATTTCCACTTTTTATTAGTCTGAGCAGAAACTGCAGCTGCCACTCATACCTAGCCAACCCCAAGAGAGCATTATCTAACAGGGTTAGTGTTTTCTTTCGTGTCCATGAAATTTCAAGTTGTTGCTATGTCACATATACTAAAATAGAAAAGAGAGACCACGCTGTCTCTCCACTTTATTAGCAATAAATTTTCTCCAGGGTATTTTTTTTTCTTTCGTTTTAAAAACACTGATCCTTCAGCTATTTTCTCTCTCACTGACTTGTACTCCCTCAATGAAGATACAGTGTAATTTAGTCACATGCATCAGTATATTTTTTTCAGAGCACAGAGTTGGGATTTAACAGGGACATGACTATATAGCTAAGCAAACTGTCACCGTGGCAGGTACTTCATTTTCCAAAGATACACTTCATTTTAATGTAAATGTTCTGAGCAATAGTGAAATGGCAGGGTGGCAGTACGAAATGAAAGCAATACTTGTAGAAAATAAAATGTCTTTTAAAAACCTAACAATGGACATTGCTTAATAGACATGGCAATTGAGCAGCATGTGAACCAGGAGGAGACGTGAACATAAATTATTAATATCTCCTTAAATTAAACAACGATTTCTGGAAACTTATTCATTTACAAATGATTTATTTCTAGAAACTCACCAGGATGCATCGAGAAAGTAAAATATTTGAAACAAACTTTAAAAAAACACTGTGGAAGTCTCTGGGAGAGAAAGATACATTTTTTAATACTAGAAGCAGAATTTGACTTAGGATACCAGTGAATTCTTATCCCTGTGGGTATTAGTAGACATTTTAAAACAATAAATAATGGTTTCAGAGCTGTAGCAATGTCACGTTCATTGTAAAGTTGAAGGAAACGGCCCAATATGCCTATGAGATACAGACAAGTTATACAAGGGAAGTAAGTTCTAGAACTCTGCTGTATAATCCAGTGCCTGTAGGTAACAAACAATACTACAGTGTGCACTGAAAATTTTGATGAGAGGGTATGTCCCATGTTAGGTGTTCTGAGCACAGTAAAAAGATTGAAAGTTAAAATTAGCATAAACAATTTCTAGGATAGTTCAGACCACCCACCAACTAAGAAAGTCCAATCAGCCCTGACATAGGACCCACCAATCACCACGACATCCAGCACCCCTAAAAGACAAGGTACCGTTTTCAACATAAAATGGTGCCATGGTGGCAGTAACTGCAGTGACATCCTTATAATACTCCTTCAAATGAAAACTTTGGTTGGAAGTGAGGAGAGTGAAAAGATGATGATGCTATAGGAGTCACTTTATTGTCAAATGAATTAAATAGGAAAATGTAATAGTTCACTCAAGTATTATTCAACGTATTTTTTAAAATTATGCTTGAATACGCAACAGTAAATAATGGAAACCGCAAGCAAGGCCCGACTCTCAGACTTCTTGGTAACTCTTCCACCTTAAACAAGTGTAAATATCATCAAAAACTTCTACTCTGAGTCCTACGGATGCTTTGCTATGTGAAGTGTTCCCTGGAACAATTCCCTCAGATCCATGATTGATTTGAAAATAATATCTCATTGTCTTAAATATCTCAAAAAGGAAAAGTTAAGGATGATGTGCTTGCTAAAGTTATCCAAACACATGGAGCGGATAATCAGCGCAGATCTGCAGTCTCACTCAGTATCATTTTAAACTGCAAGAGGAAATATAAATGAATTGAACCCAAGAGTTATTCCAACAAGGACAGCTTCACAGCCACCTTTCAAGAGTGTGCTGACAGCAATCCCCAACGAGCTGCTGTATAATACAGAGGGTGAACATGGGCCACGCAGGCTAAAGAAATTTCAAAAACACTTTCCAAAGAAGACATTTAAACATAAACAGCACCTTCACGGCCTGATGGAAGCAATTGCCACAGTGAACAATGCAACCATCAGAAATGGGATGTTTCATTTTGAACAAAGGCCTTAGGAGACATTTAGTGCGTATCGCACAATTGCCACTGAGTTAGTTGCTATTTGGAAACGGTCTACTGAGTCTGAATTACCCAGCCCTGTTTGCCTTTATGAGTCTGCTACAGACAAGGTGTCTAAATGTTGGTTTGTTGTATGGAACAGATGTAATTGCATTTCTTCCTTGCATTTAAAAAAAAAAATCACAGTAATTTACAATTTGATGAAATTTAGTGATCATCTGGTCAAGTCTTCTACTTAATTTAAACTTGATCGTCATAAAAATCAACAGTTGCTATATAAAGAATTTAAACACTTGCGTAAGAATTTTTACTCTTCTGAACAGATCAATAATTACTGTCATAATTCAGCAATTTCCC
This sequence comes from Rhinolophus hipposideros, assembly GCF_964194185.1. NCBI lineage: Eukaryota > Metazoa > Chordata > Mammalia > Chiroptera > Rhinolophidae > Rhinolophus > Rhinolophus hipposideros. The sequence continues at coordinate 24,537,022 of NC_138064.1, read as the reverse complement.
CTAACTTAACAATTGTATGGAAAAACATTAAAAATGTGTTTCTGCTCAACTTTATTTTAATCATATGTAGAGGGAAAGAACTGTTTGATATAAATTCCTATTGTATGCACTCAGTTCTAGCATGAACCAACTCTTGCAATGATTATTAAACAGCACATATTTCCATCATGTTAAAGGGTTTTGAAATTACTTTATGTTAAGGGTTCCTAGCCTCAATTTGTTAGCGCTTCACGTTTGCAATTCTTTCACTGACCTTACTTAAGTACATCTACACAAAAACTAATTTCCTTTGACAAATTAAGCTTTAGAAACATTACAAAATTCAAACACTCATTTAGCCCATACTAGATAACAGATACTTTCAAGTTTTAGTATTGAGCCCTCTGTATGTGTGTTCTTGGTGTGGGCAAGGGAAAGGCAGCCAGATTAATCCCTAGTGTTACCAGTGTACTGATATAACCTGGAGAAGACTTAATTGTGCTAACCGGCTCCTCTGTTTCTTAATTCTTTTGAACACATTTGACTCAGATAATCTCTTAAATCTTCATAAATTATGTGACCTTATCTTCTGGATATCAAATTAAAGCATATCATCTGATTATGACTGAATACATGGTTTCATAGGGCAGAAAATTTAAGATGTATAGGCCCATTAGCCTAAGTTGTAGTTCTCCAGTCTATATAAAACTAGTCACTTTAGGTTCAAAATTAGCTGGATACTTACTGAATTTTTCTACCTTTCTGGAGTGTTTAGATACTCTAGTCAGTATGACCAGTTATAGGTATGTCGGCTAAAAGTCTTCCATTGCTTTCTTGGCTAATGTAAACTAAAGTTGATTTTAATAATAGCAGAGAAGATGTAAACATTTTGTATAACAGTCACCTTTCTGTATGGGTCCAAAATGCTATTGGTGGGTTGTGCTGCAGTAATAAGAGTAGCCTAAAGCCTAAAGCCAGTCCTGGGAAGAAAAACAAAAAAAAACTGAACTGAGTTCTTCAGGATAATACTCCACTTGTATGTACTTGGGAATGAGGGAGCAATGGGGGACAGAGATACATAAATATGTTTTCCAGTTATCTGTATTATCTCTATCCGGAGTCCTCTCTCCTCTCGTTTTGGTAATGTCATGAATTATGGTGACATTTTAAGTTTCATCCCTACCTTCCAATGGATTGTGCATGGCTCAGTTGACTTGAAACATGTCACCAACAGTCAAAGGGAAACAATGTTCCTGCCAGGTCGGTGTCTCCTGAGAATCACTTAAGGAGTGAAAATTTCCCACTGTGGCCCTTGCATGCTTGATCCCCTCCTCCCCACAGCTGTTTCTCCCCCATCCCATATTGCAGAAACTTTAGTCTCTAAATATTCCCCTCCAACCTCCTAAACCAAATCAAACTGTCCAAATAATAACTGCTAATTTGCAAGAACAATTCCTCTATATCCAAAACAAGTTGAACCTCAGCAGACACCCCTACTCTCCTCCAAAGACTATCAAACATCTCCAACTTAGATGCTCCTTTAGAGACTTCCCAAGCCCTGCATTCGTGAATAAAGGCTTATGCTAACCATGCCCTGATTGATTTTCTTCAACATCAATTCAAAACAAGATTGCAACATATTTGTTTTTTATTTTGAATATGTGCATGCATTCTTCCCTCCCCTCCCCCCCAACTTCTGATTTGAGAGTTCTCTCTAAAGTTTTAAAATAAAGAAGGTACGTATTTGGCATGTTAATAAAATATGTTTCTTTATATTGTGAAATATCTGATTTTCCTAACTAAAATCTACTACTAAACTCACCTCTTCAGGCTCAATCAGTTTAAATTCCATGCCTCGCCCAGTCCAGGCAATGAAATGAGAATTTGAAGGGTCATCCAGAAGAGCTACCAAAAACTGCCAGAGCTGAAGTGATCCTCGCCGCTGGTATGTGGGTCCTTCCCGATACATTCCTGGCTCTTGTTTGATGTCTCCTAAATTAAAATAAAAAAATTAAAAAATTAAAGTTTCTATTATAGTATGACATAAATTTACATTAAACCAATCGCTAAAATGGCTAAACCACAAATACTTTATTGGTTTATATGAAATATAATGTTACCATTAAGTAGCGATTTAAAATACCTAACGAGTTGAATGTAAACCAGGAGTCTATACAAACTTATGCACAACTATATATAACATATAAGGTCAAAATAAATGCACACAGGTGCAGAATAAATCCACAGATGTCATTACTTATTAAAAAATTGTATTCCTTTTTTTTCCCATTGATTTCTTTAAAAACTATAGCATCTAAACATACTTTTTTGCTTTTATTGTTAATGCCATTTACTCACCGATCTAAGCAACATTGAGGAAGGAATAATCAATTTTAAACTCTGGGCTTTTTACTTGAAGAAATTATATTCTGTAAATTACAATTTATAAATATCTCACTGATTCTCACATGACAAACTATTGCAAATTTTAAGCTAATTTAATAGCATCTGAAACTCTGAATTAAGTAATCTGCATTTTATATAAATTAGGAAAATCTCATGGGCAATTCAGGGGATACTGGTTTACCATCATCTATTCCCTCCACAACTTCATACTAGTACTACCGCTTTCTCAACTGGAAACAAAGGAAAATTCTCTCTCATTTTTCTTTATTTCTAGTTTGTACTTCACCCACTTAAATTTAGTTTGCTATTTTTTATCTGAAAGTCCAGTTTAAAAGTGTACACACTAGAGCTTTCTGTAAATCTATTATTTTTCTGCAAGAAAAGTCTGTTATATTTATTTGGCATTCATATAAAGTGTAATAATCTATTAAATAGATTACAGTAATAAAAGTGCTAGTGTTGAAATGCTTCTGGTATAAATCTGGTCAAGTTATCTTGGTTTTACCAAAAAACTAAAACAAAAACAAACAAACAAAACTTGGTTCATCACTACTGATTATTTACTTCTGTCTCCAGCTGTTTCAAAAATATGTGGAATTGGTCTCAATGGGGATTGACTGTCTAGGGCCCGACAACATATCATTGTTAACGCGTGAATTTCTCCTCTCCACTAAAAAAACAATTCAGACAGAATATATTCAATCTGATCGACTCACATTAAGAATGAATTATAAAACAGACCAAATCACAAGTTTTTAAAAATCTTTCCTTTGGTCAGTAGACAGACATACACCTCTTAAAATAATTACAGAAAAAACACAACCCTTTAAAACCCTAAACCAAAGTAAAATTACTGTCAGTAGCTGCTAAAAATCATTATGTTGTTTTGGTTTAAACTAGGTCATATAGAAGCGTCTCTTCATATTGATTTCAATGACAACTTTATTTATCTCAGTTTTTCCTTCTGAGATTTACAAATTTTTCATGGGAAAACAGCAATTATGGAGACACTGAAACACTCAAATTTTATAATCTCTAGATTGCTTCTGCCTATAAATGTGACTGATTGAACTGGCCTTGTACCATGAAAAAAATTAACCTTCTGTTATTCTTTCTTCTTGTTCTCTATTCCTTATACATTGTAAAACTGAAGCTATCTTCCAAAAAAATGTTTTCTTAGTGTAAAACTGAGGAGTATTTAAGAGTCAAAGGGAATAAAAAATCAAGACAGTTAACTTCCCTAAACATTAGTATAACTTTGGCCTGTTAGATTATGTCATAATCTTCTCTACAGTTTTGAGCTATTTTTCTTCCTTATATGCACATACTGATTACCAAGGTTTCTTAAAGTTCACAAAGACTGAATGAAACTATAAAGGTCATTCCAAGAAGTAAAGGCTTTATGCTTTCTCTCAAGAGAAAAGGCTGTATTTTTAAAAATTGTAATGCTCCACTAATGTTTAAAAATAACAGATCACACGTCTGAAATGCAAAGCTTAAAATTAACATCTATTGTAGGAAAAGGCCAAAAAAGTGACTCCTACTAGAGTTTTAACCCTGTGACCTTGAGTGAATTTAGCAATTTAAAGGAAAGCTAAGGAAACAGGTCTTCCTAAGACTTACCATCCTCTTTGAGAAGTATGAGAGTAGCAAAAATGTTGAGAACAGAATAGTCCACAAGCAACTAATAGAAACTGAGAAGCAATCTGAGCATGACTTTGCTGTTTAAATAACAACAATTAAAAACTTCTGAGAAAACTCAGTACAGCCACGTTCCCCAAAGTTTGTGCAATTAGCTAATCAGAGGGTCCCTGCTCGTTTCCTGTTAAACAATCAAAGAAGGAAATATGGAGACCACTCTGAAGAACCACTAAATCAATTAACTGTTCAATTTTTACCCAAGCTTCCTTGTAGAAGCCAATTTTTGCAACCTTTGTCAAGAAAAGAAGATTCTGTCTCACTTGACACCCCTTTGAAACATCTGGGACCTTCTCATTGCAACAGCCCATGATATTACAAAAGGTAATGCTTTCCTAACTCCCTTTTAAGCAATTACAAAGTAATGCCACATTAGTAATGAACATCTTCCCAGAAATAACAAAAAAGGACTGACAATTACTAACTAAATGGGCAGCTATGTTGTTCCTGTGTTCCATAATGCATCTTTTCATGAACAATAAAAAGGAAAGAGGCTGCATTAGTCATCTGTGCACCCACAGTAGCATGCTTTCTGTTCTGCTTTGTTAATTATGGGATCAGCTTTCAATAAATCTCGAAAAACAAGCTGCATGTGCTCAGCAGGGCAATGGAAAGGCCCCTCTTATTCTACACAAAGCTCTGCAAGAACGACACTATGGTTATATTTCTACAAATGAGATGTTATGAGACAAAAGAAAAAAGCTTTTTAATGGGGGAAAGAAAAATAATTCACAAAAAGGTAAAGTTTAGCAAGAGCTGAGTGAATCATAAGTGATGTGCATAGAAATCTTTAAGTAGGGATGTCGACTGTTTTCAAGAGACTGTTTTCAAGATCGCTCCTCTACAAAAATCTTGCAGCACAATGAAAAACTTACCATCAAATTTCTCTGGGACAACACAGGTGTCATCATAGAATTGCCTGGGACCCTTTTCAAACATACAACCTGTGGGGGGAAATGGGATACATTTATTCATGATAGAAATAAGGCTCACAAACAATTGGAGTAGAAAAGGACTCTGCCATTTTTCAGCTCTGGAATCTTGGACACATTATTTAATCCCTGTGTCTCAGTTTTATCAATAAAATGGGAATAATAACAATCCACTTACTTTATAGGGATGTTGTAGGATTAAATTATTTAATATATGCAATTTAGAATAGTGCCTGGTATACAGTGATATATATATGAGAGTTAGCTATTTATATTACTACTAACCCAAGCATAGAGCTCACCTAATCACTGGCACACCTAGGATTTATAAACATATCATCTCTTTTTCCATTTTCTTCCAAGTTTTATTATTCAATGAGACAAGAAGGAAATCAAAGTGAATTACTAATATTTGCCTTGCATTATTGCCCTGATGAACTAAAAATTGATTTGGTTTAGCCCCTCCCTAGGAGAAATATATATCTGGGTTAGCCTTCTCATGTTTTTATCTTCAATAGACAAGGTAACTAAAAAAAAAAAATTAACTTTCCTTTTTTTCATAAGTCCATAAGAAAAAAATGCAAAATAAATTGACAGCTTTTCACAATTATTTTCTCCCCCAAATATCCTTGACTGTGGACCTTTTATTTAATTGCTGATATTTTTAATCACCAGGAAGAAATTTCATACAGTCATAGTTTTATTTCACAAATGTGTTTGTCTCTATTTTGGGTACATGCTAATAACAACAGCATCAACAATAATTGCATTGCATTGTGTAAAATTTTTGGTCTCAAATATTTTAGATTTACCAGCTCATTTTACTATCCTTTAAACAAAGGAATTTACTTCTATTAATATCATTCATACAAAACAACCAATATTAGACCTAACCTAAAAGAATGCATCTAAATCACCTTACTGAAAACACAGTATTTACAACATGAACCATGCATGCACATATTTCTAGAAATATTTAAATGCGGGTTATACCCAGATAAAATTATGTTTATTCATTACTTTGCAGGTATCAAACAAAGTCCATTAGATCAAAGCTTTCTCACCATGATTACCATAAACACGTCCACATTAAAATCTCCTTCTCTTGGCCTCTTATGTGAATTTCCACTCTTAACAATTACTTGTCCAAAAATGTAAAATCCAGGGTATTTAAAGGCAAATGTATTTAAATCTACTGTTTTATTTTCAAAACAATGACTCAGGGCTGTAAAGCAAAATTGAAAATTCCTCGAAGATACATTTCAGTACAGAGTAATAAGGTGGGGTAATCTATAAAGCACATGTTTTATTTCAGGAGGATGTGGTTGTTGGCAAAAAAAACACACCGACATCTACTTTTCAGCTTTTTATATGCACAGGACACTCATGTTAACCACCGAATGCAAGATATATATAATGACCTGATAAATCTTCCTTTTACTTTAAAAAGATAAACTTTAAAAATAATGGTTTAGGGAACATAAGCAATGTTTCCCATAAAATATAATGATGAAGCGGCTGCATCCTTGGGATGTGTGATGATTTTGACAGGTATTTATAAGGAATTTCAATAATGGAAAACTTAACTTCTGTTCTGCTGGGATGAGCCAGGAAGCCTTCTTGCCTCATATAAATCGAGTGGCAGCTAGGCACTTCTGAAAGAGGAAACAACAGTGGTCACACACAATCTGGAGCTGAAAACATGTTGTAACAATGGACAGAGGACAGATAGGAAAGCTACAGAAAGTGACATGAGTCTCCATGAGGGAAACTTGTCAACACATAGTGAACATTTCAGGCAGGGCCCACCTAAAAATGCAAGAATGAGAAGTTGATCATGTTGTACCAATTCTCTTGAACAGGCATGGAAATTCAAAGTTTTATCCACATCAGCTATGCTAAAGGTTGTTGGTTCTACCTACAATCCTACATGAATGTGATGGTACCTTTGAAATAAACAGTTTCATGAGTTAAAACATATTTCAGGCCATTTATGTAATAAATTTATATACCCTATGGCATCAAAGCAAAAGTCAGCAAAAAACCCATTCATAGTTTATTTCATGAACACTGGATAAAATCCTGAAAAGATAAAATCGTTAAATCTCTTAAAATTATTCCAGCTCTTTAAGGTAATTGTTTTGTTTTTTTTTCCTTAGATAAAAAAGCATGACTGGCTTTTCATTTTGTTAAGCACACAGGTCCAACTGAAAACCAATGAGGCTGTAAAACAGAAATCCAAAAATTTCATAGCAAACACTATTATTACCCTAAGAATGGGGCCTTTCCTATGTGATCTAGTTAACTCATCACTGAGAAAATAAACTTGGTTAATGATTAAACTTGAGTCATACTGATGGCTGTGTATTTGACATGTTCAGTAGCTTAGAGGAAAAAAGGACAAGAAATATGGATTACAAAACAAAATATTAAAATTCAAGTCCTTCGTTCCCCACTAATTAAGCTACATGACTTTAAACAAGCCATTTTGTTCACTGTTTCTATTAAATAAAGGGTTTGATCAGATGTTACCTAAAGTCTACTATAGTCCCAAGTTCTTTGATTTTGAGTATAGTTCACTCATATAATCAGAGATGGATTCATAGTGAAACCAATGAGGTTTAAACTTTTAAGACTCTGCACTTGCATGAGTCCATTCTGAGGCCCTGAACCTAATTTTGTATATAGAATTCCATTTTCTTTTCTTTGAGATTCCCCCAATTTTGTAAGTTTTATGTTCCACAACCCTGACCCAAAGCTGCATGTAACATATAGTTTCTATGGGAAGGTATAAATATATGTGATCAAGTTAATTCTAACTTCTGTATATATTACTAAAGTTTTAAACAACATATACAAAAATAAATTTATAAAATGTATATGAATGTGCTATTTCATATAAGAATATGTCCTCTGCCACCACTTGGAGTAAGCACACGACTTAACAAGTAATGAAGAGTATTTCAATGAATTGGAACCTAATGTCCCTTATCTCTTCTTAGCTATCCATCTATGGACTTTCATTTAATAGATAATGTGGCCCAGATGTCATTTTTCTTGATCTGGAATGTTCCATTTTTAAAATGTATTATTTATTTTTAAATTTGTGTCGTGATGAATGTCAACCAAAATATGAGATTTTTTTTTCCACAGAAATTTTATCTTATGTGGGTTTGTCAAAAATATCTTATGGCAATCCATAATAGCAAAAACATTTAAAAGTATGTAGGAGTCAATAGCTTATAAGTTGAAAACAGTGTAAAATTCATTATCAAACATTTTATTATGCCATGCCTTCTTTATATAAAGTATTATGTAGTATACATAATACCCTACATATACATATACATATACCCTACAAAAGGCAGCGTGAACCTTGTTTCCGCATATCAGAATTTATAATAGGTGGCAATGTAGTTGATCTTTTGGGTTACCAAATAGCTAGCAATCCATTTTATCCCAACATTTTAACCAATGGTACTTCAACTTAATTTTTAATATTATTTTGACTTATTACCAGGGATAAGGTCCCTCAAAGCAGCTGGGTCTGAAAGGGACAGTGTTAATGACTCTGCCATCAGCTCAGCAGCTGCTTAGAGGCAAGCATTTTGTTGTACCAATGTTGACACCCTGCCACAAAATACTTTTACTGACGCTGCCCAGCTGGAGTGTAGCTGTAAAACAGCTGGCTGGCTCTGGAGGCAGCTAGAGGAAAACATATAGGCTAAACTCTATTATATATAAGCTTGTGACTAAATGTAGTCTTTCCTCCCCAGAGGGCAAGAAAAAGAGAAAGAGAGGAAATGCAAGTTTTTCTGAGAAACTCACTATTCAAAGTGGAAGGAACATTTTATAAAAGTGTTCTAACACAAAATAAGCATTAATCCTGGAAAGCTAGACATTTGACATCAAAGATAGGATTTGATGGATAATTTTACTTAAACTCATGTATCTTCTGAATGGGTTGATTTCTTGTTTGCACTTAGTCTGGAATGTTTATTAATCTATGATATTTAAAGAATACTGATTTAAAATACACAAAAAAATTAATGACATAATAAAGATAAAGCCAGAAACTCCATTACATTTCCAAAGGCACTTGGTATCTAAGTTCTAAAAAACAGAACTGAATGGCAATTTAGGGGGAAAAAAATAATGAGAATATAATTGTGTCTTTGCCAGTTCTTAATACTATTTATTATACCCCAGAGTGAATAAAATTAACATTTAGCTCTTAAAATTGAGACACTGAGCTAGCACTGTTTAAATCCAGTCTATCTTTAAAATCAGTATCTTTCATACAGTCCAGAGAAGCCTGAAAAAATATGGCTAATAGGAGTTTATTCCCCTAAAGTAACTAAAGTCATGTTATCCTAAAGTGATATCAGTTAATTTATGACTATCAGAGTAGGTCAGACTCTAATCAAATTGTAGAAACATTTCCAAAGTGATTATTCAATCAAATGACTAACATGGTTAATTAGGAGCCATAAACATTGCTCTGAAGTTCATCAAAGTAATGACTTGCCCAGAAAAATTACTGCTAATTAAATTGCCTGCTGCTTTCATTTCTACCTTATCTAATAAAAAATCTAGCCAATGAAGTTTGGCATTACATTTTAACTTTTGCTAAATGCTCATCTAAGACCCAGTTAGCTAAGCAGTGACTTCAAAGGCAAATGTTTTGTGGAACAGAATGGAGGCATTGCATTATGTGTTCACTTATATTTTTTCATGGAATAAAATTCAGCACCAACGATGAGCTGTAGTTTAACCTATGCACAAATGTTAATATGACAGCATTTTTGCATTGCACTCATCTATAGATTATAATCTTAGCATTATTAGTATAGCCCAGTATTACAACTGTGCACCTTGTCATTAATTAGGCCTGGTTTTGAATCTCATTTATGACATTTTGTGGGAGTAGGACATTTTGTTAGTTATTTAACATCTCTAACTCTCAACCTTCACATCTGTAAAATGGGAATCATGATAGTGAAATCCTTCAAAGGGTTGTTGGGAGGACCATATGGATAAGTGATAGACATTTCACCCAATATCTTTAAATAGTGAGGATTCCACATATGGTAATTATTACTAATAAAATAATCTATTTTTAAATGAACTTCACAAGTATTTAAACAGAATGAACTATAGGATTTAAAACTAGAAATAATTATACACATCCAAATTATTTTGTATCTCGATTTGCTGTTCCTATGTGACATATCTATTGAGATAGTTGATTTGTTGATCATTAGTGTACATATTAAGTAATACTCTTCACAAATCTAGTAACCTGTGATAGTTAAAATATGTTAATTTTAAATTCATTAGAAATGTATTCTTTGTGAATTTTAATTGAGAATCTCCATTGCATTTTAAAACTATTTGGAGATACCTCTTTTTAGCTTCTTTTTATAGTATCACTTCTCGATATTTGGTACTAAATAACCTTGGTTTAAAAAGTTTTAAATTCTATCTGTAAATCAAATTATGTAAATTCAATTTAAGACAAAGGATTTTTTATTATTTTGAAATGTACGGATCAAAGAACCCTACAACATGACATTAGTACTGGGTGAAATCAGGATGCAGAAACTGAACTGCCTATAATTTGTCACAGATGAGTTCATGGTGATGAAAGCTGATCTAATATACTGCAAAAATTCAAAGCAGAAAAGCACTGCTGTCATTTGAATGCACTAGTCAGAGGAGGAGGGAGTTAAGAAGAATTGTAAACTAACACTCCAAGTTACCCAATTTGATTAGTCTTCATCTGTAGTAACATTGTTAAAATTCTCTTTAAATTAAGTGAAACTAAAAAGTTGTCTCTTGATTTGCATTTTAAAGCTATATTGGGAAATATACTGATTTGGGAAATTTGATCAAGAGTTTGACCACAAAATGTAGTTTTGAATTTGCACATATACTACTACTAGGCACTGCTCTGATTTGCATATCTGCTGCCTAGTCACAAAGAATGAAGATTTCCCTGAAGGGCATGGTTTGCCTAAAGTTTCTAGTAGCAACATCAGGTCTGATCAGAAAAAGATGTTTGTCATGACTGTTTGAGCTATCCCTACAATATGTTGAAATTGTTATCAAATAGTATACAAACCTGGATATATTTCAGATAGTAAACTCTGAACATGGAGGGGGAAAAAATACACCTCTCTTTCATTTGATGCTTCTGGTTTCACACCTGTAGCAACTATCAATGTGATAACTTAAGAGTAAGTCTCTAAAAGTAAATGAGAAAACCCAGCAAGTTAGGAATAAGTTTGATGTTGCATTTTCATAAGATTTTGCTTTCACATGCATGTCCAAAACAAGGACAGATTGAGTATACACTTGACTAACTGTTTGAGGAGGTAATATGACAAAATCAACTGCACCTCAACTTGTGTATTACATGTTTATGATAGTGGGAACCTTGACACAGTAAATGTCCAGAGCCAAAATGTGTGGGTGGACATATACTTGGTGAAAAATATGTGTATGTGCATGTTTGTATTTCAATGTACACATAGGAGTTTTAATAAGTGTTTTTAAAAACATGTGTCTATTATCTAAAGAAATATTGAGTAGTATCAAGAACTAGTGACACCAATCTCATTCAAGATAAGCATTGTGGCATATCTTGTCTAAGTTTTATCTGTGCTAAACTTCATACTTTACTGTTTTGTTTGTTGTTTTCCTCATTTCCTGCAATCTCAGGTAATATTTAAAATCCAAAGATTTTCTAGAGTACATAAATAACATGAGTTTTATGAATATGTGTTTAAATGCAAATACATTCACATACATCCTAGCATAACATCCTTTTGCTCTACTATCTGCACGTGTACATGAATAGATTTTATGTAGCTAATTGAGAAAACTTTATAATGCTTCCTAAAAAGGATGCTAATGGGAGGAAAGTTTTTATTCCCACATGATCTCTCTATTACAGATCAAACCTAAAAGTAAGCAACTCTAAAAATAAGGCCTAGTATTAGTATGTCTGAATTCATTTGAAAAATAAATAAATAAGTATGACACCAAAACAGTCGAGTTTTATAAGGCCTATTTGTTGTCACTCACAACAAGCCTTGTTTCCCCGAAAATAAGACCTAGCCGGACAATCAGCACTAATGCGTCTTTTGGAGCAAAAATTAATATAAGACCCGGTATGTTATGTTATGTTATGTTATGTTATGTTATGTTATGTTATGTTATGTTATGTTATGTTTTATGTTATGTTATGTTATGTTATGTTATGTTATGTTATGTTATGTTATGTTATATTTTATACCCGGTCTTATTGTAAAATAAGACTGGGTCTTTTATTAATTTTTGCCCCAAAAGACGCACTAGCGCTCACTGTCCAGCTAGGTCTCATTTTCAAGGAAATACAGTATAGCAACTTAGTCATTGAATCTGAAGTGAAGGCAGGAAAAATTGGAATTGGCTGAAATCTTAAGAAAGTGATGAATTCAGTATTACCTCATTCACACTTCGATGCAATTTTTTCCATTAGGATTTGTAGTAAACCGTGAATATATAAAACTGCAGAGCTATCTATCGCTTTCACCACAGCTCAGGTGGATTGAATCTACTACTGTTGATAGACTTGGATGACAGAAAGAGAATGTGCCCAGCATAATATTTGCAAAATTAAAAAAAAAAAAAAGTTATGCAGTCATCTGCGTTTAGATGCTTTTAAAACTTAAAATCTATATAATGTGAAAATAAATAAATAAAATTTTATTCACTGATATGTGGTATGTAGACCAAAAAGAACAAGACAGACAAGTGGGAGGCGGAAACTCATAGACACAGACAGTGATTTGGTGGTTGCCAGAGGGTAGGGGGGTGGGGGGTGGGTGATGAGGGTGAAGGGGATCGGATGTATGGTGATGGAAGGAGAACTGACTCTGGGTGGTGGACACGCAATGGGATTTATAGACGATGTAGTACGGAGTTGTACACCTGAAATCTATGTGAGTTTACTGACAATTGTCACCCCAATAAAATTAATTAAAAAAAAATAAATAAAAACCAAAAAAAAAAAAAAATTTTAAACAAAAAACCTTAAAGGCTACATAATGTGAAATAACAGTGTAGAATTTTACTTACAAAACTACAAGCATCTGGGTTTTTTTTGGGGGGGGGGTAGGGAGGGCAGTGTTCTATACAAATAAGGACCAGATTCAAACACAATTAGTTTATTTGATGTAATAGGCTCAAAATTTTACAAGTTTTACAAGGCTGGAAGGTGATATTAGAGTTAAAAAGTTGAAGTGATAGGAAACATAAGCACAATTGTAACTTTGACTATTTATTAGATAATGTTGTACTCTGACAATTAATAGATGTTTGAAAGAAAATACGAGAAAAGATGCCATTAGCTGCCCAAATAGGCCAGAAAAAAATTGTAAAGAGGTGGAAGTTTTAATGTTGAGCTTCAATACTGAATCATCCACCTTCTGGACTCTACATGATTTGAAACAAATGCATCATGGGTTGCTTTGTCCTCTCACTTTCATTTCTCCTTGGATTACCACAACATTCAGATGATTTATTCTACTTGCTTTGTACATGAAACTACTAGTTTTCAAGAAGTTCAGTATGATTGTTTCATTATCAGAAACAACATAAGAGTACAGTTGTCATGTTTGCCTTGCACAACACGATCGTTTAAACATAAGGATATGTCTCCTATTTTCTTATCTCCTCTAGCCCCAAAAAGTGTATTCATAAATATTAGAAATAAGAACGGCATCTTATTCAAACACTTGCAGTCTTTGAGGATGTCTCTGGAAGTCAAGATAAAATTGGAACAGAATTCCTTTATTATTGCCTCTACCAGTAATGCTATATCTGTAACTTTACAAACATAACCATATTTAATCCTTACAGAAACAGAAAAGTATGAGAATTATTTGGCCCCTTTCATAAATGAGGAAATTGAGGACAAAAGAAGTAACAAAACAAGCTCAGTGTGACGTAGATAGTAAACAGACATTAGGCCCAGGAGTCAGTATAATATTTTCAGTGTCATACAAAGTGGGTGGTTTTATTTTTTAATGCTAAAAATAACAAAAACATGCAGATGAGGCAGTGAACTGTGAGGGAGAGCACACGGAAAAGAAGGATCATCAGAATGGGGCAAGGATACTTTTCTAAATTTAAGAGAATAGCAAATAAATCATAAGAATACATGCTTTCAATCTTTGGGTTTTGTTTTGTTTGTTTGTATCGACCCTTGTAAAATGTTCCAGAATTAGAAACAATTGACTAAAAAATTCATACACACACAAACAACACGTGATAAAAACAATCATCTATTTAATCTGACAAAACTTCCTTGAAAAGGTCTAAATTAAGTTATTTGTATCCTAGGTAAAAATATTTTATGAAACAAAAAAAGTATTGTCCTCTAAACTATTAAATAGTTAACTCTCTTATTTAGAGAAATCCTTTAAGTGTAAAAAAAATTCTCTAACTATATTCTAAATCTAAACTTTTAAAAAGTAAATAATATTTAGCTCCCCTTTCCTGTTCACATTCATAAAACACACACTCACACACACACACTCACACACAAAGGAAGAGATCCGAATATGCACGCTTAAACTGTCTCATTTAATTACAAATCTTAGTTGCACATATAAAAACAGTTATTCATTTCATCCACTCTTAATACGCAGTCCTGGGCGGAAGCATCCTGGCTGTTTTCTTTAAAAAGAAACTAAAATTCTCACACTATAAAAGTACTTTCTCCTCCCCTTTCTAGTTCCCTTTTTTAAAGCCCGTATAACTCACAAGCAGATTAGCCCTCCCTGCCCCCTTTCCTGCCTGTAAAATCCAAGTTAGACAAACACTGTGTGGCTGAAATGACATATTTGAATGGAATTCAGACCCACCAGTTCCTGTTTATGTTTCTGATTTGAGAATGTTGTCTTCTCATTCACTATACATTAGGAACGCTGCAAGGCCATAAATAGTGTCGGGTTACATGCAGGCAGGACCAATGAGCATTAATCATTACTTCCAGTCAACTGGCAAACGCAGCAGCTGATGGAACACTACACCCTTCAGCTCTGTATAAATGAACATTCCAAAGAGTAAGAGAGTGAATGTGTGTGTGTGTGTGTGTGTGTGTGTGTGTGTGTGTGTGTGTGTGTGTTTCCTTTCAGTCTCCATTTTATGAATGAAACTCCAGGCTCTATAGAGTCCATTCATGTAAGAGAAATGCTTACGGATTTGCCCCTAGGGTCCAATTCATCATGGGGAAAACTGATGTGATTGGTTTAAGACAGCCTTCAGCCTTCCATTACTGATTTAAATGCAGTCCCTGTCCATTTGACCTGTGTTAATGCATAAAGAGTAAATCCAGACCGTAGTCTCAATTCTCAAATCAAATCACTAGCCAATGCCACTTACTGTAACCGTAGATTTACAGCATATTTAAGTATTTCTTAGAAAAACTGACAGAGTGGACCAGAGTACTGCTTTGGGAGAGTTGCTATTTTAACTCATAAAGGAATGAGGAAAACCCATCTGAGATACACTAAACAATAAAAAAGCAAAGTCAAATCGTGAGGCCTATCCATGACCTCTATTGTAATAACAAAAATCAATTAGGAAGACATCACTGTCACTTTTCACAATTGAGGCACCTAAAAATCAGAGATCACATGATCCACAAATCACTGGCTGAGTAAAAGAAAATTATCTTTCAATGTTAGAGAATCAGGTAAGATGTTAACATTTTCTAAAGGATCAATGGCTCATTCCTTTAAATTCCAAAGAGTTTTTCCACTTGAATTTCTTGAAGCGATAAAGTTAGGAGGGTAAATAAATGAGCTGCCATGTTTCAGGAGAAAGTGTGGGCTAAGAAAATGATGCTTAGTAATGGGATAGGGCAAAGGCTCAGCTTTTGGTAGTGTTATATATCAGGTACAAAAAGCCAAAGTTCATGGAACCATAACCATCATTGTCCTAGAAATTACTAAAGATGGTTATATTTAAAAATATTTACAGTTTTGAGGAGGGAAAAAAAGGCAACTTATGAGAAATTATGGAACTGATTTGTGAAGAGTCAGTCCTATACTGAACAGTGTTAAACATACACAGTTTATCAGCCATCTGTAATTTGATCCTTCACTCCAGAGGGAAGAAAACACTTCTCTCTTCCAGTGAACTGAATCCACATAGGAAAACAGTTGCAGTCAAAATCCCTATATATGTCTCTAAACTATTTCTCAGAGGGTCTTTACCATGCCTGTAGAAGGAATGAGGAGAAACATTGAAAATGCCTGGTTTTTGCTTTTAAACCTACGAAGGATTATCTACTATGATGTTATGACAGCTTATCTTGTAAATTTCTAATATTTAGTAAATAAAATGGCAGAGGATAAAGTTACTACCATATTTTGGAGTTCAAAATTGAAATACTTGACACAGCCAGATGTGGAGGAGATAAGGGCTCCTCTAATCTAACATCCAGAGAAAAGATGAAACAAAGTGAGACCACTGAAGAAGAAACACACATAGAATTATTAATTCCTAAATAACATTTTTTTAAAGACTTTAGAAAAATTCAGTATACTTTTAGGAATTACTTTTTACAGTGATTCAAACATATGTAAATGAAAATGAGGAAAAGAGGCTAAATATTTTCAAATGTAATATTTCATATTTTTAAAAATTTAAATTATAATTATTAATCATGGGGCTTTCCACTTTGGAAATGACAAGCTGCTAGTTTATGGTAGGACTAAATGTTCAAAATAAATATCAGGACCTTTACTTCCACTCCCTTTTTGCCATCTGACTTTAATTAGCATTTTTCAAGTTTCCTTTTGTAATCACTGTATTCCGTGTGTTTTGTGAACAATATTTTTGATTATGTGCAACTCTATTTCCAAAGGACATAAGGAAATTTATTAGAATATATGCATGAGTTCAATTTCCCTATAATGTATAGCTCCTCTTATAAATAAATATATACATAAATACATAAATAAAAATTAAAAAAATAATATGCCCTAATGACAGAATTTCTGAGATATTGATAAAGTAATAATAGTAATAATCATAATGGTAATCATTTAGAGGTAAACTTATACTGAGTAATTTTAGCCTTCTTAGTTTTTAAAAATTTTGTGCAAGTTGAGTTAGTTGATTGTGGCCCTGACAAATCATGCCCAAATATAAAAGCACAATTTATATTTCTATGTGGCTGACGAAAATAACTATGTTCTTGCTCTGATATCCACTGATTTCATCCTAAAACTTTCACTTTAAAACCATATTATACTACTCTGCCATAAGAACAGATGAAATAGTGCCATTTGCCACGACATGGATGGATCTTGAGATTATGCTAAGCGAAATAAGTCAGACAGAGAAAGTTAAGAACCATATAACTTCACCGATACATAGAAAATAAAACAAAGGAACAAGACAAACAAATAAAGAAACAAAAACTCATAGACACAGACAATACTTCAGTGGTTACCAGAGGGTAAGGGGGGAGGGACGTGGTAGAAGAGGGAAAAGAAGGTCAAATATGGTGATGGAAGGAGAACTGACTCTGGCTGGTGAACACACAATGTGATATATAGATGATATATTATGGAATTGTACATTTGAAACCTATATAATTTTACTAACCATTGTCACCCCAATACATTTTAATTAAGAAAAAGAAAATGTGTATGCTAAATAAAAAATGGATGTTTATAATTGGAAAAAAAAATTATAAACTCTGCAAGAGGAATCCCAAGCAATGCTTATTAGAAGTAACATTAGGAATTACTTCCTTATTTTCCATACTGTTTGATTAAGATATGTACCCACCGATACAGCAAAACACAGAATAGCATTTACAACAAACAAAATTCCTCTCTTGTCCTTTCAGAAGCCCATGAGTATTTAACTCTCTTGACTAAAGTGCCAGCTTGGGCCTACATGATGAGTAGCAGGTAAACTGGTCAGTGCTGACAGACGAAAGTTACATGTATTCCCAGTTTTAACCTATTTAACATGAGGTAAATATTTTTCAGTATTTGTTTTATCATTTCTCATTCTATACGTAAATTTTTGACATGCTAAGGACAGTTATTCTTTCTCTAAATTTAAAGTTGCGTACTGGCCTTCATCAAAGTCCCCCCGAAAAGAAAGTGTGTGGGGAACTTGGGAGGGGTTGTTTAGGTGAAGAATTAATGAATTTATAAATGGAAGATAGAAAAGGGACATCTTATTCTTCCAAATGAAAACTTTCCTTACATCTGTTTTATACATTGCAGTCTCTTTTAAGCTTCCTGGTGAAAAATGGATTCAGCTGACAAAAGTTTAAAATGACTAGTTAAATTTTAAGCTATCAAGCTATCAGCGATTTTAACAAAGAGTGAAGTCCAATAAGAAACTTCAAACAAACTCAAAGTTCATTTAGTCAAAGAATTTTAGATCTGGATGGGCCATTAATTTACCACTTTCCTTCTAATTATTAATTCAGCCATTTCCAGAGAAACTATTAGGAAAAGTCTCTTCCTCAACAATCTCAAATCCTGACACTATGTATTTTTTAAAAGAAAATAGAATGCAATGCTAACTATCATTTGAGGTCTTATATTTTCCTATCTCTCAACAGTGAATACCTAACAATTAACCTAAAATTTGGGGACCATCTAATGTGAAATGTATACCTCCAGTTTAGGAAAAGCATATCCTCAGTCATAGCACAGATGCGTTTGTTGCCCTGGATCATATAGAGCTTTAAAAGCCATAGAAAAACATTTAGTCCTAAATTAGAGAAAAGGATCAATAATGTATGTAACTGATAATGTGTTAAAGTACTTATTTGGACAATTATATGGAAAGACTATGAACTATGCATTAAACTAAAAATAGGAAAACCTTGGTTCTAGTTTTGGCTGTTTCACAAAACATTGATGTTACTGTTAACTTGACATAGTATATGTTCAACTGAGATTTGGATAAAGAATTTGAACTAGGTAATCTCCAAGAGTTTTCATGAGTTTAAAGATTCATAATTCTATGACTCAAATTTGTGCCAATTTCCCAATTTAAAATAGTGCTAACATTTGTCACAGCATCAATATTACATGCCTCCAAATGAAAGGAGGCTGCATCAGTAGCCACAGGAGTAGCCACAAAAAATAAATTAAATTAAAAAATACAAACACATTTTCTTCTGGAAGCACATGTCAGCTGTCTCCTGTACCCTCTACTTCTGCCTCTTTTCCCCAAGCTCAAGGCAAGCACTTCTCCCTTTTTTTCATTCCAGCAATAGTCTCATGTCCCTGAAAGTTCTCCTTTCACCTCTTCACTCCCAGCTCTCAGATTATTACTCTAATTCAGGGGTGTCCAAACTTTTTTTAACGTTTTTCACCAAGGGCCATATGCGGTAAAATACACAAACAGCCGGGCCACTCACTAGAGGTGAAGTACCTATTGCCTCACCTGGTTTATTTAAGTAAACTAAATATATTTTGGAATTTGCTGCGGGACAATTAACAATGGATCATGGGCAGCAGTTGGCCCCCTGGGTGGACACCCCTACTCTAGTTTAAGGGATGCCACTTGGTTGTAAAACTTTAGTTTCATTTGTCCACCAATCCTTTAAAATACTGCCCTAAGCTATCAAAATAAATAAGTAAAGAAATAAAACAACAATAATAATAACGAAACAAACACAAGACCAACCAATCAACTAGCACAATTCTAACAACATGGTGTTAAGAATACCTCAAATAATTGTCTCATGGGGCATTCTGGACCTGCAGAACCTCATAGGTGAGCATGAAATAGGAAAAATAACCACAATTCTATGAAAATGGAGCACTGCCTAAGGTACTCCAAATTAAGCATTCAACGCATATTCAACTCTTTTTATGTAGTCATTTGGCCCTAGGGGCAAGAAAGAGAAAATTATGTTGGATTCAGGAAAAACAACCAACCAACAAAAAATCTGTGTACTGCTTGGTGCTGCACCATTAGGTTACAGAATAAGGGTGAAAAACAATACTAGATATAATAGGACTAGTTCAAATTTAATAGCACAGTACAATCACGATCACATCCTACAGGTTCAGCAAATTGGCTCCAGCTATTGATGTTTTATCTCCTCAGTGTCTTTTGATCCAAGTGCATTTTTTTTCTCTTTCCTTGAATAAAAATTTCTACTCCACTAAGATAATATTTTGCATTTTTTAGCTTAAATATTCAGCAGTCGAAATTGCATTCCTGTAATTATAATTATAACAAATAGACCTTCCATTTCCCATGTCATAATTAACGTCAGGCTTTATTATAAGTATAATCATGCTGCCTTTTCACTTATACAGCTTCTTTTATTTTCACAACATTTACATTGTTATATTAAATTAAGCAATAGAATTCTGATGACCTTCTGAAAGGACAACCTTTGATCACAGATGCTGAGAAAACTGACTATGAAACATTTTTGACATTGTTTTCAAATCACATAAAATATTTCCTAATGTGCTCTCCCTAATGTTTTCAATATCAATAAGTGAAGTAAGAAATCAACGATTCAGTGATAAATACATTAGATGCCCTATAAAATTTATTTAATGTGCCGTCAGCAAAGATAAAAGAACTAATGACAACAAAACAAAATATCTGGATATACTTGTTGACTCCAATGTATGACATAGAGACGCGCCAACTTAATTGCGGCAATTTGGTGGCACAATGTAGTAAAGTACATTTTGATACCCACTGATTAATTTTTCATAAGTCTTTGTTTCACTGTTATTACAGTTCTTTTAGATCACATCCAGAAGACACTACTTTACTAGTCAACTATTCAAGCAAAACAGAACTGTATCCTATGGGCAATATTAAAATTAGAATTCAAAGGTGTTGTACAGCTTTAGCAATTTGAAATGTAATTTAGAGGGGGGAAGTTACATAAATTAACAGCTTCTCAAATATTCTCAAGTATTCTACAAGGTATGTGGTACACTTATAAAAGAGATGACCTCCATACTTTTAAAATGGATACAGGAACTGTTATGGACTGAATGATTGTGAAGCCATAATGCCCAATACAATGGTATTTTGAGGTGTGGCCTTTGAGAGAAAATTAATCTTAGATTAGTTCATGAGAGTGGGGCCCCCATGATGGGATTAGTGTCCTTACAAGAAGAGGAAGAGAGACCAGAGCTCACTCACTATCTCCCTCCGCCATGTGGGGACACAGTGAGAAAGTGGCCATCTACAAGCCAGCAAGAGGTCCCTCACCAGGAACTCAATCTGCTGCCACCTTGATCTTGGTCTTCCCAGCCTACAGAACTGTGAGAACTACATTTTGGTTGCTTGATCGTATTTTATTATAACATCCTCAGTTAAGACATGGGCTATGCTTTTGAGGTTATAAGTGACTGAATCTGTGCTTTTGAGGGTCAGACAATGACTGACTGGAGTTGCTATTAGTGTAACCCATAAATAATGCAGTTAAATCTTACGGCACCAGGTCCTATTTTTTGCCATCATTGGATTATTTAAACCTCTTCTTGTTTGGACCACGTCTTCTCACGAAGTTACACATCCTCAACACCATGTGATGGGTCTTTTTATATATAATATAAATATGAGGAATATATATGTAACCACACAATCAAAAAAAATGGCTTCAATGTTAAACATTTCTAAAACACACAAAGAAACTTTTTAAAATGCTATGCTTTGCAAGTGCTTTGAGCTACTTATTTGAGCTGTTTTATATGGTTTATACAGTGAATTCAAAAAACTGAAGCAAAGTAAAATGTGGTTTGGAGAATAAGGATAACATCAGTTAACAGGATTTGAAATTTACAGAGAAAAAAATAAATCTTATCTATAATAAAGTGCATTGTAATTCAGGGCTCTTAATTATGGATATAAATTATGGAAAACATAAAAGGTCCTAAACTGAACCCACTAAGGTACATTTCAGGATAGTCGCCAAATTACAGGGTTTGGGGCAAGCATTCAACTAAAGGCCTTCACACCATATGTTCAAATGTTTTTCTTTACAAACAAGCCAAACAAACTAATACATACGTTGTCTCCTACCATTCCTTGAAAATATATCATCATAAAAACCTGGAAGGCTGGGTCAAATCTAGAATTTGGGTAAATCTCTAAAATTAGCACAGGAATAGGATGGTGTGGAGCGCACTTCCAGCCTTCAGATCCCAGCATACCCCACTTCCTGCCTCTCTTCCTATCATTCAACCCCTCATTGTGCCGTACCATGGGGTCCTGACATGTAAGCATATGAGACATTGAGCTCCATCCTCACCCTCTCACAAACAGACGTCCCTTAGCTATCTCCTTGAACCTAGAGGCACACACAGGTTCAGTGTGCTCTGCCTTCAGAAAATAGGGCCAGGGAAGATCCTGCTCAGGCCCCGAAAGTGGACTCAGGGCCTGCTTGGCAAGGAACACATGGGTCTTGAGGAGCTGGTGCACTTTCCAGAAATGGAGGCAAAGCCTCTGAGTGGGTGATTCCTCTTAGGCCTTTGAACTTCTTGCCCAATGAGGCAAGGTGGCTAGAGGGAGATTCTCAGTTCTAGGGCCCTTCTTGCCAACCTTTAAAGGGCAATTCATAATAAATCAAGTAATTTTATGCAACTTGGAAACTCAAGACCCAGAAACAACACTCTTTCCTCAAGTAGAACTGACACAAAAACTCAGCAGAGCTTTTCCTAGAGAAGCCATAGTTCTTTCATAAAGAACATCCATAAATTTATATATAAACAAAAAAAAATTATGTTGTTTTCAAATATTCCCAAGTCCACAACCGTCTATTGACCACAGTCACAATGTTAATATTTTGCAAATACATGGTGTCCCTCTTGTCAGTATTAGTTTTTATTTCATACAAAAACAAATAAATAAAATAAAACCCTGAGATATTTGAAAAGCAGACGCCCTGATTGTGAAATTGTAACAGGAGACACAGCACAAATGAGTTAAGTAATCCATCTAAGGTTTCAAGGTCAAATTTGGTGGTAACATTTGCAATAGATTTAAGAGTTTCTTACTTTTAGGAAAACTCCCTTTTCCATGTTGACATACTACTTTGTGGGGCCATTCTGGCTCAGTGAGCCTCCAGCTAAGCTCTATGAATAAACCATAATCTTTATTTTTGTATTCTTCGTCTAATATGTAAGAATCTTATTTCTGAAACCTTGGAAACTTGCCACCAATAAAGGAAAAAGCAAACAGTTATCAGTAATAAGTGACCCAGTATAGAAGAATGTCACCTTCTTTAAACACAGTTATTAAATAGAGCTGTAGTAGCAAAATAGAAAGAAAAGAAAAAAAGCCAGAACCTAGAAAAGAATGATAATGTTACTCTCTTGGGCTGAGAGTGGGCCTAATTTTACAAATTGCACTCATCTTTGGACTGGTTTCATTTCTAGACACTATTTCAACCATCGGCTTATGCCAAAATGGTTTGATAGTCCCACCCTTCACATACAGACAAAGATTCAAAGAAGGGGTAACATCTGAAAGATCACACACACACAAAATGTCAGAAGCCACCCAGTCGGATGCCAATACTAATCCAAGTGACAAGCCAGTGAAAAAAATGTGTTAAATGTAACTTAAAGCATGGGCCTACCTGAATCATATGCAAAATCTCTGGGTTCCTGTTTAATCATCAGAGGCGGGGGGAAGCTTTGGCTGGGCGCACCACCAACCATGGTGTTGTGTTCATACACTGGGTCGTGGTACTCCTGCTTAAAGCCTTGAGGTGGGAAGGGGATGTTTGGCTCAGACATCTGCCGTTGGTACATAGGTCGTCCTTCCCTCGGCATTGTCGGCAAAGGAGGAAAGGAATTACAGGGTTCAGAAAGCTGGCGGCGAAATCTGGGGAATAAGAGAGCATGTTTCAAATAAAACAGTAACAGGGAATACTCTTTAAAACATTGGTATGATTTATAACTGTTTAGTTGATGAACATAATACCAACTGACAGGAAGTGTAAATCTTTAACGGAGACTGGATTTCTCCCTCTTAGGTCAGTAACACCTAAGTGCGTCTTAATCATAACATGACTTGTGTTCCCCCCCTTCTAATTAGTCCTTTGCAGAATCATTTGGTACATTACAGTAAGTTGAAGGTGTGCTTTGAGTAGGGCTGGGAGTGCAGTGCACTATTTTGAGGAAATACATACCATAACAGTAAAAATACCCAATTCTAAATCAATTGCATCATTTTTCAAATTTCCATATTAATAGAGGTTCTCAAATAATTATATACTAAAAAAAGAAAAGGGAAAAAACAGAAAGAAGCTGATCTTAAACTGCAACCTCCATCTTTTAATTCTGTTACCCAAATAATCAACAAACAAACAAACAAACAAACCCCAACCAAATAAAACCTGCTTATTGGTTTTCATTCCCTCACCAACAGTTAATGAGGAAACAAGAGAGGAATGACTCTCTTCTCAAACGGACAGGGCTCTTAAATCTTCAACAGTGTTCTAAATAATATGGTATTCTAGTGATAAATAAAACTGTGAAGTAGAGAGACTAATCCAAGCTGGCTTTTAAAAGACCATGTCTTCACTGTCAAACAGTAGCACACAACACACTGACTTCCAAAAGCTTCAAACAAACAAACAAAAAAGATTGATAAAAATAAGCTTAAAATATACAGCAGCCCTCAAAAGATGGAAATGACACATATGTGTTGCATAGATTTGGGACAGGTCACGCTGTTAGGAGATGAGGAAGTTCTGAGGCCTTGGCAGAAAGCTGAGAGTAAGACTTGCCGCTCCTTCCTTCTTGGTTATACCCTGTAGTGATTGGCTAATCATCATAATCGTTGGGTTCTGTGTTTCTCATCCATAACATCATTGACCTACCACAAAGATATGGATTAATTAAAGATTTAAAAGTGCTCTAAAAATGCCCAGGAGTGTTTAAAAATAACCTATCAAACATCACTGTGAGCTAAGATAAGGCTTTTAACTCCCTTCCCCCACACTAATCACATTCTGGAGACTTTAATTTGGAAAGTTAACATTTAATTTTGGTAACGTTAAATGAAAATAAAGTAAATCTAAAGAACTGCAAAGCAGTTGCTTTAGCATTTCTGAGAACACTCCATCCTGTGTTTTAACCCTCACCTCACTGGCTGCCCTAGAAAGCACTGACATTCCACCTACACCTGCAGAAAATAAGCTTAGAAACTTGGATATTGCAAAACTGTTAGGCTTGCTGGCACTGCATTCATATGCCTTCCCTTGCTTATTTCATTAGTCAAAAAAAGGAAACAGAATTTATCATTAAGAACTGTCAAAGAGTGAATCAGAAAATTGTAACTTGAAGTTAAAATAAGAAAGCAGCTCACTTGTGAAGCCTTAAAAGGAAGTTAACAATACTTAAACTAAAAGCTTTAAGGAATCAGCCATTTGTTTTTACAAATCAACCTGATTCCAGTTGGTACTTGCTGAGGACCACGTTATATATCAAACAGACATGCTTCATAGGAAGCTACACGATTTGGGTGCCATTCTTGTGAGCTGCCAAACAATTATAAAGAGAAAGTGACTCAAGAAGCTTCTGGAAGAGAGCTAAAGATAAGGAGAGCATGCCGATGAGCTCTGGGATAAAGAAAAACAGCATATAAGTGGTGGGGAACACTGAGAAAAAAGAGACAGGGCTCCTGCACAGTAGGTTCAGGAAAAAGTGCCAAAGGGCTCGCCTGAGGAGCAGAATGAGCCTGAGGAAAGGAAGCAGGGTGCAGCCCAGTTGGCCATAAAGCATTCCCAGAGTGAGGTGGGGTGCCTAGGCTGGAGGGGGCTATTTGGGGAAAGGATCTGTTCCCAGAGCAAATTTGCCATTTATAACTGAGGGACTGTCATTTGTTGGCTGGAGCCCTCCAAGAAATCCTCCTCAGAAACATACGGCTCCAAAGATTTTCCTGGGATTGGCCAGCTGGTACTGTCCTCAAAACACAATGGGGGGCACTGGGAAAAGACCCTGAGCTTCCCTCTTACAGTTCCGGACCGGCTGTTCTCAGTCTCAAATATTTGACTTCAAGTAGAGAAACTAAAATGGGTTTGGCTAAAGCATTTCAAGTTAGGTCATCTAAAAGCAAGCACACTGCTTGTTTAGCCATCACCTTCCATAAAAAATAACTACTCTGCATAAAAAGCAAACCCTACAATCCAGAATTCCGGCACTCATTTGAAGAGCGAGAGACTCGGGTATCAAGAATTCTGGGAAGTCACCAGAGTGGACAAAATAAAATTTGCTCTTTTGTTTATACTTTTTTTTTCCCTCTTAGCCCCGCACAATGTGCATCTGTTTAACCCACCCTGCACTAAGATTTCTTTCATCTGTATTTACAAAACTGTTTACACAGATGCACATAACCATTATGCTCTGACAATGTCTTAAGTCTACAGGGTGAGAAGGGAAAGATAATAGGAAACATTTAATAACTAAAGCAAAAGAGGACGGACGTAGTGATGGAAACAAAGATACAGCTTAGTTTCACATTGGAAAGAATGTTTTCATCTTATCCCTTCACACCAAAAGAGAGTTACTGAATTTGAGATTGGGTAGCATTAAGTAACTTTTAAAAAGCAGATTTGAGTATTCCCTCATTTTCAGCAAGTTGCCAGTGGCACATCCTCCAGTTTCCTCTGCTAATCTAGAGAATTCCTTAGCCTGAGTTATTTTTGTAATGGTGTGTCAGAGCCAGGTTGCACTAGCTTATTGTTAAATTTGCAGAAATGCTGTGAGTACGTTGTTAAACAGCCATTATTAAGAAGTAAACTATGTAAATTTGTAATTTAACATATATATATATATATATATATATATATATATATATATATATAACAAATGCAATTAATACTGAAAATTCATAACTTCCTACTTACTGTACTACATTTTACTACCAATTAAGATCTTGAGGTTATGACTGTAGTATCTGTATGGTAGAAATACTACACAATGGCGTGCTACTGCACATCTCTTTCCAATTCCACATTCAAGGTTGTCACATTGGTAACTTGGAGTCAACCATGGGGGTAATATTTACATCACAGATTCACCAAATGCTACATATTAGGTCTTTTGGATTTTCTCCCTTAGAGCCTGTTGTTAAACATTTACCAGCACATCACTAGCTCTATATAAGTACAGGGAGAAGGGGAAGGAAGGATGCTGTATGTAATCAACCTGTGTTTTAAGTTATATTAGCAAGACCTCTAAAGGTCTCCCAATATTTTATTTAAATATGAATTAACTCATCTCTAGGAATCAAGAATTACCCACTACAGAATCCTCCCTAGCTCCTCGCTCTAGTTCTTGCCTCACTCCTTTCTAAGTAATAATAATGTGGTCTCTATTGCCTTAACTTTATACTCTCAGTGTCCAGGGTCATGCATCTACTGACATTAAATATTCGTCACTTGGAAAGGATAGAACATACTTTTAATCAAATAAGTTCTGTTCTGCAAAACTGTGCATGCCATTCAATATAAGGTAGAGAAACTAATTCCATAAGCCACCTACTAAAATTAGTCTAACTTTATAGAACAAGTACACACATATGCTCATAAAAATGGGATGATCTGATTTAAAGTTTAAGTGAAGCAATTTAATTCAGGCAAAGCGAAAGGGAAATGTTCAAATGTCAGTATATAGATTAATTTTTCCATTTTAGCAATACGTTTAAATGTTTATAAAAGGAATGTTTATAAATGACCTTCTCCACAAATGACAACTATAGATAAAGGTCTTTCTAAAATTAGTTTTCACAGATGTGCAAAATTAATATGCTCACCTTAAATCTAGTATAGGTCATAGGAATTGGTACAATAATAGGATTTGCTGTATACCTGTGGTCCATGGGGTAGCTGCTGTCTTGCATGGACTGCGATGGAGGCAGGTGAGCTGGGAAAGCGCGGTCTGGTTTTGGAGTATGAGTTGAGTTTGGAGATGCATGATGTAATGGGGACACTGGAGTGCTGGATGGTGTTGGGGGGTTGGAGGGCCTCATTCCCACTTGTGGCTTCTGATCATAGGCACTATCCAAGGAACAAAAGAGAGAGAGAGAGAGACAGAGACAGAGAGAGAGAGAAAAAAAAAATTGTTTCTTTGGAGCAAAAAAAAAAAAAAGGAAAAAGAAAATTCTAACCCAGGGAAATAAAAACATTTTAGCCTTAAGTCATAAGGAAGTTAGAATTTTATGTTCTTGGTTTTTTGTAATTCTAGAACGTGCAATTTTAAATCACCACACACTTAAATAGAAAGTAGGATACTTAATATATAACTTGGTAATAGCATAAATATAAAATGTACATATTTGTAATACATACAAACAACTTAGTATAAGGAAAATCACTACTTATGAAAGTGTTATTATTTCCATCTGTTCTTGGTATGTCTCCTTGAGCAAATTGCACAGACCTTTTCTACATCATTAAATATTTCTGGTATAATTCTTCTATATTAAATTAGATTTCACAACAAGAACAAACACCAGTTAAATAAGATGGAGATCATACCTGGCATGAAGTTGTGGAAGAATTTTAAGAAGGAGATGCTGTTGCCTTATTTTCATTATTTTTATATAAAATAAATGATGCTTGGCATTGACTTCCTCACATGGGATAATAAAAATCAATGAGGCAAATTAAAATCCCTCTGATATATTTAAACATTTTTGGAGTATAAGAATAAGTACAAAATCATAATGTTCTTAAGAACAAAGCCCTATTGTCACGGTCTAACTTCTAAACACTCACAAATGAATAAAATAAGGTCATTTATTATGAATTTCAGTTGATTTCCTATGTGTAGCTTTTGAGAATGTGATTTAACTTATTTTTGTAATATAAATATTTTACTAAAAACAAATTTTACTTAAATTTCCAAACAAAAAGATATTTCTAGGTTATAATACTGTATTTCTTTGTAAAATAAAAAGCATTCATCAATACATACTTTTATTTAAAAAAGGAAACTTTTTTTTGCATTGACTTATGTGATAATTTATTCTGTTGCTCCATTTATACAAGAGAATTACAACCAAGTACAAAAATACTTCACAGAATTGAAGGAGTATGTGCTGTATAAGTCTAGTCTTACCTTAAAGTCAATAGTATTTATATAAAGAACATTACGTTTGGTTCTTCTTATTTTCTTTATCAATATTTCTAAATGAGAATCTACTTCTTTTATAAAATGGTTCACCTCTCATATCCCCGCCCCCCAAAAAAAGATACATCTTTTGCTCTAGGACATTACTTTGTCCCCTATGAAAGGTTGTATTTATATTGTTTGCATAGAGAAGGAGAATATAGTCCATATTTCACTGTTATTGATTCCCAGGGAGAACTTCAAAATATTCAGGCAATTCCTCTACTGTTAATTTATGGATGTTAGATGTGTCACACAAGGTGTGATCAGAAAATATGGTGAATGATTAAAATTAAAATATATATATGTATCTGTAAAAGACACACTGCCATTAATCCCTCTCACTTCAAACACACTTATCCCATCGTCCTTGCCACTTTCTAAAGCAGTTCTGGAAGTCCTCTTTCGTGAGTTCTTTAGTTGCGCTGTTGTGGCTGCTTTGATGTCTTGAATTGATTCAAAACGTTTACCTTTCATTGTCAATTTGACTTTAGGGTAGGGCCAGAAGTTGCATGGTGCCAGATCCAGTGAATAAGGTGGATGAGGACACACCGTAATGTTTTTATGTGACAGAAATTCCCGTACCAGAAGTGATGTGTGACATGGAGCCTTTCCGTTGTGACCAAAGAATACGGTGAATGCTGCTGCCGAGTGCCATTCAACGGAAAGACAGGTATCTTCAATTCAGAAGCGGTGTGGCGAACCTTAGTAACAGTGAGTGACAAGTTTCATCTTGTTCACTGCAATCAGTCAGATGTGAGCTACAGTTGAGAATAGGTGTGTTTTAAAGTGCACGGGAAATCATCCTCCATCATGACAATGCTCAGTGTCACGCATCGTTTCTGGTATACAATTTCTGTCAAATAAAAACATTACAGTCTGTCCTCATCCGTCCTTATTCATTACAGTCTGTCCTCATCTGTCCTTATTCATTGGATCTGGCAATCAGCTACTTCTGGCTCTTCCCCAAAGTCAAAATGATTTAGGGCATTGAGGCAGCTATGACAGTGCAACTAAAGACATTCACAAAAGAGGACTTCCAGAACTGCTTCAGAAAGTGGCAAGAATAATGGGATAAGTGTGTTTGAAGTTAGGGAAAGTATTTTGAGAGGTATTAATGGCAATGTATCTTCTACTGTAATTTTTTTTTAACATTCACTGTATTGTTTGATCACACCTCATGTATAACACTAGTTATTTCAGTCACATTTCTGATCAATGCTGAAATGCAATGACAATTCTATATTTATTTGGTTCATTAATTAAAAATTCTTTAATATATTAAATAATTATTCTGTGAACACATAATACTCTTAAGGAGAAAACACAAAAATTAAAAACACTAAAATAAAACTTAGAATGCTCAATATTGTTTTATGTGAACCAAGTATGCTTTAATAGTTAGCTTCTCTACAAGACATCTTTGCTTCTACAAGACAGCTTTTCTATAAAAGCTTGGTAGTTTTAATTGAACTGGCTCGTAATTTCAGACTGGTGAACCTCCTAGAAAAGCAGATATAAAGACAAGTTTGCAAGAATAAATAGTAATCAAATATGCAAATACTGTTTAGCTTCCAAGAAACTGCACAAATCTAAGTTTTTTGAATCTTATATATCCTGGATCTAGAGAGTACAATAGCAAACATATGAAGAAATCGAAGACCTCTTTGGATAATAATGTATTACAAACTTGAATCAACGTAACTTATAAAGCTGCAAAAATTTGTAATCACATTTTTAAGTTTCCAAACTAACTCCTTTTAAGAACTAAGTGTTTACTATAATTGAGAGTAATAATACTCAATATGCAGAGCCAACTTCTTCCTTATGCAATTAGAGGCCAATGTGAAAAATAGCAGAATGCAATTTACTATGAAGGGTTTTTAATGAACATGTATGTTATCAAATTTGATAACAAATGAACAATGTACTTTTACTGCTCCACCCTTTATTATCAGAAGGAACACTGGCTTTTTAGTACATAATAGCTTCTAATAAGGCTTATAAAATCCTAACTTTATTGTAATTGTTCATGAATGCATCTTATAGATCATCTGCAAAGCCTGTCAGATAACTAATGTACTGCTGAGACCTGCCAAATGTTTCTTTTTTTTTTTCCCCCATAAACTCTATCTAAAGTGCATAATGCATTCATTTTAATGAGAACTTTCAATAACTGCTCAGGCCAAGTAAGACCCTCTTTTCAAACCCAGGATACGTCACTACAGTAGAAAAGCAACCAACAATGCAGATGAAAAATACTGCTTTAAAATTATACTAAAATTACCTTATTAGTTTATTATTTTTCATTAGTAATAGTGAAATAACAATAGCAATATGTGATCAGATGGTACATGGTTCTTTGGAGATCTGCTAAACATATTACCTAATTAGCTTGTTATATACTGAAGATGTAAGTCTTATGAAATATGATGAGATTTTATGTTATTCCGAACTTTTTGTTTCCATAAGAACCACCATCCTCTATATATATATACACCTGATTGCTTTACCTGACATTGTACAGGCACTTTTCTCCATAGCTGAATTTAAAGGGCTGTTCTTGACTGCAGGCAGAGCCAAGTTCTGAACAGGGACTGTGGGGTTCTTTCTTGATTTTCAGTGGTAGGCCATGAAAAGCCACTAGAAACAAAACAAAAATACCCATAAAAATGAAATGCAGGTAGCAATTAAAAATATTAACCTGACCTACTTCTCTTGGTTAAAATGCCATTAAAATGTCATATTAACTTACATATATAAAAAAATCAGATTTCATGAAACTTCATGGAAGATTCTGGAGAAATCTCTGTATACTCCTTTTCTGTTTTTGCTAAGAAAATATTTGCCTGAAAGTGCTCTCATTATTTAAAGTGAACCACTTATAATTTGCTTAGCTGATATCAATAATACTAGAAGCTCAGTTTTCAGAAACTACGTTTTGAAAACATTTCAGAAAGATTTCCAGTGATTAAAGTGGAAAAAATACAACTGGTTATACAAGAATTAATGGAAGATTGGAACACAGTTTTAAGCATTATTGAAAGGAAAATATCTCAAATCCATCAATGGTAATGGTTTAATGGAATGACAACTGAACTAGGAGAAAGAAAATCCAGGTGCAACTGATGTCAATTTGGTAACATCTTTGAGGCCAATGCTCATCTATAAAGTAGAGAGAAAAGCAGATGCCTACCTACCTCTCAGAATTGTGAGGAAGAAATGTGCGAAGTATGTGAAAGTTGTCACATGTAATCCACCATAAAACAATTATTCTCTATCAAATAATATTTTGTCCTTTTTCATGTCTTTTACGTGGTTATATTTATTTGCATTCATTAATGCTTAATATAATACAAAGAACATATAAAATATGAAAGCAAAAAGACATGTAAATTTGAAGAGAACCATTGCTTTAAAAACAATAAATAAACACTATGTAGTTTTTTTATTTTTCTATATGAAATTGAAAAAATACCTATTAGATATCTTGTCAGAATAACTGAAGTTTTAGTATAAACAGAAAATCGGTAAAACAATAAAGCAGACATGAAAATGGATTTTATTTTTATGTATAATATTCACAAGTATGACTAATCAAAGAATAAATGTAAGAAGTACACATGTTCTAGAGATTTATAGTAACTAGTATAAAAACTAGAATTAAAACAAAATATTAAGTCTGTATTCTATAAAAAGGTGACAAGAGAAACCTTGTAGTTTATGATACCATTCGATCTTGATTATGATATTATGTCATAATCAACTTGTACCAGTCTGAATGTTATATATAATTTTAATATAAGAATTTGATATCAAGAACTACTAGCTACAGGAAAATAAATGCTATTTGTTTTACATGTACATAATTTTGACAAAATTGTTCAATGTTACTCAAGAGCCATCTGAAACATCATAGAAAACAAATTTGCCTAAGAAACAAATTTCACCAAAATCAATCGTTTAAGGAGAACTTAACAAATAATAACAAAATAATTTTACTCAGAGGTCTGTTTCAAAGAATTTTCTTGACATAATGTGTGTTTAATATGCCGATTCACTGTAGAGAGTAGAAGAATAGAAACAAAGGGAAAATTACATATGTCTTCATATGCCAAGGGTGCTCATGTTCATTAACTTTACCAAGTCAGAAAGTTATAATGTATTAATCATTCTGATAGGAGAGATTTAAGAACCTCAAGAATCAATTATAATATACAGACTTGTTAGGGTTCTGATTTGAACAACTAGGTAGAGAAAGAAAACTTTGCAACAAATAAGACATTTGGTGTTAGATATTTAATAAATTATTGTTAATTTTGTTGGATGTAATAATAATGGAATGGCAGTTGTACAAAAAAGGTTTAAAGTTAGAGAATCACAAAGTATTTCCAGAAAATAATAAGGTATCTGGGATTTTCTTTAAAATAGTCTAGAAAAAATGATGGAGGATGATGCAAATTAGGAAAATGTTGATAAATGTTAAAATCTAATTGACGGGTAGATAGAAGTTCATTTCTTATTCTCTGCTTTTATCCACGTCCCAAATCTGCATGATGAAAAGTCTTCATAATGTGAAAAAAAACAAAAAGGATTTAAAGTCATATGTATAAAAAAAATTATCTTCCTGTGTGTGCATCTACTACTTAGAATGACAAATATTGTATACACAACCATTAGCCACATATTTGTTGCTTTCTTAACAGATCATTTTAACTATTTATTGCATCTTTGCACATATACAGAAAATTGGATATTCAAGTTTAGCACTTGGGATTAAGTTTTAAGTTCTATATTTTTCTAAAGAAAAAAAATCAGTAGTCACATATAAGGAACTCATTCAACAAAGTAACAGATTATTATACCTGAGAGATCAGATCTAATTTATAAGAATAAATTTGATAAGACCAAAAGTGTTAAATATGTAGTATGATGCAGTTTACAACATTTGTCAAAATGTCCAGTATATCAGAGACTAAATGTCTTTGGGACCATGAGGTAGAATAAGATAAGTGAACAGGACACAAAAATCACTAATCATATAAGAAAATAATCTGAACAGTAGGCTTCACTGAAATTTAAAACTTCTCTTCATCAAAATACACTATTAAGAGAAGAAAGTAAGCTACTGACTGCAGTGTAATACAAAGATCTAACGACTCATATTCAACATAGTACAAATCATATTCAACTGCTACAAATTAATAAGACAAAACTAATAACCCAATTAAAAATGGACAGAAGACATGAACAGGCAGTTAATAAAAAAAGACACCCAAATGGCAAAACAAACAAATGAAGAGCATAAAAAGCATATATGAAAAGGTATTCAACATCTTTACTCATCAGGAAAATGCAAATAAAACCACATGAGATTATTACTATATACCTACCAGAATGGCTGAACTACAAAAGCTTGGCATTATCAAGACCGAAGACCTAAAGCAACAGAAACTTATATATGCTACTGAGATTGTAAACTGATAAATAGACTTTGAAAAATATTTTGGCAGTAGCTTCTAAGGCTCATAAATCTACCTTATGTCCAATAACTACACTCTAAGGTATGTATCCAAGAGAAAGGACTGCATGTGTTCACCGAAAGACGTATATAAGAATGTTCATAGCAGCTTTATTCATAATGGCAAAAACTGGAAAATTCAAATGTTCATTAGAAGGAAATAGATAAATAATGTGTGGCACATTCGTACAATGGAATACTATGCAGGAATAACAAAGAACACATTACTGACACATGCAGAAACATAGATGGTCTCACAGATGTGAGGTTGAGTAAAAGCAGCCAAGCATGAAAGTGTGTGGAGTATATGAATTTCTAAAACAGACCAAACTAACTGATAATGAAAGAATCCCTTTCTATTGGTGGATGCAAGTGATAATACCTGAGAAAGGGCATGAGTAACCTGCTACACTGCTGGAAATATTTTATACCTTGCTCCGGGTGGTGGTTTTATGAATATATAAATCTGAAACAGTCATCAAGCTGCACACGTAAGGTTTGCATTATAATAAATGCACATCTCAACAATAAGTTTTTAAAACGTGAGGACCATCAAGCAATGCTATACATATTAAGATATTTGAACATGTCTGGCCTCCTGTTCCAGCAGAGACATCTGAGAATGTGCTTCAGATTCATAGGATAAGTAATTCCAGATGAGTGAGGGGAGGAATGACAAGTTTGAAGCACCATGAGGAATGGTTGCTACCACGACAGTAGCCTTCTACCAAAACATCCACTGGCATCAAACAAAAAGCAAAAGGCGTGATCCATCCCAGCGGATACACTGTCTGTCTGAAGCTCTGGGGCTTTCAGATTGGACCATGAACTCCCTGAATTGACTTGAGACGAAAGGACATACGGATTCCCAAAGTGCCATCAGAGGCAAGTTCATCCCTACAGTCTGGATCCCCAAATCTAACTCATCATCAAATTGCCCAGGCAACTTTTGAAAAAACAAAGATTCCCAGACCCCATATGTTATAGGATGAATTGTGTCCCCCCTAAAAATCAAATATTGAAGTCCTAATACCAGTACTTCAGTATGTGACCTTATTTGGAAGGTTAATTAAGATGAGGCCATTAGGGTGGGATCTAATCCAGTATGATTGATGTCCTTATGAAATGGGGGAATTAGGGTACAGAACTACTCACAAAAGAACGCCATGTGAAGACGAAGGTGGAGATCAGAGCAATGCTTCTACAACCCGAGGAATGCCAAAGATTGCCAGCAAATCACCAAAAGCTGGGGGGAGGCATAGAATAGATTCTCTTTCACAGCCTTCAGAATCCTGCCGACACCTTCATCTCAGACTTGTAGCCTCCAGGACTCTGAGACAATAAATGTCGGGGGTCTTTTTAAGCCACCCAGTCTGTGGTACTTTGTTATGGCAGCCCTAGCATTAATATACCATTTCCAGAAGTTCTGATTCAAGAAGTTCTGGTCAAGAAGACTGTCTGATTCAAGACATATATATATGTGACATATATATGTCAATGCATAGATAAGGATTCTGTATCTTATAACATTTTTAGGTGATTCTCATAACCAGGCTAATTTCAAATCCCTTGTGATGCTTAGCAACACCTGGATTGACTTGAGACGTGCATTACAGTGCACTACAGTGTGCACTACATTGAAATTCGTCCAGTAATTGGAAAGACTTTAAAAAAACAACATTAACAACATTGTCCTTTTCGTCAGATGTTGACACTCAAGAATTCTCACAGTTCCCCTACTTCCAGAAGTTCAGAGCTTCCCTACTTTTTCCAAAACCCATTCAATGTGTGTGGGCCTCTTAATCATTATGGGCCCTTGGAACTGTGATTGTATTTTTCTAATCATAAGCCAAATAAGTAATCCAATGAATTTGAGTTGGCTAGATTTTTTTTTTTTTTAATTGTTGTGGGCGAGGAAAACAAGGAGAGAAGCCACCCTAAAGATCTTACCATTTTGCACAAGAACCACATGTTATTTTCCTCCTTTTCACTTTCCTGCTTCCTGGAGATTCTATATCACAACAGTGACTTCTCTTATTTATTCTTAAATAAGGGTAGTGCAGAGACTCCTACCAGAGAGGGCTGAGCTGAGAACGTGTTGGATATTTCATCACAGGGCTGAGAGTCTGAACGTCTGCTAACAGGCAGTTTTCCAGCTCACTGGCACAGGCGCAAGTGAAAGCAGCACATTCATTTTGTGCAATTTGCTTTACCTTCCCACATGGAGTTGGTGCATGTAAAAGGCTGTTAAGTACTAAATTATTCCTTATCAAATCACCATCATCTGGAGTCATGATCAACACTAATTAAATTACTTTCGCTGAACACGGCTCCAGCCTACTGCAGAGGCTGCGAGGTACATTTCATTTCTCTGACTGTACCATCCTTGCTGGGTCTGGAAGAGAGAGCTACAGGCGTCTGCATTGTTTGTAGTTTTAATTAAAGTGAATTTTTCCTACTTCAAGTGCATCCAATCAAGTGAGTTAACTCCTTCATTTCATTTACAAAGAAGTGATGGTTCAAAATGATATCACATTATATCTTGATCCCTGACTTCAGACATTCAGTTAAATTATCTTTGAATTCCGCAGTCTTCCTGAGGCACTCCTTGAACACATTTCCATGTAAACTTTAATGACCTGAAACTCCTTTGGACAATCCAGAATTTTTTTTGCTTCTCTTTAGGAGAAGAAGCAGAAAGAACACGCAAGAGCTGCATCTTGCATTTTTTCTTTGATAGCAGCTTGACCTTTCAAACCACGTCTTAAGGCTGACTAAATGATGACGGTTCTTCTAATAGATAAACTTAAAAGCTCCAAAATACCAGGACTTTAAAAAAAAAAAAAAAAGTACTTCCCAACTAAACTTAACCACTTCTTAATTCAAAAAGTTTACTTGGGATTATAGCATTCATTATAAAGTATTTGTTTAATTAGTAATTGTTTTCATTTTAGATTTATGAACTATGAGACATCGTCTTGCTTCCATTTTTTTCTGCGTACATTTTAGAACAGAGGCGCAAACTTGCCCTCATTCTACTGCAGCATAGAAATGCCATTGGCTTTCCAAGTGCAACAACTCTGGTATAGAACCACGTCTTTGGCTGATGGTAGATATATAATAAATCACATTTAAACACCTACAATATACATGAAGATAATGAATTTAAAGATTTGCTTATAGAAGAATAATTTCTAAACAATCAGGATACTGGAGCATTCTTTTTGTACTTTATATTAAAAACTGATCATGTTTGTTATAACTGACTGGTTAATGTTCAGTCCAAAGAATAAACAATGTAACCTATGAATTGAGTTTTGGTTTGCATTTCTATGGTTGTAAATTTAAGAAAGATAATATGTTTCACTGTAAGTGTCAACTTATTCAATTGTGGTTGAGTTTGGAACTGTGATAGAAAACACTAGCTGTAATGCTTAAAAAAAAACAACCTCAAGTTTACATAGTATTACAAAGTTTGCAAGGAAGCTTCACCTATATTATGTTTGATTCTCATTTGAAACCACAAAAATATTTATTTTTATCTTCCCGTTTTGCAAATTTAAAAGAAAACAACAACAGCAAGAAAAAATAATTAAGGAGCTAAGCTTCACGTCTAACTAAAGACCTAGAACTAACTTATAACAGGTTAAGAATTAGAGAGCCCTGAGCTTTTGGCTGCAACTCTTGAATCCTTGAGCATATAATCAAATTTATTTTGAATAAACACACTTATGATTTCTTTCATGCATGAGCAGCAGTATAAAATTTTATCAGATGTTTTTTCATCCATTCATTTTTTTCATAATTCACTCATTTACTGTGGCTCAGATACTATGGCAGGTGCTGAGAGGAGGAGGGAATATGGAGCTATAGAAAGAAGATGAAAAGTAAGGTTTACCATCAAGAGCTCACAGAAGTCCAATGAAAGCTTTATTTAGGTGTTTTGTGTTTTTTTAAAGGAGTTTTCTCTAATAAAGATATTGGCAAGTCTTCTTTAAGTTTGATTAATTCATGTGTATGTGATGCATATTTCTGTATACATGACCTTAATGATATAGTCTACGTACTTGTATCTGAATGAACATATTTCTCAGAGCATTTGTGTTTGCTTTTAGGCATTCTGACTTGTTTCAGTTTATTACTGTGACCAAAGGCATTTAAAAAGTCCCATCACTCATAGTCCACTGAAGGAAAAATGGTGCTATCCAGCATCTAAAGCTTCCCCTAGACTCTGACAACCAAAATGTCACCACTGATGGGTCCCCTTCTGTATGTGGACAGCGATGTAAATAAAACATGTTGTCTTGGTGCTGACCTTCCACTGTTTTCCTCTCAACTCTTACCATAAGAGTGAAATAGAGTAGCAATTTCTGTGAGTACAAAACAGTTACCCTAGGAAGAGAAACATATCACATATTTAATTAGTTCTCTAAACAGAACCATGTTTTTAAATCAAATCTGTAGGGTTTTGTTTTTGTTTTTTCAGTAAAACTAGCTAGGAATACAGAACCTTGATGAGAGTCATGGATTTTGATGTTGAGATTTCTGGTCTGCTCAAAAATTCTGTTCCAGAGTAGTTTACTGTATGATGTTCTAGAATGGGGGTTGGCAAATTACAGTCTGTGGGCCAAATCTGCCTTCCCGACTGTTCTGGTAAATGGAGTTTTATTAGGACATTGTCCCACCCATTCATTTAAATGTAGTCGAGCACTACTTTAAGTTACAACGGAATTTTGTGGTATACTTCCTATGAGCTGCAAAGCCTAAAATATTTATTCTCTGACCCTTTGCAGAAGAAAGTTTGCTGATCCTTATTCTACATTATGGTCTACAATGAAAAAGGAGAAAGAAAACATGAAAGTGGCGGAATGGTACAGTGACATCTGCTAATGACAGGGTGCGGCTAAATTAGTTAACAAAGGACATTTAATTTTGCTTTATTAACTTTGTTTGTTTTGACTCCAAATCAAGTGTGCAGCTTGTATAGCCAATCAATGGGTATATATATACAAACAAGATGATGAAAAAAAGATACAATATTGAGCCTCTAAAACACTACAAATGTATGTATGTGATTTGAGGAATTTCAAGGCATTTACTTAGACCATGGCTATGTATGATGTAGATAATTTTTTTTTACACTTGTCTACAAAGTATAACTGAGAAAGTCAAAACAAATTCTGTGGACACTCAAGTGCTTGTAAAAAAATTTTTCACTTGGCTATAGAGGTGAATTAAGATATATATATATTTATATATATATTATATCTGTAAAAGGGTAAAAAAGTAAACAGTATACATAAATTAGATTATTTAAGACCTGATACAAGCATGGCATGAAAAAATGCATGCAGCCTTTTATACAAATATATAGAGATAGTTAGGGATACACTCACTGGTTGCAAAACATTCACTTTAAGTTAGTATCACTTCAAATTCAGGTGATAAATGGATAGCAATGACCTCAATTAGTACTCAGTTAAATTCCAGAGGCAAAGAGGAAGGCTTGTGTACAAATAGACAATAATGTCACATCCTCTGTAAATCCATCTTCCAAGAAAGACACACAAAGAAAGCAGTAGGCACTGCTTCCACATCCTTGGCTCACAAAGATTCTTTTCCAGTGCATTTATCTCTTCCGAGCCCCCCCCCACACACACACACACACACACTGTACACACATATCATTCACACATACAC
Organism: Rhinolophus hipposideros; assembly: GCF_964194185.1. Lineage (NCBI taxonomy): Eukaryota > Metazoa > Chordata > Mammalia > Chiroptera > Rhinolophidae > Rhinolophus > Rhinolophus hipposideros. The sequence goes on along the minus strand of NC_138064.1, from coordinate 24,496,586 downwards.
ACACCAACATCCATTACTAAAGGGCCTAATCTCAGCTATCAGCAGACTGCCTTTATGGGGCCATTAAACCATTTCTCTTGTTTACAGTGCCTGAAGAAAGATGTGAATTATGTCTGTGACAAAACAAGCGATAACATTTCTAAACTGCTATCAAAATGCAAACTGAATCACATTTAAGGACAGGGACCCTGATTCAAGTTTTCATGATTTTCCATTTTTTGAATCATTTGGAAATACATTCACCTATAACATTTCTGAGACAGGAATTTAGACCATAGCACAGCAATCTGATACTTTTTTAAAAATGATATTCTTTAAGTAGAGCAGTTATAGAATAGATGATACCGTGTTTTTAAAGGACTATTATCAGTTGGGATAGATCCCAAACCTAGTTTGCTCTTTGTTGTTATTTTGGCCACACAAAATACGCTATTTAGTAGTCATCACAAAGGCAAAGGAAGGGGGACTTTCACCCCGTGTTATACATCTCAGAATTTTTCAATTGAAGAGGATATTAGATATGAACACGTTTTAGGAATTGAGTTAGTGTTTGTACGCGGAAACCTTCGTATGACAGGAATCATAAATGGAAGGCCAACGGGTAAACGGATAAAAAACAGAAGCTACTTTTATTAGAGGAAGGCAAACGGTCATCAATATTCCCCTACCTTGCTCCCAGAAGTAAATATTCAGAATCTGTAAGGAACTTTCTGGGCAGTTTTGAAACCAAAACTGAGTCTCTCAGAAATCAAACACATTTCTCAGAAGAGGATATCAAACCTTTTTTTTCTAATACCAAACTCCTACAGTAAGAGAGATTGCACATTCTGCTGTAGGGACTCCTGAATGGTCTTTCCAGGGGAGTGCTTGGTACAGGAGGAGATGTAGATGTAAAAAGTCCCCGAGGTGATCCTGCACCTCACCAGAATTGGAACTAGTGCTGAGGACACAGCTGAAATCAGAAGCCAGGAGTCCACAGAGTAAAGCCTACTAATTAGGTTATAGCTTCAGAAGACAATTATTTCTTAAAAGTATATTTCATAATTCAACTTTCTCTACACTGCAGAGTAACGTTATGCCATCTTTATAGAATAGAATAGACCTGAAACACAGGGTTTGGCTCGTCTTCCTTCTCTTCAAAAACAGTGATAGTGAAATGCAGCCAGCTCTCTCATCTGAAGGTCACTTACCGTGTTTCCCCGAAAATAAGACCTAGCTGGCCAATCAGCTCTAATGCGTCTTTTGGAGCAAAAATTAATATACGGCCTGGTATTTTATATTATATTGTATTATATTGTATTGTATTGTATTACATTATATTATACTATATAAGACCCAGTCTTATGTTACAGTAAAATAAGACTGGGTCTTATATTAACTTTTGCTCCAAAAGACACATTATAGCTGATGGTCTGGCTAGGTCTTATTTTCTGGGAAACACGGTACCTACCAGTCTTGATGATCTAAACCAGAGGTTGCCAATGTTTCTGTTTGGTTCACAGATGGTTTCAGATTAATTTCAATTAGTTGAGATGATTTAAAAATCAGCTTCAAAACCTTTTTTCTGGTTTAAAAATCTAAACTTCTGGATTCTCTAGAAAAAACACTATATCCAGCAACACTGAGTCCACTTTCCAGACTGAAAAGCTGGGCAGCCGTTGGCTGAGCCCATTATCAGCTGTCTCTTTTGCCAGCATCTATAGTTTACTGTTTGCTACAATCCCCACCATCCCCACCACTCCACACCTCATTATCTTTTGTACTAAATAACTTCAATCACTTATATGCTTGCAATGAGTGTTTTCTACCCCTCGTTTAACACACACCTAAGAAATCATTAGTGAATGTGTTTCCACATGTGGACCTGCATGTGTGCACACACACACCACCTCTAGTCAGCAAATATAAATATTACAAAATGCACATTACCCTGTGGCTCAGATACTCAAATAGTTTTTATTCCTAGGCAATAAGGCATAGTGGCAAAGCTGGCAGTCACTCAAATCTGCCTAATTTCTAATCTCGCCACTGCCACTTACCAGCTATAAGACTGGGCAAGCCACTTAACCTCTCTCTGTGCTTCAGTTTCCTCACCTATAAAATGAGGATAATAACATTCACCTCACATTTACTGATAGGATTAAATGAGACGCTATGTATAAAGTGTATAGTACCGTAAGTGCTCAACAATGTTAACTGTTGGTGACGTTATTTTTCAATCCCAGAAGCATTAGGCATTACAGCTAAAGCAGATCATCCAGAAACTAGAGTGGTTAAGCACAGGGACACTGAATCTTGGCTTTGCTACTTACTAGCAAAAGAACTCCTGGTAAACCAGGTAACTGCTCTGTGACTTAGTTTCTCCCTAGGTAATAATATGACGTTTATCACAGACCTTCCTCCTGGGGTTTGTGTGAGACTTAAATGAGGTAATTCACATGAGACTAGTACCGGGCACATTGTAAGTACTCAGTAAATGTTAGTTATTACCATTATTCATCCCCAACCACTTCCTTTCACAGAGGATAAACTGAGACTCAAGGAAGTAAAGTGACTTATGATAGTAGCAGGACTCCTGGCCATCAGACAGTCACTTCAGTAATTTTTCTATTTCATCTTGTACCCAATTTCACTTTCTGTCAACTACACATTAAGAGCAAAGAAAAAAAAGTACACAAGGAGAAGAATCTGTAGGGAAAGGTACCTTGACTGAAGGAAAAAGTAAATGTGTGGCCTGGTAGAATGAGCACTGGACTAGGAGTAAATTAATCATACCTAGATCCTACCCCATCCCTAACTGGTTGTGTGACCATGGACAAACTGTACAACCTCTCAGGGCTTCTGTCCCTAATCTACAAAATAAAGGCATTGGACTAAGCAACCTTTCCTTGTAGCTCCAAAATTGAATGTCTGGGTATAAGTGCCTGCTTATCAATGTCAGAAGAGAAAAATGTAAAGATCTAATGTAATTCAGAGGGCATAATGGTCTGAGGACACACAGGCGTCTACACACCTCAATAATAACAGAGGGCGTTAACTGCATTTTAGCAAACAGTGGTCACTGAAATTCATGAAGAGGAGCCTTAATCATCATGAAAAAGCAAAATTGGGTATAACCTACTATATTCAAGAAGGGCGGGTCCATAATGCACATTAGAAAGCTGTACATGCAATATGGTTAACATTTTAAAACACTTGATGTTTAAAAGGTGTTTCATGGACCATCTACTTTACAGATGATGTCAGAAAGTAATGTTATTATATTAATAAAACAAAAGGCAGAATCAAGGACAAAGTTGCTCTTCTAATTTTAAAAGCATCAAACGCACCTTTAATTTAAAAATAAAGAAACAAAGTACAGAACGTACTGATTCATTCTTCTAAGTTGTAAAGCCCAATCCTGCTATCGTAGGGCTTCAGCAATAGTGGTACTAAATGAACTTCATCTTCACAGTCTAATTGCCTAGAGAAAGTGCCCTGGGAGGAAACTAGTTCTTCCATCTGGAAAAAGGTGAGGACAGGGAAAGTAAAGCCTAATGTATGAACAATCCAAATCTAATCAGTTTTGCATTTTGCATTGGCTTCGAATCAGATCTTCCTACCCCTACTGGTCCAGTAGATGGAAAGCAGCACGACACTATTTTTTTGGAAACAAATTCTGTACTGTGAGCCCAAACATACAGGACTTTATATCCAACTGGCAGGAATAAAACCTGAACAAGCTGCAGCTATTTGAGAAACAGACCTAATAAACTGAAATGAAGTTCTGAATCAAGATGCCCACCCCAAACCCACACTTCTCAAAAATTGCTCTACTTAATAAATTCCCTCATTCTGCTTATGACTTTTATGAATACGGACAACACGTCTTCTGCAGAAATTGGTCTACTTTGCTTTAATATAGTCTTGGTAGCCCTACAAAGTTACAAAAATAAATAGTACTTCTCGGCCTAGTCATTCTGCAGTTTCTTTCCAATGATGGGCAACACCATTTGGGAAAGGCTTCCTAGTAACTATTATTATTCCTAGGGAAGGAGGGGTTGGAAGATGCCAGCACTACCTAGTGTTCTTCAATGTAGCCCCAAGAAGTTCTGAGGAATGCTATGACAGATGGGCCCTGCAGAATACCCAGACACCACGGGTGCTCAGCCCACGCCACTGTGGAACCAGAAAGACAGACAGGTCCTTCCCACAGTTAGAACACGTATTAATAACCATAGGTAGGCTTCCTCTGTCCTGCCTCCCCTGCCTCTCCCTCCTCCAGAACGAACCCCCGAGCTCCACCCTTTGTACACTATCTGTATAGATCTCTAACAAATGGCTCCAAAAAAAAAAAGTTGTTAAAAAATTATCATTTAAAATCCACTTATACAAAAAAAGAAGGCAGATAATAGTCATCAGAGAAGAATTAATGCAGATGGTAAGATTTAAAGATGTTTTATTTATAAGTAATAAACAATGAATGTGCTCTTCAATTTTCCTTCTTTATTAAATCACAAATAGAGGAGTTCCAACCTAAAATTTTATATTAACTACTCTATAGACCATAAAAAACCTAAAAAACAAACAAAATTAAGCTAATTATTTCATTGCCGAAGAAGACTGCCAATTACTAATATGCCTGTCATCATTTTGGAAAAATAATCCCTAAATGGACCAGCAGTTTCTATGATTTGTAGGTTTTACTAAGAACAAGCAGACAAATAAATAAGTTTTTATGAAATAGAGTGTAGTCACTTCATCCAGCATTATTTTAAAAGCAATTAAACAAGTTATTAGTGATGCAAATACTTGCTTAAATGAATTTATTACTGTGGTCTTCAGAACTGGAACAGTATTAACTCAAAATTTAGAATTCATCTCACATGCATCTACATGATCTGGAAAAGTCTTTTTAAGTAAGCCCAGAGATCAGAAAAATGGTACATGGCCTACAGTGTGAATACCACCACCAAGACCTACTAAACCTACAAACCTGCATACCACACTCCCGAGTCTAACAAAATCCTATTATTGTTCCATTTCTTCAAATGTTTGAGCTTTGCTTGTTTTGGTATTTACCCCCCGAAAAGGATCTTTCAATTTTGATTTGCTAAGCCTGTACTGCTTGAAAAATTCTATTTTCTTTCAAGTTAGTGAATCCTGACTTTTGATTCATAATTTCAACATACTTTTTTTTTTTCCAGGCTGCATGTGAAAAGAGCCTGTAATTTGCATGGTCTGAAATCGATCAGTTCATTCCAGAAATGATACACTAGAATAAGTAGGAAGCAACACTTATATTGAAGTACACCTGCAGCATTCTGAGGTCACTCCACTATAGACAGGATTGAGATCAATCCACATTATTAGCCACTTGGCTCCTTGCTCAAAAAGACCCCATTAGTAGACAATCAAAGTTGAAAATATGTTCTTAATAGCAGAGCTAGAAAAGTTTGCCCAAAAAAAGCAAGCCAAATGGCTAAGCCAAAAAAGTATTTTTCAGGAAATGCCAATAAAACTCTACATGCTGTCAAAACAGCAAAGATAGAGTGATTACAAAGGAAACTTTACAATTTTCCTAACAATAAACACCTTCTTAAAAAAAATTATCTGCCACTTGGCCTCAATTGTGATAGCTATTAATATTAGCTAGGGCAAATCCTGCAAACACATTTAACTTAAACCAACTACTTACTAATTTGGTGCAATGTTTTTAAATTTCTTCCCCAAAATGAATTTGGGGATTTTCTTCAAAATTGGCTTATAATATTTAATTTTGTATATATTAGAGCCGCTTCCATGAGGAATCACCACTCTACGGAAAAACTTTTACCCAAAGTATTTTGCCCTTCTTGGAAAATGTTCACTTTATCAGATTAAGAATCAACTCAAAAGGAACAGGGAACAAGCATAAAATATAAAAGTACAAAAAAAAACAAAAAAGCTACGATTTGGGAGCCACATTTTTGAAGCCCAAAAATAGCCTTTGTGAAGAAAAAAAGCCATCGTGATAATGTAGAAACCTTTAGAGAAGTGCACTGTTCTTCATGCAGCAGATAATATTGATGTTGGCCAAAATTCCTTATGAAAATCCATGAGACTTTTTAAAAAAGTGAGACTCATAGGTAAGTAGCAGTATTGGCTTCCTAAACTGTGACAATACCCCTCATCGGCACACCACCAGATGCCAGTCAAGTCATTTTGTCATTTCTTAACAATAAATATTAACTTAAAAATATCTAAAGCACAAGAGTGACATCAGAATAATTAACTATAGTCTCTTCTGACATAAGCCGAGACTTAACCAGTAAAACAAGAAGCAAACAAGCCAAACGTTGACAAAGAAAACCAACCAAGAGAGCCCTTAGGCTTAACATGGCTATGAGATTAGTCAAGGAACACCATGTAAGATACACTACACATAAGGTACTGATTTTACTGTGTGAGTGATGAAAGAAGTCAATATAAATGATCAGTGTTTATACACAGATCACATTTCCATAGCCAAAGGATAAAATCCTAAGAAAACTGTTACTGGAATGAAGAGTTTTAGAATTAAATTACCATTTTGTGATTACTTAACATACTCATTTTTAATAGATTGTGTCCTTTAAATATAACCTTCTTTTTAAAAATGTGTTATATTTGAGATGAAAAAGTTATTTTTTTTCCCTACAGGAACACATCTCTAATTTTTCATTGGCATAACAGTTGGGAGTTATGACTCACAAATAAATGCACCAAGTCAGATTGCAAGATTTCAGAAGGAATTTAAGAGTTTACTCTGGTCCATCTTCACAATCTTTACAATGAGCAGCTATTGAGAAATACTTTAATCATGGATATACAGCTTGTTAAATCTGACTTCTATGCCTTGCAGGCCAATTTACATTAAGACCTGTTTAAATGAAGTTACAATTATATTTGACTTAGTTGATATGATCTAGGGATATAAAATTGCTAGAACAGCTGAAAATATAAAATCAAGTGTGATGCAATTATTCATTAGTTATATACACATGTAACCTAAGACGTTTTCTCAATTTTCATCCTATTTACAGTATTCCAGAAAGGTTTCTTAAATGTGTACAAACTGATCCTTAAATTTTTATTATGCATTAATTTTTATATAACTTCTGAGTGGCTAGTTCAAAGGATGTCGGCTTCTTTTTTTCCCTACTCTAGAGCCTTCCTATGGCACCATCCCACAAGTCCATCCTTGAGGCTATATTACAGGGGAAAGCTCCGTATAGTAAGGTCATTTGATCCTTCAGGAAACAGGCCCTGTCTAATGGGAACCAAGATATCTCACTAGATACTAAATGTGGCTCCATGCAATAGTGCCATGGCAACATTCCAACGCACGGGATTTATTTTATTTTTTTTACTTTGACTTGCTAACTGCGAATAAGGTGAAATTAGATAACCATCATTAAACATAAAATATAGAGCATGACTAGGTAGCAGTGTTACAGGTGTTATTGGATATAGACAATTACAGCACAGAGGCAATAATACATGAAGATTACAAATCTTTTTCCTTCAATCTTGGGCAGATCATTTCATGATAACATCAAAATACATATAAAATCATACCAATCCTTGTGCAATGCAAATCTTTGTTATCCACAATATATAGATGTACTAACTGGGAAATAAATTCTGCATTTGATTTAATTTTCACATGAATTTCACTTAAACAAATAGTAGTTAACTAATCCTTGTGGATTTTTAAATTTTAGGATGTGAGTTACACATAAATGGATCTCTAATCTTAAATGAGGTAGCATATTCGAACACTCAATATATTCTTTCTTTTAAACTGTCAAAACTACATTTACTGCTATGTCAACCTAAAGCATCTACAATTTAAATTTAACCTTTTTGAGACACCTAGAGGTTAACAGTATGCTCACATGAATGCAGATATTATAATGCCTGCCATAGATCACAGAATATACAGGAATAATGATTTTTCTATAACTTAGTGATCAGAGAACATAATACACAGTAACGACAAACAGCATTCTTTCAAGTCTTTCCCTCAATAGTTTACCAAACGCAACATAATGTAGGAAATTCAGGTGTAGAACGGATTTATTTTTTCACATTTCCTTTTCATTTTATATTCTGAAATACAATCTAATTCTTTAGAACACAGAGCCCTGCCACTGTCTCTGCTGTAACTCCAGGTAGAAGAGGACTGTTAGGTGTGTCAAATACTGTAGCCAGTTGATATATTCAGCAGCTTACATTATCACTTAAACACACAAAGAAGATTTATACAGACCTCCTTTGTAACTGATCGTTCCAAAAATCTAGACAAATATGAAGATGAAAGTACTTTGGTTTCCTCCCATGTGTGCAAATAGAAAAGATGAGCTTTGGAGAAACACATGGATACCACCTGCAAAACAACTGTATGATTACAAACATAATAGGCCTGGTTTGCATTCTCCTCCTCACCCCTTTGAAGTTAATAAGAGCTTTGTAAATTCAGGGTGTGCATAGGGATAAATATTAAGTCAGATGAAGTTTGAGTCTCCTCTTCCCTTAAAATACATACATATATTCTTAGCCAGTGCACATTTCTTTGAATTACCAAATTAGATTCCACTGACATAATTATAATGTCTGAAACATATGGATTATTTAGTATGTATTTGTTCTAAATATGGTTAACTACAGTGTGCCTATATGGTAAAACACATTTACAAAAAAATGTATTATACCCCTTTGTTTTTTCCTCTCCCTTTTCTCTTCCTCAATAACATGACATCTAATTTCATACTCAGAAATTTCCAGGCTGGGACAGTTGTTCTTAGGAATAAATCCCAAGTGTATCTGATTGACTTTTACATACTCACAAAATATGACTGACTTTGATCTTTCAAACTTCTTCTTTACCACTATTCCAATGCACACCTCTATCTCCCAATACTGCACCTTTTCCCTGTTGAGGGACAGAAAATGCCCATGACTACTTCAGAGCAATTAACACTTGTTCTTCATGTTCCCTAACAGGCTGTCCCTTCACCACTGGGTAATTCATACAAATCTTAAAGAGCCAACGAGGTGTCATAAGCAACAATATTGAAAATCAGGGGCCAAGGAAAATTAATTCCACCTCTGTCACTTACTACTTGGGTACTAACTAGTTGTCACCTTGGACAAACTGTTTTGCCCCTGCCACCTTATCTTTGGCACACAGCTCTATCTGAAACAGTGTAGGATACCGTTACAAGTGTAAACTCCAGAGTCAGGTCTGCAACTTTGTCGTTAGGTGACCAGAACAATCCCTTTAACTATTATGTGCCTCAATTTTTTCATCTGATAAAAAAGAGATAATACTGTGTTTCCCTGAAAATAAGACCTAACTGGAAAGTAAGCCCTAGCATGATTTTTCAGGATGACATCCCCTGAACATAAGCCCTAATGTGCCTTTTGGAACAAAAATTAATGTAAGACCAGGTCTTAGTTTAGGAGAAACACAGTAGCTCCCACTAAATAGATCACAGAATATACAGGAATAATGATTCCCACTAAGTAAGGTTGAAAATTGGATGCATTAAGGTATATATAAAGTGCTTAGAAGAGCAGCACACAGTAAATACTATGAAAGTATTGGTTATTACTGTTCATTAAGGGTGGATGATCTCTAGATTCATTTCATTTCTAATTATTTCATGAGCCTGGGTTTCTAGTTCCAAGTCATGTTTCATTTTCTTCATGAAGCCATTCTCAACTATTCCTTTCTATATTGATCTTTTACTTTAAAAACCAAAAGAAACAACAACAACAACAACAACAAAAACCTATAGAATTTATGGTCTGTACTATTCATTTAATTTACAATCATATAGTATTTTTATTATTAATCTTATAGTAATGGTGTCAATAATTATGAATGCCCTGACTTCTTTTATCTTTGTTCCACATCTACAGCATCCTTACTATTAGGTGCGCCTTTGCAAGCTGAGAAAATGGAAATACTGGGAGACTAAGTGACTCACCAAGGTCACCCAGCTAAAAAAGTAGCAGACAGGGGGCATGGTGCCTAACTAGTAGCACTCCAGAACCTGCATGCTTGGCTGTTATATTTACTCCTCACTCTACTGTATCTTAACTATCGTCAGCATGTTTGCCCCTCTTTGTCCAAACTTCCTAGTAGGCTTCTTGAAGTCAAGGATCATGAGTCTTTTTTTTTTATACATATTTTTGTTCATGCAAATTTTATCCTATGTAAATAAATACTTAAATATCTAACTATATTTACCTTGGCATTAAAACTACGCAAGTAATTAGTGCAGTTTCTAAAATGAAATGACTCTCTAAGCCATGGTTTAAAAATAGTTTGGTCTGTGGAACCATTTTTTTTTTCCAGTTAGTAGTCATGAATACAGTGTTCATCCTTTTTTTTTTTTTTTTTTAAGTGTGTTTTTCCAGGACTCATCAGGTCCAAGTCAAGTAGTTGTTTCAATTTACTTGAGGTCATGGAAGGCTCAGCTCACAATGGCCCATATCAGAATTGAACTGGCAACCCTGTTGTTAAGAACACTGTACTCTAAACAACTGAGCCATCCGGCTGCCCCCACAGTGTCCATCCTTTTAATTAAACGAAATATTTAGAGCAGTGTATATAGACAACCTACTACACAAATTAGAGAAAGAACAGGGTCTTCCACAAATTTGTAATGTATATGCTACCACAGCTGTAGAGTTTCCTCCTTTTGGATTGGTACAAGGAGTATAATGGAAAGGAGTGTGATATTTACTTTTTGGAGAAAAATCTATTCATTATATCTATCTGGGGAAGATATACCAACTACCTGCTTGTGGTAGGGAGCAGGAATATCACAAACCAACATTTTTCAATGCTAGCCCAAACAAATGCAATCATTCTGAGTTATTTTTAACTGTATTATTGGCATTACTGTTCTGAAACTGTTACTGTAGCTTACGAAATTCTCTGTCCTCAGAAGGGTGCATGTATTAAATAGATATTGATAATGTCTTACTCTATAGAGCTACTGAGTTATCAAACACTAACCTGTGTGCCAAAATCTTGACATAAAATATCTCATTTAATCATTGCATTAACCCATTTACTTTTGACTTTTGCTTACAAGGTTTAAAGATGTTAGATAATAGCCCAAGATCACTAATATGATAAATAGGGGAACTAAGATTTGAACCTAGACATGTTGGATCCAAAGCTGACATGTTGCTTTGTGAAATTATAGCTACTTTAAGATCTTCAGTGCTGAACAATCCTCTGATGTTAGTAATTCTAGTTTTTGTTTGTTTATCTTTTTGGTTTTTTTTTTAGGTATAACTAGAATCTACTTTTCTTAAATTTAGCATGCAGTGTCCAATTGTTGGGTTAAACATATCTGGTCCGGTAGAAGTTCAGCCACTGCCTGATAATTGATTCATTGTAGTAGCTATTTTATAAGGATGATCTTAGGTCATTCACAATTTAAGCAGCCAATTACTTTGAAATGAGTTTCCAGAGGCCACACCTAAAGCTGAATATCATTCCATTGCAAGTAGTATTACAACAAGGGTTCTGTGGATTCATTTTTATTATTTAAATAAGAAATGATCATAACATTAGCACCTTTCTAATATAGTTCTCATTTTGATTATTGCTATTTAACTAGTAAAATTTGTTTTTCAGGCTGAGTGAACACTATAATTATTATTGCTTTGCATTGTAAAGGTTGCATCTTAATTGAAAAATCAACGCTTTTTTTTCCCTTTCAATGACTACATCAGTTTCCAAATCAACAAAAATATTGAAGATGCAGGCAATTTTCCTAGACCCACAAATTAGGGTGTCCTTGATCAATCAGAATCCATAACCTGTAATCTTAAACATAACATGGTAACTGATCTTACAAGCAGGCCTGTATTTCAAGTACAAAATGTCTCCAGCTCAACTTTCTCTTCATGAATTCTCATTGTCAAAAATGATAGCAGGCTTGAACAAACAACACTTCTAAGCATCTTCTGACAGCATCACTGTGTATATGCACTGAGTTGCCTAACGTGATAAACCGTAAAAGGACAAGCTGTTCTCATAACTATTTCACAGTATGTGTTGATACAGCCTATAAGCTGGTAGGTATAGTTTTAATTTCTGAGCACGGCAAAAACAAACAAATTAAAAAAAAAAAAAGTTAAGTGGATCAAAATGAATGCATTTGTGATATATGAATTATGTATTTTGTATATATTTGAATATATATAGAAAATGTATATAGAATGCTTGCTATTTGCCAGACATATGTAGCACTTACATATTTCATATAAACATGCACAATTTACCCTAATACTCAAATTACCCTAGGGAAAAGTAACATTATTATTTCTGTTTGAAGTAAGAGGACACTGAGGCTCAATGATCTTAAATTGCTTATATCGTACAAGGTCACACACCTAGTAAAGAGCAGAAATTGGAACTCAAATGTCCTAGGTCCAATACCTTGCTCTTATACAGTACACCATATTCAGTCCCCTGAAAGAATTACATCACATTTATATTATGACTGTAGTGCATAAGCACTAATACTATAAAATGACATGGATAGATATTTTTAAAAGCAGTATCAGACAAAATGCCAAATACAATGTTCACTTAATCTCAGTATAATATTAGCAAATGTTTCCGGCCAAATTATACAATGTCCAAAGACAAAGTGTCCAAAATGAAAATTTAAAAATTTTCCTTTGAGAGCATAATTATTTTGTTAAGCAAACGTTCAGGATTCCTAAAGCTCATGGCTTCTGTATACATAGGACTTAACCACACTTCTACAATTCAAAGCATGGGGATGAAGATTTCCATAGCGTTACAGGGAACTTAGAGGGCTGTCTAACTAGAAGAACTCCATAAACAATAAGAAATATTTTTGGCGCTTTCCATTTTCCTTGATCTTATACAAACATAAATTTCAGTATGCATACATGCATATGGCAAAAATATTTGTATGTGTTTTATTCACTTGTATAGTCATAGCATTTGAATGAATGATTAGTACATTTTGTTGGGATGTAACCAGAGAAAAATGTTGCAAGCTGAGTCCTGGTTCTGCCATTCACTATCTGAGACTTTGGGAATCACAATAAACCTGTATGAGGCTTAGATCTGCCCCGCTTACATTCCAGGGCCAATGTGAGAAGCAAGTAAGATGTGGGATGTGAAAAAGATCTATGAATTTAAATTGCTAAACAAATATAAGAGATTAGTATTATCACTAATATTATTTTTATCTTTTATTCCATAGCACCTAGTATAATGTGTGGCACTATGAATATCTGTTAAACTTAGTTTTCATATTTAAAAAAAAAAAAGCCATGGAAGAAATTTAACTAAAAGAACAAGCTGCATTTTACCAAAATAAAGATGTCAAATCTTAACATTCTAAAACTATTATCCATTTAACTATATAATTAATATTAAAATAAGAGTAGATATTTTATTTCATAATCACAGCACCTGTATCTATTTCACAACGTGTATAATTACTGAAATTTTACGGTAGAGATTTAGGAAGTATTTTAATACCAGTTCTAACCTGCCCCCCCAAAAAAAGAAAAAGTTTTATATATTTAGAAAAAGAGAAGTTTGCTGATGATTAGAATTTGACAAAAATGTTAAGAAAAGTGAGAATGCAATATTTTAAATTAAAGGCAGATGAAGTCATTTGTATGTGTAGATCTGTTTCTGTGTCCATCACACATACAAAAATCCCTATGACTACATCCAAATGTACATAAGATAGGTCTATACATTCCATAAGCACATTCTCCAAATCTCCAGAAATTGCCATTTAAAAACTAAGGACCTAAATTTCTACTTTGATCAACGGGACACCTTTATCACAAGATGGGCATGACTGAAGTTTATTGATTAGCTGATAACCTTCTAATATACCAATCTTTAATCTGCAATACAACAGTGAAGGAGAGCAGAGTTTTCAAAAAGGAAAACAGGGTTTGATTACCCTAGAAGAAAACAAGAACATGAAGAGACTCAGGAAGGCAAAAACATCCAGAAAAACAGAGCAAGACATCCAGTTACTTAACTTTCCCTGCAGATCGTGAGTTGAGATAACTGTGTCACCTGACAGTCTAGCCTCAGTGCCAAGGACTAGAGAGTCAAATCAAATCAACATAATAAGGCTGTTGTGTCCAGGAGGATGGAGAAAAACAACCTCAAACAGCAGCAAAAGTTCATTTCACAGCATGACCGTCATTTCAAAGGAAAAGCTAACATTAATAAAGGGTTTACTTCAATGTTATCCATACATCTTGATAGGAATGAGCCACTTTTAATGGAGTCCAGTGACTTGGTAGTGTTTGACAGAATTTTCACAGACAACTCTATGGCTGGAAGGAAATCTAAGAAGAGCATCTTATGGTTAAGGACTGAATGTCAGTGTTAAAAGTTCAGGGGGAAAAGTAAACAAAGGGGGAGATAAAGTTTCTTTCTGATCAAAATGTATCCAGAAGTTTGAACTGGTTTGTAAATCTTGACCATACTTAATGTGAAAAACTTAACAGTATCTAGACCTACACTAAAATTGGTAGTTAAACAAAAGCATGGCATAAAGATGTGTCAAACTGAATTCATTCCTTTACCCAACAAATACATATATTGTGCTAGTGAGACAAAGGAGTTTAAAAGGGCCTTCTTTAACAAGAAAACAGTTGAAAACATATTTCTTATTCTAGTCACTAATCGGTGAAAGTATATGGGTTCGTATAATTCTTAATTTGCTATTTCCCCAACACACAAGTAAGAACATACAATATTTCTTGTAAAATTAGACAGACCAATAACCTTTTTGGATTTCAGTTTGTCACCTTAAAATAGGAGTTTTAATATCATTAATCTACAATGTCTCTGCAAGCTGCAGCATTAGGATTTTCATGAATATTTACTACCACTTTGGGAATTCCATGAATACTGCTACTATGACTAGTACTCTACTACTACATCTACTGCTGCTACTAGTATTACTGTATTAATTGTTCAAACAGACCTTCTCCCCCAGTGAGAAAAATGTTCCATGTCTGAAATATTTCAGAGGTCAAAAACTGTACATAAACAATATGTAAGTTCTAGACAAGTAAGATAAAATCTTTGAGGCAGGGAAATACAAGCACTGTAGCCTAGATGAGAATCGGCGCAGTTCCCCAGTACCAAGTCCTCCCATCTTGCTTTCTCACAGCTATTAGCTCAAACAAGTACCCAGAAAATCTTGAGACAAACCCCTATGAAAAAGTTCTCTAGGTCTCTCTCAGTTATATCATACCTGGATAGAAAACTTTTCAAACAACATCAATGTTCTGTATGAATAACATTCTTCTTGGTAATGTAGATTTTTTTTTTCAAGAGTAAAACAGTTTTGAAACCTTCAAGTGGGCTGAGTACTGGCTCTTAGAGAAGGAAGACCTCCACAGAGTAAGCAAGTATCAGCTGGGGAGCCAAGCCAGTAATTTCAGTCATCCCCTGCCTCAGTCAGTCATACAATTATTTTCTATATAAAATGGGGATAATACCAAGTCATTTCAGAGTATTTGTACTAAGTAGAAATTACTGAGAAATGTATTGTGAGTCTCAAATAACATTTATTAGTCAGCCCTAATCTGATAAATGAGACTTAGCTCTAATGTTACATAAATGCAAACAGCTTCCCATTACCCCTCAAAGAAAAATGAAACATGTGGAAAATAAAGGCAGGTATGTGTATTAGATTTCAAACAACTTAATATGAAATGAATATATTAAAAAGAAAAGTTTCTAAATACCAAAAAGCTATTCATTCAATTCAATTCAATATTCACTGAGCACCCACAACATGTGAATTGTAGGAGGATAAGTAGGACATGATCCATCCTCTACAAGTCAACTGAAAGAATTGAAATTGAGATGTATATAAAGCACTTATGGGCGCATAGAAATCATTAATTCTGACTAAAGTAATCAGAGAATAATGACATCTGAACTGAATCTTAAAGAACAAGTATGATCTCAAAAAGTAGGAGAGGTCAATATTCTGTGTATACAATGATTAACATCAGAGTACATAATGTCTAGAGAGCTATAAGATATTTTTCTTAGTCTCCCATCACAGGGATTTAGGCATAGGCGAAAGAGGCATGAACACAGACACGGAGAGTCGTCCACTGGAAAATCCAGTGGCCACACCTTTAAGCAGAGCACATTTTCTTCAGAATGTAAAAGATCAGCATCTGAATATACAATGATTATGTGTAGATACTGACCCCTATACAATTTCACATCCCTTGACCTAGGATGAATTAAGACTATATATCAGTTACATACAGTTAAGAACGTAAGTTGCACGAGAGCAGAGGTACTTTTCTTGTCTGTTCACCAATGTATCACCAGTGCCTAGACAGAACATGACATAATAGGCTCAAAATATATTTGGTGACTAAATAAACTTTTAGGGTCTTAGAAACTTATAAACCTACTTAGCATCCTCAAAAAAAAAATCCCTCTGTAGAAATATGTATCAATAAATAAATGAAATGAAAATCTCATAAGTAGAATAAGAATTGTTACACTACGAAGACTTATTTTTCCTATTTTTAAATCATAAAAATTAAGAAAATGACCGGGCTTGCATGAGTAAGAATACAAGCATTGTAATTTTGCAAACAGAAATATGAATATAAGATTTCCCTATAAGAAAACATAAATAAAGGAACATTCACAATTCAAACTTCTTCTCCAGGATCTAAAAATCACTCCTAACAGGATTACACAGCCAAAAGCTAGGAGGAACCATGAAACAAACCTCTGAATGATTTAACAATGTGGCATCTATAGCAAAATGAACCTCTTTGCTGAACCTTAGATTTAAATAAGGCTTAAAGATAGCATTAAAAATGATTACACCAAAGAACTTTTTCTTAAAGTTTAATCAGACATTGTATAAACAGGATTTTTAATCTAGCTTTTCATGATACATTGTTAATAATTGAGTTCTTGAGTTAACATCTCCCTCACCTAACATCAAATGCAAGTAGTCCTTATTGGGGTATAATTAATTACATTTTAGAAAGCAACCATATAACACCAACCATTTTACTCACTGAGACACAACACAAACTTTCATTAGGAGAAAATTCAATAACAGACAGAAGCAAATATGCACTGTGCATATTAAGTGCATGTTCAATGTTATAAAAGAGAAACAATGGGGAAAAGAATTATATAAAAACCCATAAAAACACTAAACATGCAATTATGACATAAAGATTAAATTTAACTTAGATTATTTCCTCTTTATATCTGATTTCATGAAATTTACATATTCTATGAAATGACGGCCCCAAAACATACTTATTTTCATGACTACTTTGGCTTTATTTGCAAATACTAATAAATGTGTTGGAACACTATACTTAAGTGTATGTATATGTATTAAAAATCCTGAAACAAAGAATATTTGGTTCTGCAAATAATTTTCCACCTTCATCCTTCACCTAATTTTCCAACAAATACTGTTTGGGTCTTAGACTAATAAGTCCAGTTAATGTATAACAATATACTTATTTAATATTGAGTAAGGTTCAACCAACGATGGCACAGACCTTTTTCTCAAAATAATTTGTTACTAATTATAGGCAGGGCGAGTGAAAAGTATTTGTTGACATACGTCCTTTGAGCATGCTTCTAAGGTCAATTTCTAGTATGATTTGTTATACTAAAGACAAAATTAAGAGGATAAATAAAATAGGAAAGAAAAAGCTAAAAACCTGTGATATATAATTTCAGCTTTCAGCTATAAATGGAGCAAACCTCAGTTTTGCGGGGGGTTGGGGGAGGTTGTTGCTTTGTTTTTTTCAGTTTTTATTTTGGCATTAAGCCTGAACTACTATCCATCTTAGGAAGAATTAACAAGTAAAACAATTGTTTTAAAAAAGGCTCTATTAATACAAACTTTATTAACATGGATGTAATTTTCTAGCTATAAGTACATTGTCATTTATAATAATTTCTATTTCTCCATTTGTTCCCATTCATTATGTTTTTTCTAAAGTTCACTTTTAAATCCGAGCAAGAATTCACCACCATACTTAGATATTACAGTTTTATTTTTTTCCAAGTGTGGAAAAAATATTATAGGAAAGCATGTCCTGTGCCTGAGAGATTATTTCTTTGTCATAAGTAAATAAAGGTTAACTGACATGCCCGTGGTGTATGATTTAGATTTTGTTTCTTCTATTGAACTTAATCTATACCTGGGAGCTTATCTAAAACAACATTTCTTGCAAGATATAGCTTTTATCCCCACTAGGTTTCTCTTTTGATTTGAAAAGTATGTTCCTTGTGAAACAATCAAACACCAAACTAAAATGTCTGTTTTGCTGAAAAGGGGACCACTGGACTCTAACCTGTGACAAGACACGGGGCAGATGGGCACCACCCATGGAAACGTGAGCTACCGGATGACGAGACGTCCTACTGATTGAGCCTGGAACAGGGTGGTTCCTCAGGGCTCTTCAACCAGAGTTGGGAAGATTTCACACGTTTACTAGTCTTTCTGACTTCAAATTGATTCTAGTATGACAGGGATCTAGAGTCTGCAGTGACTTTCTCATAGCTAAGGGTAAGAGAAAATAAATAGAAACCAGTCTTTGGAATTGGAAAATACAACTAACTCTAGCAAAGACGACAAAAATAAAGAAAGTATTTTAACAATATCATTTTTGCATACACTTCATTTCTAATTTCCTAGAATATTCAAATAATACAATGACAATATATTACTTATATAAATAATTTCAGAAAGTGTATTGCATAATGAATTGTGCACGTGTATGAGGAGCAGTGTCCATCTCACGACTTAATGGCAAAAGACTGACACTGCCCACTTTATTCTACAAATAAGTAAATAAATGACAGAACAAGTAAAATGTCTAACTTTGTGTTCCACGGAACGCCTGCATCAGAATCATCAAAAAGCTCGTTAGAAATCTGGGGGCCCAATTTCAAACCTAAAAAGTCAAACTCTCACAAGATCAGAAACACAAAACTGCATTTGAACAAGCTTCCCAAATGATTCTTAGTCATAGTCACATGTAAAATTACTGGACTCCTGCAGAATTACATAATTCATCACTTCCAGGAAAATAATTAAAACTCACCCACAGTGTTTCTCTATAAGGCAACAGATAAAATCTGATAAATCAAGAAGTTGTAGTACAAGCATATTACTTAGTGGTTGCCTATATAGAATAAAAATGGGGAACGATTTTGTGGGGTTGTTTTCCTACTCTATGAATATATTGTTTTGATACAATTTAAACTAGAAAAAAAGAAAAAAAGCCGAAGACAAAAAACAAAGCAACAAACGGACACCAACCAAAATAACAACAAAAACCCATCCACACAGGACCCAGAACCTTTAAGAGCCAGCTATTGCTTCGAGCTCAGGCACGCTATCTCAGATGAGGAAACAGGAGACAATTCATCTCTGAATGGAAAGCTTGAGTCTGACTGCAGTGACATGTTTAAATAGGTCTCTTTTTTTTTTTTTAAGAAAACAAAACATAGTAACAAATTCATGTCCTCAAATCTCAGAAATGGAATTACTCTGAATGTGTGCTCACCTTCTGGTAAAAGCAGTCAGAGGAATGAAAAGACAAAGTCTTTCTCATCAATCATACCCCAAAATTTAATCAGGCAAGAAAGGTTTTCAAATTAGTAACAAAAAGTAAAGTTTTATAAACTACTCACTGTATGTGTAGAAAGGAACAGAAGGCAGCAAGGCAGCTTAGAATAAAGGCAAAAAATTAAGAAACAAACTATATATGGAACTTTTCCTCTCTGGGGCAAGCCCATGTTAATGTAAATTATTCAGTGAGGGTCTACATAGGTGAGGTCTACATAGGTGAGGGTCTACATAGGTGAGGTCTACAATCAGTGAGGTCTGATTTCAGTTTTTTTTAAGAAGCAGATTTGTAACAATAATCTAAGTTATTTTTTCCCCACTTCACCGTTCAAGAAAAGTGTGACCCTCTAAAAAAATCCCTAAGAAAATGAAGCCTAGCTATGCCTTCTGTTCACTTGAACAAAGCATCACCCATGTATGGCTTTAAACAGTCAAGTACCCACATACCAGTTTGTCTTGATTATTTTCAGATGGGTCACTAGGATTGTAGGACAAATTTCAGTGAAAGCATAGAAATTTGCAAACTTTCTATATTTACTCTATAAATATGTCAGAGAAGAGTCAAGATTATTTTTCCTTTAATGACATTATTCACATTGACTTGCATCCCAGTGTCCTTTCTTTAGTATAAGAAAAAGGACTAGAGTTACAAGGATCTGTCCTGCCAGACATTTTATAGAACCCTGGATATACCCCCGCGATTGTTCTGTGAGGATGCAGCATGTAAATGTGAACATCAACTATTACATGAATCACTATAAAGAAAACACTGAAAGGAACTAATGCAACTGATGGAAACAAACTAGAAAAGTAGTAACACATAACTTTGAAATGAAGAAAATGAGAGGTGGTAGATTTTAAAAGATTAGTGATATGACTAAATTTAAAGTATATAATGTAACATATAAGATCACTGATATATTAAAACACAGGATTTAGAAAAACTCAGTTTACAAACAAATTTGTATTTTGGAAAAATAAGGCTCATCCATGTTCTAAATAATTTTTAAATTCTCTTTTCTGAAGAGATACAATTCTACTTCCTCTGGAGTAAAGCACATCCTAAGGTAATTCTTTTCTTTTTCCCCCAGGAGAGTGCCTGAGTTCTAAAAAGATTTGTTTCTAAGAAACAAATAATTTGTTAGAGTTACATAATTGTTTCTCTTAGCCTTCATGCATTTCTTAGGAGGTACTTATAGGAAGGTTTGTTTTTTTGTTTGTTTTCGTATGTCTATACGTGCTTCAAAAGTCAGCATCCTTCAAAGGTTAGCAAGCTATCGTGTAACACCATTAGACTCCAGATTTCCAATTGATATATTCCATAAATAAAAATAAAGAATGCTCGGGAATATTTTTAGAAAATGCCCAAGTGTTATGGTTTAATCTCACTTTCACAATTTTTGAATGCTCTATTCTGTAATCTTCTATATATATTCACACATGTTATAGTCAAATGTATGTTCTATAATCTGGTGTTGAGCAGAATTTTGCAGTTCATTTTCCTAACCTATATTTACCAAAGGGCTAAAGCAGTAAAAGCAAAAGCAAAAGCATTTTATTTGATTGAGGCATGAAAGAAAATCTGATTATTCACATTTGAAAAAATAGGCCCATAGAATTTATAAACAGGCCACACAGGTGGAAGGGAGTTTCTTTCTATCCCGAGAGATAGGATGCCTCTGTCCATTCCCAGATAGACAAGATTCAAACATTTGTAAAGGGCATTTAGGAGACAATACAACCTTCCAGTTCCAATATTTGATAAACTTCTCCATCCAAAAATCCTCCTTAGAATAGAATCCATATAACCTATTGCTCTTTTTTAAAAATTTCTCTCTTGTTCCGTCTTCAATGAAGAAGATTGAAACTAGATGGTCATCATCATCTTAACAATAGTCCTTTATGTCAGTCAAACCTTGAAATAAAGCATGCCTCCACTTTCTTTTCAGTAGACTGTTTCAGATTTCATTTTACCTTTGTTTACAGGTTCCCTTTATGATTAGTTGCTTTATTCACAAGTCTCACAGTCCTATTTGTTAAACTGTAAATATTCACTAATTGAAGTAAACTAAAATTTCGGCATTCTGAAATTGTTTGGTTAAACATTCATGGGTTCAGCATCTTTTTCTAGAATGAGATTATATGTATTCCTTGAAGGCACGATCATGTTTCTACCTTAATAAGGGAATTAAGACTTTGAAAATACCTAGGAGGAAATAAGCACTAAACAGCTGACTGTGATTTTGATGACAATTTTACTTATTGTGCTTTTATAACATGCAAGCCATACTGAATATAACATACGCCTAATTCTCAAGAAGTTCAGACTTATCAAAGACATGTATCTAAAATATTATACTATAATAAACACAACATACGAGATGGTATAAAGTCTAACTCTGTAGGGTAAAGATGGCAAAGGAAAGGTCAAGAAAGATTTCAATGAGATGAAGTCTAAACTGAGTCTGCAGAATCATCAGACCGTGAGGCAAAAGTGAAAAAAAGTATTCAAGCAAAACTAACATGTGCAAAGACAAAAAGGCATAAAATAGCTCACTCTAAAGAACTGAAAAATAAGAAGGGCTCGAGCTCAGAGAATGGGGAGAAACAGGGTGCTGGAATAACAAGAGTTAAAACTAAAACTGTAGTCCAGGTTCAGGTCATAGAAAAATGTTCTGTATAGTTAAAGACTTAGGACTTTGTCCTGAAAGAAGTTTCAGGAGAAAATTAACAAGGGTAGACGGCTGTGTGATAATGCCTCTTCAGAGAATAGACTGGAAGGAGGGAAAATGGAAAGCAAGGCGGATTCACAAGTTCAGTCTAAGCAGACTGCAGGTATGAACTAAGAAAGTAAAACAAAGATGGAGTAAGGCCATGAGATTAAGATATTTTTGAAAGGTAGACTCAACAGTTTGGCAGCAATTGGAAGTTAATGGTAAAGAACGGAAGGGACTGAAGATAAATCAAAGGTTTTCAGCTTGAATGGTGAGGCCATCAACTTAGAAAGGCAACAACAGAACAAGAAGAGAGATGTTAGTCAGAAAAAATAATGATTTCAACATTGGATTTACTGAGTGAATTGTCTGTGGAGCAGCACATTGATGGTTGGGGTTGCTGTGTGAATCGTGTTTTATGCTGTCACTAAGCTGAGGGCTGAGGGGTGAGTCCAGCGGTGTCGCTTTTTTCTAATTTGCACAAGGACCCCAGTGATGGGTCAGGGAAGATGCCCAGTAGGTAGGGCAGAGTGAGACCCAGGCTAGAGGTAACAATGTGGGAGAGCTAGCCACATGTGTCTATTTAAATTTAAAGTCACAATAACTAAATAAAATTAAAAATTCATTTCTTCAGTCCCATTAGCCACATTCCATGTGTTCAGTGACCATTGTGATTAAGGCTACTGTATCAAATGGTATAGATATAGGTTATTTCCATCATCACAGAAAGATTTGTGGGACAGTGCTGGCATGGCACATGTGAAATAAGAGGAAAGGCCTGGGAACAGAACCCCAGGAATGAGAAGGCAAGGAAGATGAGCAGAGTAAGGAGAAGGAATTGAAGGAATAAACAAAGAAAGGGAGGATCATACCCCGTGACCAAGAGAAGAGTGTTCAAGGAGACGGAATGGTGAAGAATAAGAAAAGCTGAAAAAAGGTCAAATAAGGAGTAAACAATTCCTTAAGATAGCTATTTTACCCTGGCATTTGGTATAGTGTTAGAACCATGACCAATTTCTTCAGATGTAAAATGACTCAATGAGATGAATTCTCCCACTCAGATGATAGGCTTAGCTTTTAGAAAGAACTCAAGTGCCCCACAGGAAGAAAAATATTGGAAATGTGACCATTCTCTTCCCACACTTTAATGAAGGGGAGGCCTTGCCTAGCCGTCATCCTTAGCTATCATCCTTCTGGGAGTTTCTAAGAGTCTCTAATTAAGGTATATATCATTATGGTATAGATTTCTTGAAATCATATAGCTAATAACTATATCCAGACATCAAGCAACACACAAAATTCTCTTCTCATATCAAAAATCAAGAGGCTAGAATAGCAGTTACCACGGGCTAGGGGAAGGGGCGAATGAGGAGTTATTTTTTCAGTAAGTACAGTTTCACTATGGGATCATGAGAAAGTTCTGGAGATGGGTGGTGTTTAGGTTTGGACAGCAAGGTGAGTGCCACTGAACTACACACTTAAAAATGGTTAAAATGGCAAATTTTCTGTTATATGTATTTTACCACAAGCGGGGAGGGGGGGGTGGGGAAACAGTGAAGCTGAACTAAAAACATTTAACATGGAAGAGAATCTGGAAGAAATCTCTTACAACTCTTGACACATGGAAAATTTAAGATACCAAACATAAAAGTTGAAAACAATGCTCATAAACATCTGTTACTTAAAGTAACATAGGTGTTTGTAATAGATTTATGATGTTGGACGTAAAAATATGGGTTTGATAAGTTGTCAGATATCAAGCATATTTTGTTGCTGTTGATATTGCCTCATGTGAAAACGTCAATGGTCTGGAAAAATGAAAACAAGTTAGAGCTTTAAATGGTGCTAACAGAACAAAAATGTATTAGGTCAGTTACATAATCAAGATGGTATTTAAACCCTTTTCTTTGCTATTGGCACCTCAGGTCAGTAGCAGCAGTTAGCTGGTAGAACCACAAAGCAAAAATATCAGAAGTAAACCCCAAGGCAACCATGTTTGTACAGGCAAAATGATCACTCTGCAATTACAGGATGGCAAGTACCCATGAATCACTCCTCCTGCATTCTCTGACAAGCCCAGAGCAAGGCTCAGGGAAACAAACTCTGAAGGGATCCTCAGAGAAGCCAATGGCTACTTCCATTTGTGTTAGTGCAACCAGGAAGCAGAAAATGAGGCTAAAAATTAAATCAAAGCAGGTGGAAGCTCATGAATGCAAAATAATACAATAAGCTAATGACTGTTAGGCCCAGCAGTTTTAGAAGTTACACAATAAATAATTTCATATGGATTTTTAACTACTGACTATCTCCCATCAATATCCAGACTTTTCCTTGGGAACATATTGAAAAACTGAAGTAAACACTTGCAGATTCATAGATCTCCCTTTGTTTTTTCTCCAAGAATATTGATCAGATACAGAGAACAGGACGATCCTATAATCAAATCAGTTTTCCTTAGCCATTATTTGGAGTTCTGCTCAGATCATACAGGGATTCTGCTGATGTCAGAACCTAATAAAGAAAATCACCTCATGACTATAAGCTACAAACACACTGACAAAATGCAAGAACAGACACTGGGAGTGGAAACCAACCAATGGCAGAGAACGAAAGAAAAAAGAGAAAAACTCAAGAGATGAGTCAAACTTTACTTACAACTTTCAGCCTGATAGTCTGGCACAAACTGCTCATCATTGTCAGGTACCTGAGCTGAAGGGGAAAAAATGAAAAAAATTAAGAGAAAACCTGCCAAGACAAGGAATATCAACTAAGATCTTTCATGTAAGATCTTTTTTAGGCTGAGATAAAATGTATTACTATTTGCCCATGAGCTCCTATTTAAAATGGTATTGATAGCAATACTTGGAAGGGGAAATAGAAATAATCATTGATGTCAACTGGAACACATGTGTCAGAAATATAATGGTGGCAGTCCCTCTGAATTTCACCTGCCAGGTAGAAATAAAAGATACATGCAAAATAAAAGAAGCTGCAGGATTTCTATGAGGTGCAGGGTTTCTTTTTGCAAGAATGGAGTAAAAAGTATTTGAATTCACCCACTGTCAGTGCTTAAGCAGCCCATTTAATGTAACCATATAATTCTTTCAAATGATGTACAGTTAACACACACACCTCTCTGCTTTATGGAAATGTCTGCTTTTGGTGTGTTCTGTCAAGTGCAAATAGACTACCATGATTAAAAACGTTTGCCTTAAATTTGGCCAAAATATGCGACCAAGTTTCTTAAATTACTGTCATTGATTTTGATCATATATAATAAAATGTTATATTTCAATTATTATGGTCATAATAATGCAAATAAGAAAAAAACTCCGTCTTTTCACGCAAAATATTTTTCTAGTGACTACCATTAACAAAAAAGAATACCATTATTTCATCAGTCCTAATGTCAAATGACTTCCTTATTTTTAGTAAAGGAAAAAATATTACTGAATAAAAAGGACTAATCACATTTGGCAGCAATCAAAACACAAGTAAACTTTTTCACTTTTACAATCATTTCATCATGGTTGATTTAAACATTAAAATAGCCTATTCCAAAATGACAGAATATTAGATAAACAAGTTTTCACATGAACACAAATGTGCATACACACACACATACAAACTACATAAAATAGAAGTTAGATTACTTTTAATTTGGTAAAAATACATGAGTGTCCTAATTAACTTTAACAGTGATCTGATCAGCTAGTTAGTATTATTTTATTAATATCTAATAATGAAACTTTTTTATCCAATCACATCATGTTAAAACAGATGTCAATTAATTTTTTTAAAAGAGCTTATTCTGTATGAGGAATGCTCATTAAAATAATCAGTCTCCGCTGAAAATGTCATGGGTTGGTAACTGAATGAGTTAAGAAAAATTCTACATAAAAAGAAAGTCTATATTTGGAAATTCTAATAAAAAGGATTACAACACACACAGAATTAAAGGTTCTTTTTACCGGCTTATTTAATAGTATTTTTTAAAATAGAATTATTTGGCTAAATAAAATTTGTTACATTATTAAGAGGAGAACTAATGATAATCTTGCCTATTATCAAAATATATGCAGCTTGACATTCAACCATTTTCTAACAACTTTCTTCTTTACACCAGTATTTAAGTTCACTAAAGGCAAATTCCGTCCTCTGTCACAAAATGAAACCAAACAAATTAAGAACTTTTTTCCAAATTATAACTGATGGCTATTTCTTCAGCCTATATTAGAAGTGTTTTCCTATTCTACTACTGTCTGATATCTAACTAACTAAAGTCATGCAAACTTCAAATCATAGTTCTATGACTTGCTAGCTGTATAAACCGTGCAACATTAGTTAACCTCTTTAACTGCATTTCACTCCTCGTTCAGTAGTGATCATACAGTTTTTTTTATAAGTATTAAACAAAATATTCTAAAGAAAATGCGAGGCAATGCCAGATATTCAAGGAAAGTTAGTTTCTTCTTTCCAAGTCTCCACCACCCACCCATTATTTTTCCATTTCACATGCAAAAAACTACTTATTAGAATGCAACTTTAGTATCTTCTAATGAGTTATATTGGACACGGATAAAAACAACTGCTAAAATTTATACATTAGCATTCTCTTAGCTATAAACATTTTTCCTGACATGACAGTAAGCTTGAGTTTTCTCAGACTTCCAAATTAAAACTGGAGGAGTAACCCTCAAAAGTTATAAAAATGTTTTTAATATCTATTTAATAAATAAAAGGAAGTAAACAGAATCAAATCCCGCATACTTTTCCCATCATAGCCACATGTTTTGGTTGTCCTTCTAAATTAAGATCTAAATAAATGTAAGTATTGAGATGCAAAAATTATCAACCACAACAATTACTATGCTTTTCAAAAACCAACATTTACAAGAACCTAATAAAAATGTAATATCCCTTTACAGGAATAGTTAAAAATAGCTGATGAGTAACAAAAGTATATTTGTAACTGAATATGCTCGTATGAATGTACTACAGGCCAGACTTTTTTTCTTACTATCATAAAACCAAGTTGCAAATCCATGATACATATCACTTCAAGAAAGACATAAAAATCTCTGATGGGTGTGTGGTGTGTGTGTTGGGACATATGTGTAAAAAAAGGCAAAACTTTAGGAACAGAAGAAACTAGAAGTTATACCTCACAAATACACAGAAAATAGCTGCATACTCGCAATTTGTAAAAAAGAATAAGAATTGCTATTTCTGTTCTAACTCCTTAACATACTGAATAAATACTTCACACTTATGCTTGAACATATTACAGAATTTTAACAAAAAACATATGACTCACATTTTCACAGAAGCTAATCTTCAGAAACTGAATAGACTAAATGAAGCAGCATGCTACTTAAACAGACAAAGGCTTAAGTCTACCTCTAATTTGAAGTTAGAGTAAAAGGAAAGCAGTTAACGAAAAACACAAGTTGGATCTGGACAAGGAAAATATGACAAAGTATTGCCACACTCGTATCATAGATTTCCTTTTTTTCCCTCTCAATTCTCGGGAATTCTGTGAAGTAGCAAACTGCAGCTGCCTAAAAATTTGTGACAAGTCATACCAACTACAAAATGGAAAATTAACAATAGAGGCCAACCTAAAAAAAGAAAAAAAGAAAGTTTGTTTTCACTACTAACTATTATAAACTATGCTTGGAATAATCACCTTTGAGAAATGAAAATGTTTCCCCACACTATGTAATTAAAGAGGAAAGGGAAGGGGAAGAAAGGAGAAGAGGGGAAAGTATATACCAAAAGACCAATAAAAGGCTTTCAAGGAGATTAAGCAGGTGGATTTTATTGGTAATAGCTGGAGCTGCTCTAGCAGTTCATTGCACATTAATACACAAGTGGCCATCAAGTCTCAGGACTTCGGCTTTAAAAGGGTAGTGTCTGCACTCTCAGCTATTTGCTTTACCTAGATTATTATCCAAAGTTCCTTCTCTCTTTCTCTTTCTCTCTCTCTCTCTCTCTCTCTCTCTCTCTCTCTCTCTCTCTCTCTCAATTTCTCCCTCCCGCACCCCCCACCCTCCCCACCCCCCACCCCCCCCACCCCGGCCTGCAGTACATATCATGATAAACTCATGAAAGTATTAATTCTGATTTAGATGCCATAGAATCACTATCCTTTATATTTAATTGTATTATATACTTTTTAAACTAACATTTCCTGCGAGGGTGGGGGTGCGGGGGTAAATAGAGCTTGTCCTTATGCATAGTTTAAACTTTCAAATAAAATAATAAGCATTACTTAGGAAAACGTTGAGTGTTTAAATATTTTCCAAGGTTGGCTGCAGGCAGTTAAAAAACTCCTTTTTTCTTACAAACTAGTCTCCTGTTGGGTTTTCTTTTAAAGCTAAGGGGAAAAATTACAAAGGAAACAAATTGTCAAGTATAAAAGGGGTTAATATTTAATTAAAACCAGTTCTATCCACTGTAACAATGACCTGGAGCCAAACAAGGCGGAAGATGTATGAGTCATTCTTTCTGCCCGTGAATGAGACAGCTGATCTCCTCAGCAATTCCTCCAGACAAGCAGGCAGAACTGGAGTTCTGCCTCCATTCACAAAAACACAGTCCAGCATGAGCCATGTGGCCCAACCACAATCTTTTCATGTCACACCCTTCTAGAGAGCTGAAGCAAGTCAACTTGAACTTGCAATATAAACACAATCTTATTGCTCTATCAAATACCGTTCAGATCCATTAAGGCATACATTTAAATAAATGGCAAGTTTACAAAATTAAATCCATGTATTTTACATATTTAACCCATCCTGCTTTATAGGGTAACTTGTCAAAGAAACTTAAATGTACAAAACTAAGAAGGAATGGAGAAAAGAGGTGAAGAAAAAAAAGATGAAATGATGGAAGGAAGGAGACACACCCTTTTCAAAATGCCTTATTTTTTTGGCCTATTATTCAAAGTTTCTGTATCCTAAGATTCTAACAGATTACTGCTGACTCTGTAACATTTCACTTTCAATCGAAGGGTTAAAAAAAACTTTCTCTGAAGAAATCTAAATCTTCAGTAAAAGTAAAACAACAAGAAAATCAACCTTCATACAGTGGTATTTTGTTTAATGCTAAAATGAAGCTTCAGGCTATGGAATAAAATAATCATGAGGCCACTAAGCCTGGTTTTATACCACATCCCCTTTTAACATTAAAATTATTGCACCAATGTATAAGCATTAATTAATGCAGAAGTATAAACATATTTAAACAAACCAAAAAAAGGGGGCTATTTCCCCATAACAGGAACATCTTTTATATTTTGATAAAGACATTCTATTTGTTCTAAAAGAAAACAGCACGTTTTAGTTGTCTTTAGTCTCAAATTAGTTCCAATTCCTAACTCTAAACTGACCTATTATAATGACTTGAACATTTAAGAGTAGCTCAGACCTGTTGTTTTCAGACAATATTTTTTTATTATTTTAATTACAAGTTTGTACACAGGTCAAAGGAAATGAAGTTATATCATGAATTTCAAGAAATTACACATTTCTTGTAACTGAACTAGAAAAGCTTAGCAATATTTCATAAACATTTGGTAAGGCCCTCTGGAAAAACTATATTATGCTACACCGAATCCAAATTCTATTCTTAAACATTTCTATTTTGTAAATAGATCTCAAATGAAAGGCATTTCTATAATTCCAATGAATATTTAGAAATATAATACATTACTCTACCTATCTTTTAATCAAGTACAAAGGCGAAGTCTTTCTTTCACATTTTCGAGTATTTTCTGGTACAATGCAAAGAGGGGTAGTAGCCCCACCCACCCCAAAATGACTCTTGCTCAATTCTAAGAAATAGTATAGACTTCTGTTATTTTGATGTTTAAATTCTCAATTCCTTTTTTATGTAAACCACATAAAATAATGTTTTAAAAGGTTTTATTCTTTACTGTATCACAGGGAAACAAACATACATGAGCACGTATCCAATTTATGTTCCATTAAATAAAAAGGCATAAGTTTTGAAAAATAGAAATGAGTACTTTATAACTGCTGAGTACTGCTGGATAACAATATGTATACCAAAAACAACAGCACATAATCTTTAAGGAACTTCATAATAAATGACTTTGAATATAAACATTATCACCACTGAAGTGAACTGATAAGATACAAGGATAGCTCTACTTTTAAGTCAACCTGGTTATTATTTGAAGGTCACATAAAACAAAAGAAAAAAATTTAAAAAAAACAGCCTTTTCTACATGAGGTAAGAAACTTTGATGTAGAAAGGTTGTTCTTAAAAGATAAAAAATTGACTCAAGCGTGGTGGCAGCATGAAACCTGACTTACTACAACTCCATGGAAAAACATTTTGCCCTAATGGCAGCGAATCGTTGATGACTTTTTCCCTTAATATTACTGACAAAAGGGAACCTCAAGAACAATCTAGACCAACAGCAAAAATAAGTACTATGCATTTTTATTAGATACATACGAAATTTATTATTTCTCTTTAGGTTGTGTTAGTAGGTAAACTTTAATAAGCAACTTTATTAGAATGTAATCTGTTTAGAACTCAAATTAGCATACTTCTATTTCTGTCCCCCACATATAAAAGGGTCCATTTTAACTATGAATTTCTGGGCATCATTCGCTAATGCACCACTTAAAACAGGTTGTGAAGAACGACGTTACCGTGATGTTGATAGGATTGATATCTGAACTCATTGTTTCATGGGATCAAATAATTGAAATTGCCTTCCTGTCAGTAGCAATCTATTTCAAAAGGCAAAGAATCAATAAAGAGTTGTACATAGTTAAAGTTACAATATTAAGTAGCTATAACAAAATTTAAAATAGATACATTTTCTACTTTTTTTTATTTTTAAACTGCTACTGTGGTCACTAAAAACATTACCTTTTTGATTTCCTTCAGAATGAAACATGGTTATTTTAAATTGTGGTATATATGTTAAAAATCTTTAAATTGCAGCATTAGCACTTGTAAAGTGATACTAATATAAAGTTACAATCTTCACAAACAGGTTTTTAATCCCTGTTTGAAAATAAATTTTTTGAGAGAATGGAAGTCTATTTTTAGAGATAACTTTAATGAATTGAAAAAGAACTGATTCCAAACCCACCCTCAAATAGTCCTGCCTTATTACCCAATTTCTCATTAGACATAAAACATATTTCTTACTCCATAGTAATTTACCTAAGACCAATCCATATGTTGCACTTTTGGTCTAATTCATAAAATTCTTATAGGAAAAATAAACATGCTAGGATATATCATCTCCCAAGTATTTAGTGACTTCGATAATTTTTCTTTTTTTAAGTGATTTTCATATGACACAGGACAACTAACTTGACTCTCAGGTCCAATAAGATTTTTTGACCTGGTTAACTTCCCAGTGGGATTCTAACTCATAGGAGAAACTTGGTTAATTGTCAATGATCTTCTTTAAAAGGGTCAAGATGGTTTAAAATTCCATGGTCAGTTTCTTGGCTACAAATTATTATGAAAAGAAATATGTACACGGTGCATGGTCAGCCAATTTGGCAAGGTTATAATTTCTGAATGTCCAGAGGGACATAAATGGACAAATCTAGCTACGAATAAACTAGTGTAATTTTGAGATCTCTTCTTAGCTAATATTGTTCAAGAGTGGAATAAGTCAAGTTAAAATGCTAATGCCAGTAATACTTAGATATAATTGCTAAAAATAAGAATAAATATGCAGTATAACAAGTATTAAAAACAAACTTCTCACTATTGGATTTAAAAAAAATCATAGTAACAACTTTTTGCTTATATCATGATGGGATAAGTTAATGTAAACTATTTTGAAAAATGTTACAATTATTTTAAATGCAATCGTATCTCTAGTTGGTAAATAGTAGCCCACCTGGGTATTTAATTCTTGAATTTGGGGATTAATTCCTGAACTTATTTAACCTTATGAATTGTTTTCTAAGTAAAAGTCCATGAATTGTTTTCTAAGTAAAAGTCCATGTTTCTTCAAATACATCAGTCATTTTCTAGGTTTATTTTATAAAAAGCTAAATCTTCAGATTTGATTTGCAGGCATGTTAATACACATGGGTAAGAATAGTCAGTATAGAGTTTTGAAAGATAAACTCGGATAAATTATTCAAATCACTTATCCAAGGCACAAAGAAACAAAACAAGTCCAAAGAAAAAAATTGTACTGAAACTGATTATAAAATGGTAAGAGTCTGTCACAGATTCCACATTTTAAAATTCCAGGAACAGAGTTGCTATGCACATTCAAAATCTGCCAGCAAGTGCACTGACTTGGAATCAATGAGACTTAAACATCTTAAAGAAGAAACCTACCTTCCAGAACAATTAAAATAGATATTTTAAGTTATTTGGGGTAAGCAAATAAATTCTCTCATAAATGTAATGTTCTCAAAACCTTCAACTTTACAGACTAACAGAAAAAAGTTAATACAAGAACCTCTGGGCATTTTTTTCTTGAAAAAGTTACATTGAAGTATATGGCTTATGTTGCAATAATAAGTGATGTATTGCAATAAGTTTCATTTACAGAGACAAGCAAAATGACCTCTAAATATAACTAAAACTTTCATTAATACTTACCTTTCATTAACATACAAATACAAGCACCCTTTCCGAAGAGCTCCAAGGAAAGCTATTTTACTTAAAAGATTAAAAAAGACTACTGCAAAAGCTCTTTGGAGACTTAGAATATCAGCAAAACAAAGAAACTTATTTTACATGCTAACAGCAACTTGATCAACTGCAAGCAAGACCACCGATAAAACACAGCAGTCGGCCTCAAATAGCGACAGCAACACTTGGGTTCCATTTAAAGAGACCCTGCCTCTTCTTTTAAACACCTTAAAAATATGTTCTAAAAACTACGTTTCCCACATAATGTAAAAACAGAAATAAGACAGTTATACTCAATGCTTAAATATCTTTAACTTTCTGTTTCCCACAAAACACATAATAGTACAAAATTAATATTTCACGTTTATTAGGACAGATCCAAAAGAAAAATTTCAAATTATGGACATCAACAAAAAGTCCCTCAACATTAGACATTTCTCAAGTTGTATAAAGCTGTACTGAAGCGGTATCTCATTGTTCCTCTAAAATAAAGTTTACGCAATAAAAGGTACCATAGATTACAACACAATTTTTTTATCAAAAAGTAGTCAAAAATAAAAGTAATGCCTTTAAATGTCTCCTTGCTGTATTAAATAAATCCTAATAGAAGTGGCATACTAGCAAAAGTCATTTTCAACAAACATCACATCATAGTAACAACAAATAGAAAACATTTTAAAATTCCTCAAATCCCCCAAAGATATATTTTAAAGCCATAGATTTTTCTAAGTATTGGATACACACCTAACGTTCTGTGTTGTGAACAAGGTGGAAAGAAGACACTTGCACTTAAATCTTGAAGCATCCCGTCCTGATGAACCCAGAGAAACTAATTTCTGCCATCAGAAAAGTCCTCCACCAGAACACCAAATAATGATATGCACTGCTCTAAAGGAAACAGCAAGCTGGGTTCTGGCTCTAGGAGGTCTCTCGAGGTACAATAATATAAACCTGATCAATTGCAATTAAAATCTGAACAGAGGCTTAGAACTTGAAGTCTTGGTGCATTAGTTCTTGCCAAAAGCAGATGTGATTGTGAGTTGGAAGCAATTTCTCCTGGTAATTTGTGATGACACTGGGTAGTGCAGCCCCAGATTCCCCAAAGACAAACTCATCAGAGGCTCTAATGTATGCATGACACATGAGGTGGCTCTTTTAGAGCTCAATTAATTGGGCTGAACATTAAGACAGCAAGTTCAGGACTTCCCCCCCTTTGAGTTGTCTTTCCCCTCCTTTTAAAGGAATTTTATTTTATTTTATTTTGCCTTACCTTCTGCAAGCCATGTTTCCTGTAATTGACTTAGATCTTGAAAGAGTTCTAAAAAACAAGTGAAAGATAAAAGATGTGCATACCTTTAGGCTTCATTAAATGGAAATGTTTGTCATACAACTGGATACACACACACACACACACACACACACACAAACACACACACACATATATCAATTTATTTGGGGGAGGTCAATATAAAAAGAAAACAGAATTCATAACTTAAATATCTCAATAATCCCACTCCTTTTGATGGCTATTAAACAATACTTTTTAAAGAAATTATTGCAATCAACTAAATAATAAAGTCAACATATTTCCCCCCCTTTTTCAAATAGCTTAATAAGTTTAGGGACACCAAACAACTCACATACACTAAGATTCAAAAACAAGGCTGAAGTGAAGATGTACCTATCCATGGAAACCTTTCTTAAATATATTCAACTCTTGTAAAATAGTAACAGGGAAAGGATTAAAGACTGAAAAACATTTTATTTATATCTTCCGAATTTTATATGAAAGATGTAACAGTATATGGTATAATTCTCAAAGTACTGTACGTTTTCGGGTTCAAAGATAAAAGGGACAACTATTAAATACTAGTTTTCAGAAGAAAATTTCTATATTAATAAGTTTACAAAAGTCAAAGAAAGATAATTCCCTGGCACCTGTTTATTATCAAGTGCAAAACTTTGTATTCTGTCATAGTGGGGAGGGAGAGAGGTGTCCAGTAATTATGAAGATTTCAGGAAGTTTCAGAATTCAATATACCTAATCTAAATGGCAGACTGAACTTTGATAATTAAATCTAAGTATATTAAGTTTATTATTAATGCTCCCATATGGCTGGAATAATTTATAATACATTGACTTCCTACCAACAGTTCATAAAAAGAACCTGTAATCTAATTTTCCAAATAGGTATTATAATTATTAATTAGGCCTTAATTATAATTCAGTGAATACTTTAATACCTACAAACAAAATATTATGAACTCGCCATGGAGTCATAGAAATCACCCATGAAAAGTTTGATAGCAGTATATCGTTTTAGTGTAAGGGGGATGGGAAATCAAACAATAATTTATATTGTTTAACTTCTAATAAAGTAGAAAGGAGAAATTAAGCGGTGTGCATTGCTCCTCGATTTGTCCCACTGTGTTGGATATTTTAAAATTGTTACCTTAGTGTATGGGAATAGTTATATGCCATATGGGCAAGGGTATTTAAACATAAAAGAATGATTGAAAGAAGGACGTCACTGTTAACTTTTTATTTCCTTCTTTCATTAGTTTGTGGCAGGGCCATGAAAAATCCTCCAATGCAAACTGTCACATTATGGTAATTGTTCTAAGTAAAAAAAAAAAAAATCTTAGTTAAATACAGTAATTTGAATGTTCATTATTTTTAAGCAAAGATTGAAGTGCTCCTCTTCTTTGTGACGGTGGGAAATATAGGGAAAGGGGGAATTCAGCCCAAAATAAAACCTCACCTTCTGAATCATGAGCCAGATCTCTGTTAATGAATTTTCTTTTCCTGACATTTGTTGGTTTCTCGTTACAATTTCTCCCACGCTGATTCTACAAAGGGAAAGATAAAATCCTTTAAAAGAATGTAAACCTCAAATGTCACACACACACAAAAAAACACATGCATACATACGTCTACTGAATCCTCTCTCTAGATAGAAAAACTAAGGTCCACAGTATCAATTCTAATATTCATTTTCTGCATTAATTTGACAGTGAAAGCTTATGCTGGGATTTCAACAGCCCGGGAGGGTGTCTTCCCAGAGCCGATCCTAACACACTACTAGTTATTGGTTATATATTCATGGTATCTTAGCATCAAAACAACAGTAAGCAATTACACTTCAAGTCGTTTTTAAGCTTGGTCAAAGCTAGATTAAAATACAATGAATTTTATCCTGATACCCCGCTCAAAAAAAAAAAAAAGAGTAGTGAAATGAAAAAAATACAAGAGAGAAAAAGACGGAGAAAAAAAAGAAACAAAAACACCCCATGTAAACAGAAAGTGTCAGTATTTGTCTCAACTTCATTCTTTTCAATGTGGCAGATAATCCCAGCCAAAAACTTTGAGTGCCGCAGCTGCTGCTGCCCTCCATCTACTCTTCCACTCATCTTGGACACTTTAATCAAGAAAAAAAAGGGGGGGGGGGTCTTAAAAATAAAACTATGCCTTATCCAAATCACTGAAAGGTAAGCTCATTTTGAAGATTGAGCTTCTAGAAGCAGAGTCGCCCTACAGTGGCAACAAAGCAGATAAAATATCTGCAATCCCAACCCCCTTGCCCCCTCCCTTCTCATTCTATCCCCCCCGCCCCCCCCCGGAGTCAAGTTTATAAACAGCAACTTTCGAACTGATCACTCACATTGGTGACCATGTAAGGCACTTGCTGGTCATAAAATCCATCCATTCTGCTGCTCTTCGCAAATCTCAGCTCAGTGTTTTATATTTTGAGCATTTAGCAGGAGATTTCCTCGGGATCTGTACTTCTGTCAACCTAGAGGGGAACAAGATGGCTTTTAGGCTAAAAAAAAAAAAAAAATCATGAATGAAGCTCTTAAATTTGCATAGCTAATTACCCTCCGACAGTCCCATTCACAAAAATAACCCTCCCTACACCGCCTCCTTCACCTGGATCCAAAGAGAGCCAAGAGTTCACAATTTACATATTTTCGGCGGTAGCAAAAATCCGAACAAGAGACGATGTATTTATGTACACTCTCGATGTTTCCCTGGGCGGTCGGTGTACCCCGGGCAGCTCTGATTCGCAAACGTGTGCAAAACTAGCAATGGCGATCAACGAGACTTGCTTTGCACCTAACGGGACTAAAGAGACGGAGACACCTCTTTCATAAGGATAGTTTTTGCAACCCAGAACCATGCAATTATCTGGAGAGACATAAAAAGTTGTTGGAAAGACCCACCTGAAGGCCACGCTAGGCGAACTGCTGCAAAAAATTCCCTCCAAATTTAATAAAAACATTAATTATTGCCCAGCACTTCCCCTTGGAAGCCGAAAGCGCCTCTGACAGAGCTCAATTCGGTGGTTTTTCCTCTACTTCTCCTCCAGGGGCCTCCAATCCAAACTGATGGATCGCTGCCTCCCATTGGCTCCGCGTCTCTTTCACAAGATCAGATTTCGGGCTGTCAATCAGGCGGCTTGCTGCCCCTTCTCCAGGATCTCGCGCGCCCCTCTGTCCAAGCCCGTGCTTGGTGGACTGGTGCAGGGTCCACAGCCTGAAAACGGCACAGAGGAACCTCGGCTGCCTTCCTAACCCGCTGCTTATTGTTAAGGCGCCGGGGGACCCTGGATCCATGTGTACCGAGTCCTCAGTTTTTACTGGTGTTTGGTCCACGATTGAGCTGATTTCCTAAAACACTTTTGTTCAGTTCGGGTATATACTCTGAAGCCTGATCCACTAAGCCCGTGCCTCCTTACTCCCCCGCCTCCCCTCCCCTCCCTCAAGATCACCATCCCCCCCCCAACACACACACACACACACACACACACACACACACACACACACACTTTTAATCTGATGAGCCCACCTCGGTCTGTTGCGTTGTTCCCACTAAGTTTTGGGGCCAAGTTCTTTTGCCGTTTCAACACCACCACCATCACTATGGTTTATCAAAAACTTTTTTTTTTTTTTTAACGGCCTTCCTCAAGTAAAACAAGACCTATCGTTCCGGGAGCAGTAAAATAAAGGAGCTATGGGGAAAGCACTTGGGAAAAGCAGAGGGGTTGCTTGTTCGGCGGGGTTGCGCTGGGAGGGAGAACTGGGAGGGCTCCGGAGCAATCTAGGGGAGGACAAGTATAAAAGTCAAATTTCTCCCCCATGTGCACTGGGACAAGGTGCTGGCAGTCCACGGTGGAGGTGGGGAGGCACAGGGAGGGGAGGAGGTGGCTCGGATATCCTAGGGACCCGCACATTTCCTGAGCTTTTGTTATGTATACACGGAGACCGAGGGTGTCACTTACTGTACTTGACGCTTTCACTTCCTCTTCAGCTTTTAAACGCCACAACCCAGAGTTGGGGGCGAGCAGTGAGGGAGCTCGGGTTTCAAGGACAATGACTAGGACGTTACAAAGTGAGGGCTGCAACTCTGAAACCAATCGCCCTGACCCTCGTGTGGGGCTGGGCGCGCTGGACTCACTTAGGAAACCACGGCCCAGCAGGGGCTGGGGCTGGGGCTGGGGCTGGGGATGGGGCCGGGGCCGGGGCCGGGGCCGGGGATGGGGCTGGGACCGGGGACTCAGTGGTGTTGAAATCCACTTGTGATCCTAGTGGCGACCAGAGCTAGAGACCAAAGGCTGTTTCCGGCAGCTGTTCCGCCCGTTGGGAAACATGCTGCAGTTCTCAATTTCGATTTGAAAGTTGCCTTCCTTAAATGGAACGGCAGGGAGACGCATTAAAATGGAGTGTGAGCGCACAAGACTCCACAGGAACCAGAAGGGGAAAGATTTTTAAAATAGATTTTTAAAGAAAACGTATTTCTGGAGAAACACCAACAACTGAACAGCGAGGACACAGACCCTGCATTCCCTGAAACTCATAAATCATGGTAGCGGGTGCTAACGCGCGCACCTCCGAGCATTTTTTTTTTAGCGGGAATTGCACTTTAACCCCAGCCAGGAGGGGTTCCGGCTACAGCCAGCGCCTGGAGGCTGGGATACGGAGGCTCTTGGGAACTTTCTGAGGGTGCAATCAGGCCGTGAGCCAATAGCAAGGGTGTCCCTCCGCCAAGCACTCCCGGGATAACCCAGCCTCTGTAATCTGAGCAACAGTTTCCAAAGACCTTCTCAGCGGTCGGAGCCTGACAAGTATCCAGGGTAACGGGGAGGGGGCGGAGCTTCAGCTCAGGGCCCCGCGCGGTTCTCGCCGCAGCCAATAATATACCGTATGTTCCCAGCCTATTGTTGTTTATTGCTGACCCCGCAGCGCTCCGCTAGGTGATTGGCCGCTTTAGGGAAAGGGGAGGAGCCTCTCCCCGCCCCTGCAACCACCTTTCAGTTCCATTCACAAAATTCCGGCCTGTCCTGGTCACGTGGCTGGGGGCGTGGAGGTGCAGGGGAAATGACACAACAAAGGCCTAAGTTTCTCAAACCACGAAACTTCTGCCTTGCAACCGCCTCTATGTACCATTACTGAACAAATACTAGAAGATGAGAAAAAGGTGCCTTAGTGCTGGGAGCAACAAGAGAAAAAAAAAAAAAAGTCTCATAGGGGAATAATTCCAGGGTGCACTGCAAGAAAAGCTGCGATAAAAGGGATGTAAGAGAATTAAGAAGAGGGGCGAGAACGCTTTAAGGACTGACTGCTTCAAGGCATTGCCTTTAGAAGTACCAACAGTAGTTCCATTGTAGACGGATTTTTTTTTTCTCACTTAACGTTCTGCAACTTTCATTTCTACTTTTGATTTATCCCACAGGTTCTTGTTAACTTTTTTAAAGCTCCTTTTAGGAATATCGTAGGGTTTCTCTGGCTGACAGTTTTAGTTTCCATTTCCCAAATCCACACTCATTCACAGCCACCCCCCCCCCAAGCACTCCTCCTCCCCACTAATACTGGATTGGCAAACAAGCGGGCCCTAATCCTCCGATTTTACTCCATATTTCCCCTTCGGATTCTTTAAGTGAATCCAGCCTTTAACTGTTTGATCTTAACAGTGATTGAAAATTATGTTATGTAGTCAGCCAGTCTCGCTACAGCTCACTTGTGAAACGGCATACAATTTTGAGACAAATGTGCCCCTCTAGAAAGTAAACTGTTGGACCAAGGTCCTTTCTCTCTTCCACTTTCTCTTCTGCCCTTTCTCTTTCTGTCCTCTGAGTGCCGTGATACTTAGTAAGACACTAGCTTTTAGTTTGACTGCTATCTTCTGTGCTTGGCACTAGCAAAAACCAATAGACCTAGTGGTTTAAGATTCGTTTTTCAGAAAATATTACCATTGTGGAAAATGTCTACAGAGGAGTCTATTCTATCCACAGAGAGGGACTCAAAAGTTGCACAAAGTTTCCACTACTTTTGAAAGTGAGTCTTTAAAAACATCACTTTAGTAAATGCCAGTCCTTGAATGGAAAATTTCATTTTGGCAGGATTTCAGGCATAGAATGGCAGAGCAGAGGCCAAGAGGCTTTGACATTTATTTACTTGTATTTTGAAATCCCATTTGGGTTTTGAAATAAGAGCTCTTGAGGGAAAGCTACCCCCCAAAAAAAGAAAATCCGTTTCTGAGTTTGGAAAGTTTTTAACTTGCATGTAAAGCTATTTAAATCTTTATAGTTCCTTTAGTGTTATTTAATAAAGTAAAATATTCATTAGTGGCTTTTCTGCAGTTAAGTTATAGAATCATACTGAAAATACAAATTATGTTAAATAAAACAAATTTCTAAAAGCAGCAAAATAAAAAAATCTAAAATGGCACTCTTTGTTTTAAATGGTTAATATGATTAAAATTAAATACAATTTATTCAAATTGGGTTAATTATTAAATAAAATAGTAACGTACACAGCTTGTTTTTTTTAAAAAATACTGTATAAAGCAAATTTTTAATGACCAAGTTTAGATAAAGAAAAGGTAGACAATTAGATATACCAAATAGATAAAGAAAAATAGATAACAAAATAGATAAAGAAATACATAAAGAAAAGGTAGACAATTAAATAGCCAAATGGGCAAAGTAAATGAACAGGTGAATATAATTCCAAAGGAAAACTTAGAGGCCTGCCATTATGGTAAAAAATAATTAGTGGTTTTAGTGGTCTCCCTGTAGGAAGAGAAGCAGGGATTTGAGAGGAGGGTAGAGCCTAGAAGAAGGTAAGCAAGGAAACTGACACTCTGTAGGTGTTGGCTCCCATTCTCAACCCTGACCTTGTCAACTAGCGAATATCCACAAACTTCCTGAGTAGAGGAAATGCAAACATATGATTAAAAAAAAAATTCTTAACTGCACTAGAAGTCAGGATATTATACATTATAAAAATACAGAACATTTTTATCCCATTAAGTTGGAAAAAAAATCTAATAACCAGGGACATCTATGTTGGGATAAGGACACTAACATGTAAGGTTACAATATAACGTACTGCAACTTTTTAAAAGTAAGTTTATAATATCACTAGACCCTAAAATATTCAATATGTATTATACCCTAAAATTAGACCCAATAATCTTAATTTGGGAAACTCATCTCATAAAAATAAAAGCAATGTGCATGAGGATATTTACTGCAGCACTATTAATGGAGGAAAAAATTTAGAAGCGACTACAATACCCACCAATAAGGGAATGGTTTAAACAAAGTATGATAGTTATAATAGTTTTATTCTTTCAAATTTCTTATTATGTATCAAAATTCTTATTATGTAGCTGTTAAAAAGTATGTTATATCCTTGGTTCTCAAACTTGAGATTGCATAAGAAACTTCTTGTTAAAAATTCAGATTCTTAGGTGGATCCATCGAGTTACTGATTCAGTAAGCTTGAGCTGGGGTCCAGCAAGCATATCACGTGAAAATTCTGTTACAGAGGATTTTATTGTAGTTGATCTCTCAATCTTTTTGAGAATATGTGGGTTGGAATTCTACCAGAAGTTCAAAAGAAGGCCTACAATGTTTATTTGGGCAGCCATGTTTTGAGTGACTCACATGTTGACTCTCATGGGGAATTCATAGTCAATATTTAAAATTCAGATTTCCGGTATTGCTTGTCAAATCAGAAAATATGATAACACGAGGCTCAAATTCACACATGGCAACCATCAGCCTGAAGATGAGTATGGCTACCTCTTGTAAGGAAGCATGGGCTCTCAATTTTGCCATCGTCCACACTCTTCCCCAATCTCTGTATTATTTTTGTTTATGTTACCCACCCGACCCCTGTTATCATTTGCATGTCTCAACCCTGAGTTAAATAGGATATAGCATGTTAAACGAAAAAAAGCAAGAGACAGAATAGAGTATCACATATCCTGCTTTTTTTCAAAACAAACAAAAACTAGTGTACATAAAGGTGTACGTATATATAGACGCATACAGATATATGTATATGTACATAGATATCAGTGTTTCTCAACATTTTCTTATTATTCCCATTAAGGATCCTTTTTAGACATTTTTTTATTAATAATTACTCTCCTCCTATTAAATTTTAATACCACAGATATACTATATATCTGTTTATATCCTATAATCCTTTGGAGGGTCACAAATCACTCCAATAGGTAACATCCATCCCTTCAAGAACTAATTATCAACATTTGGGGGCAATCTCACCCCCATTGAAAATGTATAATATATACCTATACTTTTTTTTGAATAGATACTATATTTACCTATAAATATTGATTTTTGTCATAAAAAAGATATTCATTTTTTATTAATTACATGTATCTCTAGTATGTCTGATTGGAGGTGTAAAAGAACATAATTAAATTTATCTTTTGTTTTGGGGGTGATTTGTTACAACATGTTTGTATCACAGTCATATTTTTTAATCCATTAAAGGGATGAAAAAATAAGTAGTTTAAATTAAAGTTAATGTTGTAAGAACCACAAATATTTTCAACAAACAAAACAAGGAACAAAACGTAAATCCTTTACCTTTCTTTAGAAAGACCACTTGCATTTTTTTTAGACTTGAATGCCTGTTGTTGATAACTTTAAAATAAATGGTAAAACATCATCAGAGTTCACCAATCTCCACTCTTGTAGTTGTCTAGAGATATAAGTATGGTTGCTGTGCTTTCCTGAAAAGTAAAAGACAGATTATTAACAAAGCCAAAAAAAAAAGATTCAAAAGTATGTTTCAAAATAGAATTTTATTCTCCTGGGACACCACTTGATTTAGAATGATCTAAATCACTAACAATAAAGTTAACCGTTTATGTGTATTATATAATTCACTGGGAGGACTATTATTTTCAGGATAGCTTCCCAAATACCTCGGGGGGTGAGGAGGGGAGTCTTCCTAGAAATTGTTTTCCCCAGTTCTGGACTCGAAAGTAGCATTAGGGGAACTCCTTCATGTGGGCTTTCAAAGCCGGCATTTTCCCATAGCTCTAAATTCTGTGTAAATGGTTATTATTGTCCTTCATTGGATAAACTCCTTAGGACCTTGATTACACTTGTGTTTTAGCTACTGGCATATAGAAACTGCTAATACTTGCCGTGAGATGAATACATCAATGAATGAATAGCATGCTTCTGAACAGCCTTGCTCTGCAAATATAAACAAATTTCAAATATTAGCTAAGCCATGTTGTAGGCAATGACTGTTCAGAAAACAAACAAAAACTTACTGGAAACTGTGAAGCATTGAATACCCAAGTACAAATGGCTTTAAGATAAAAGTTTGCTCTTAAAATTATTGTCGAAAAGAAAATTAAAAGCTGCACTGAGCTAAATATATTTCTCGTGAGTGTAGATTCATTTCTGTTTCTTTTTTTTTTTTGTGACACAGAAAAACATTCTTTGTGACTTCTAAGGGTGTGATATTTATATCACCAACAGCAGAGTATCTGAAGTATATAATTCAGGATCATAGTACCAATGTGAACTTTAAAAAAAATAAATAAATAAATGAAAGGTTTGTACTAGATGCCCTTGAGACTCCTTATGAAATAAATCCCCTGATTTTCTTATTTTTAATCAGTTGTTGTGTTGGATTCACTCACAGAAAGAAAAACAAACAAACAAATAAAAGGGATATAGTGGAAAGAGGATTTGGCATCAGACAGTCATGGATTTTAATACTGGCTCCAACACAGGCCAAATTACTTCATCTCTCTGAGTCTCAGTTTCCACATCTGTATGATGGATATGAAACCTATTTTTTAAGATTACTGTGAGGAAGAAATGAGCTAATGTTGTTTAAACTGCCTAGCAGAGTTATTCTCCATAAAAGTCATGTTTCTTGTCCCTGAGAGCTTTTCTCTAACATAAGCAGATAGATCTCTCCTGTCTGGATCAGTCATTATTGGCCTGATGCCATAAATCTGTCTGCATCACCTTCCGGATGACTTTTAGAACTGTCCTTGACATCTAGGCACAATCGGCTGGACTTCCTGTCTATGATTAAAACAATTTTCCAGCTTCCCATCTAGGTGGGTGTCAATTCCTAGTTTCTAATACTTCCCCCTCTTGGGCAGTGGACTGATACATAAGAGTCCTCTCCCAACTAACTTGATGCCTGACAGAAGTAGTCAATTTATCTTGCAGTTAAGATCTCCTT
This sequence comes from Rhinolophus hipposideros, assembly GCF_964194185.1. Lineage (NCBI taxonomy): Eukaryota > Metazoa > Chordata > Mammalia > Chiroptera > Rhinolophidae > Rhinolophus > Rhinolophus hipposideros. The sequence continues at coordinate 24,451,984 of NC_138064.1, read as the reverse complement.
ACTGAGTTCATGATAGTTGAAGGAGAAAGAAAATGTTGTTTTACAAGAAAGTGCAACAGAAGAATCAGTCTCAAGAAAGTAAAACTGAGTAATGGTCCAAAACAGAAGTTTCTGAACAGGGGAAGTGGGGGGAAAGGCAAAAGAGAGCAGTTTCTGAAAAGGGAGCAAAAGAATGGCCTCACATCCATCACTTTCTTAAAACCTAGAACGTCGTCCCTGAATGAGAGTCACCACTGATACTTAAGTCAAGCTTCTTGGTATTTGAAGAACAATGTGTCTTTGAACTTTGTAATAGTGATTTCATTTCTTTGTGATCTTGCTGAATTCTCTTTTATATTTAAAATGTTCCTTTTGTCCTGAATTTCTTCTCAAGTTTAAAAATAACCGTTTGACTACAGGCATTTCATGTGAGCACATCAAAGAAAGCTACAAATCTTTGTGTCTGTATGACACAACCTAAATAAAACTCAGGTTTTCACTCTTGGTTCGGTTTTATGTTCTAAATTGAAATTACTCCCTGTTTCTATTATGTCAAATAATATCAATGCTCATTGGTTTGTCAAATATATTTGGGAGCAACACAGTGCTCCCAGAAAATAAATTATTTATGAATAAGTCTTACCTTTGTTAGGAAAGCTTTGTGCCTGACACTCTTGACATCATTTGAGTCAATAAAGGAAGGCATTCAGGAATCAGCACCCATTGCTCAGGTATGTGAATGGATGACATCTAAAAATAATCTTTGCATTTAAAGTTAAAACAAAGACAGTCTTTCCTGTATATACACACATATTCTCACACCCATTCCCACTGAAATCTACCCAGAATTCTTACAATAATAAACATCATCAGTTAAAATAGAGGAAAAGGCCTTGCCATTTATTATAGGTAGCTCTTAGCATTTGACTCATTCATGATGCAATGGGAGATATAAGTGCTTGGATTCTGGATAATTCAGTCTTACAGCAGGAAGAGGCATCAATACTTAATCTACTTTGTTATCAATGCCTTAATTACTTTTCTTATTTTCTACCCCATAGAGCCATACTTACTAAGAGCTTGTCAATTCCTAATTAAGTCTTCAATATCTGACCATTGATCAAGAACACTCTAGAACACTGTTTGTCAAAGTATCTGCAGTGAATGACCTGTATTAGTGATCTATCACTGAGTAACAAACTACCCCCAAATTTAGTAGTGTAAATCAATCCACGTGTATTCTCACAGTTGCTATGAATCAAGAAATCTAGGAGCAACTTAGTTGGGTGTTTCTAGCTCAGGGTCTCTCTTGATGCTGTATTCAAGCTGTGGGCTAGAGCTACAGTCATTTGGAGCTGGGAAATCTGCCTCTAAGCTCACTCACGTGGTCATTGGCCATCTCAGCTCTTTGTGACTACTGGCCACAGTGTTCACATTTTTACCATGTGGATTTCTCTGTAGAGCTGCTGATGACGTGGCTTCCCAGTGCAAATAATCTGAGAGAGAGCTGAAGATGGAGGTCATAGTCTTTTACAACTTAATCTTGGAAGTGCTGAACTATCATTTCTGCCATATACTATTGGCCCCACAAACCAATACAATGTGAGAGAAGAATGTAACAATGGTGTGGATACCAGGGGCTGGGATTCTTAGGGGCCATGCCAGAGGCTGAATATAAAAACTTTTTTTTTTTTTCAAATATCCAACCCATCACAGATTGGACAGATCTGCCATTCTAATTTATGCAAAATGTTTTCCACAGCTAGACATAAGGCTCCAGGAGAAGAGGGATTTTATCCCATTCAAGGTTGTATTTGCATCACCTAGCTCAGTGATGAGAGTTGAAGGAATTAATAAACACACGCTATTTTTAAAGCTGCCGAAAACAGTGTTGTGGACTGAATGTTTATGTATCTCCAAAATTCATATGTTGAAGCCGTAACCACCAATGTTAAGAAATCAGGCCTTTGGGAGGTCATAAGGGTTAGATTAGATGATGGGTCTAGTGGCTACATAAGCAGAGGAAGACAGATCTTGCCCCCATATTCTCTCTCTCTTTCTCTCTCTCCAACATGCTTGTCCTGTGAACGCACAATGAAAACCCAAGCCAGAAAGAGAGCTCTCACCAGAACGTAACCATGCTGGCACCATGATCTTGAATTTCTAATCTTCAGAACCAATACATTTCAGTTGTGTAAGCCACCTAGTAGTCTGTGGTATTTTCTTATGGCAGCCTGAGCAGACTAAGACACAAAGGAAACCCAGAACTTCAAGTTACAATTCTATTTAGGGATTTAACACTTCAGGATTGGAATATGTTGAGTAATTACTAAACTAAATCCCTTGTGCTGAAGTTTAAACTTATTTCTTCATATTAAATTCTCTATTCATCATTCATTACTACAGTTACAAGTCATTGTGTTATATTAGGAATACACAGAAAATATAGCACCACCCCCAAAAATGAAAAAGCATAAACTACAAGTAGAAATATAATAACAGCAAAACATCCCTTTAGAGGGGCCTTCCATGGCCACCCGATTATGTTTCCTCTAACTCTCTAACATACTGATGTTTTATTTTCATCATAGGATTTAGTTTGTTTAAATTCTTCCTACTTGTTTACATATGTGGGGGTGCCAAAAAAATGTATACAAGTGGACACATTCGTCACTGTTGCTCAGCAGTAGTTTGCCGTAATGAGAAGTGTCTGGACGCTGATGGTAACCATTTTGAGCACCTTTTTTAATTGCAGAAGTTAAACATTACTTGTATTCATCTTTTTAATATCGGCATATATTGAGTATTACAATTTTAATATAATTTTCCTTTCTTAAAATGTGTACACATTTTTTATCACCCTCTGTAGGTCCCTGATTTTTGTTAATTTCCTGACTCCCCTCCTTTCCAACCACTACAAAATGTAAGCTCCAGGAAAGTAGAGTGGATCCTGGTGGTCTTATTCATTATTTTATTTATAAGCCTTCCTAGAACTGAACTTGGCTCAAATTAAGCATTCATCAATTACACATTGAATGAATACAGTTAACTAGAGGTATGTTCCAGGCAAGATGGAATCTATTACTAGTATTTTCTATAAATCCTGTCTTAGACTGTCTATGACAAGGCCTAAAGTTCTCCTTTTCTTCATTTGTGCTTTATTTAAGAGCTTGTCTTTCAGGATTTTGATCATAGTTTTGTTCCTCTACTGAGTCCTCTTCTTCCAGTTGTTTAGGTTGTGGAGTCACAACACGAGTACAATATTCTTGTGTCTGTTCAGTGATCCTGCTTTCAACATTTATATCACCTAATTTAGTTTGGAACTAAGTGATGTCAATGGGAGTTTTGCATGAATAAGGACTGCAAATGCATCTGTTCAAATTAAATGGAAATTAAAGAGACATTTTCAAGGACATTTGCTCTAAAAATTGATCTGCTTTGCAATTAGTCTTACGTAATATTATTTTTCAGTAGTCATGGAAATATCAGGTAGCCCGTGAACAGAAGATGATTACAGTAGATCAACTCTTTGGAATTTATAAAAATTGGGAGAGTAAATTTTTTTGTTTTACAGTTAGATTTTTTTTAAATGTTTATTTGTAAAATGTAAGGGGTAAGGAATTGTTGGGCAAAAATATTGAGTTCTCTGTGCTAAGCTGTGCACTGGGCACTTTATATATTACATGGATACTCTCACTGGATCTTCAGAACAACACTGCAACAGCAGAACCAGTGTCCCATTTTACAGCCAAGGAAACACATTCCAAAGAGTGAAAGGTTTCACCTTCATCCAAAGTCGTAGAGACAACAAGTGGAGGAACAGCTGCAAACCTCAGTGCATTTGACTCCCATTCACCTCAAGGCCATGAATAACTATTGAAAAATTGCTCATCTGATTTCAAGCATTTTCTAATGTCTAGTCTGAACAACTGTGGTTACTCAATAAACAGAACAGAGTTTCCCAAAGTTTACCTTTGAGGGAATGACGTTATCTTGGAATACTGGATGTTATCTGGAAAAGAAATAGTGAAAGTTGTCAGAGTAGGTTTAAAAGTTTGAGAAATGCTGAGTTGAGTTGAACTTAATTAAATCAATATAAAACAAAACAAAAGAATAACCTTTGGCAGGTAATAGAGCCTCTAATAAGTTAATATTCCCTGTGCACTAAATCTAGGTGGAGGTGCCTAGAGATAGTGATGATGAGGGAGTTGGGGGTTGCTGAGAGAGGGTACCCTGAACTTTTCAAAAATATTTGATCAGCTAACATTTTTCCCCCCATGTAGATCATCTTATAGTGCTAAAGCTCTATAGATTACAGGTAGTGATATACTTGTGTAAATTATTAGAACAAAATCAAAACAGCAGTTTTGAAGCAGTTTACTACTAAGGTTGCTAATTATACTTATTCAACATTACCATGTGGCCATAAAAGATGCTCTTTCCTAAGAAAAGTTTATAAGGATAGTAGAAAAATTGTATCACTTAATATTATCTGAAGTCACGTTTGGAGGGTTGCACCCCTTGCTTTTTTTCCATCTTCATTTTTTTTATTTTCTTTGGGGCTCTAAGTCTATCAAACACTCATAGCCTTAATGAGCTCACCCAAGAAAATTGAGAAATCAGTTCTCACTTAGAATACTATGGAATGTCCTTTATAGAGATTGGATGGCTCTTGAGTAGCTCCTCATTTTGCTCACATATTGAAATGATAAAATTTGAAAAAAAAAATAAGACTACTTAAGGGTCAACATAAAGTTAACAGCTCTTTATTTTGCTAGATAAGAACACAAAAACAACAAAAAAGGGAAGAGGGGAGTAGATGTCAGGGAGAGGAGGACTGTACTTACTTTTGGCATACATACGTATGGGAATGCATCACAGGTGAGGAGAGTCAGAGACCCTACATACTTGAGTGTTTGAGAGACAGAAAAGGAAACTGAGGTATATAAGACATTCTGAGCTAGGGATGAGGTAATGGACCTGGGGGCTTCAGAAGGTAATTGAAGGGAGATCACATTGTCAGTAATTACTATTTTGTCCTTCCATATAGATAGGTAAAAAAAAAAAAAAAAGAAAAAGAAAAAAAAAATTCTGGTATTAACTCATAATGTGGGTTTAAATTCTTCTACATAGTTTTTTTATTTAAATTTAAATTCTTCTACATAGTTAAGGGGGACACAGAAGTTTCTCTCAAACCCACAAGGTCTTCGTTACCCTTAGCTCAAAATAATCCACATATCACTAAGGCACATCTTGGGGTGGCTCATTCTGAACCCTTGCATATGTCTGTATGCAGGTATTTCATTTTGTCTTACACTTGAATTTTAGTCTGTCCAGGCTGCAGCAATAAACTACCATAGATCAAATGGCTTATAAGCAACAGAAATTTATTTCTGATCGTTCTGAAATCTTTTTCATACAAATATCACTTATTACTGCTAAATGCCATTTTCAGAATCATAGGGGAAAGAAGTTTGTAGATACCATTAATTGTAGCAGAGGTCAATGTCACAAAACATAGGACTCAAATGAATTATTTTACTAGGCCTCTTTCATTTAATGAAGAGCCAGATTGGGGTGGTGGTGATGATGGTGGTGATGGTGGCGCGGTATATATCATTGGTTCTAAAGAAGAATCTCAGCTAAATTACCATTACCAAGAATGGCTAAAATTACATTTAAATGCAAGCCAATTCTTACGACTTTCAGGACAAAATAATATTAACACCAAACATACAAGTGCAGGCCCATGCATGTGCGGGACCCTGAAAAGTCTGAGTCTAAGGACAGGGCCCCACAGGTGTTTCTGGGGGGTCATGAGTCTCCCCGGAACCCTGGCACACAGATTATTAGATTATAAGAGCAAATTATTAGAGCTGAAAACAATAAAAGCCCAACAAATTGATGAGTTTGTTACCTCTGCCTGTCTTGCCTAAAAAGATTCAAATAGAAAAATCGGTTTTAGGAAGGGAACCTTAGCATATTCACCTCAGCACAGAGAGGATCCCAGCAAAAATCTATCCCTGTGTTCCATTGTTTCTGAGAGACCCTGCAGGAGTTTCTTTGCCAGGTGCTTGATCTTTCTCATCTGCCTATGAATTGCTTACCTCTTCCTCCTTGGTCCAAGATGAGGCATGTACCTCATTTTGCCTCACTGCCTTTGGAATTTTCATGTTTATATGAATTCCCTGTGCTCACATATTCAAATTTGATTTTCTCCTGTTAATCTGCTGTATGTAGTTTGAATTATTCGACCAGCCAGAAGACCTAAAGGGGTGAGGGGAAATTTCCCTGACCCCAAAACTTCATCATTCTCACTTATTCCCTTCTATTCTCTCACACTTTTAAGAATGAAAGGGAGTAGGACGTATATGTATATTCATAATCTCATTCTAATGGTTGGTTTGTGTTCAACAAAAGTCTGGAATTCAATGAAGTGGTATATCTTTAATGGAAGAATATCAAAGAAAGGGGGATTTGCATTTCCTGTTTGGTAAAGTGAATACAACAGAGAATTTAGGAAGTGGCTGCTAATACCATCAGGAGGTGGTTTACACACTATTACAAAACATTTGCTTTCCAACTAAGTCCTATATATGGGCATACTCTGGGGGTTTATAAAGGAAAGAGTTGAGAATTTAAAATCATGGATTAAAAACCCGGGTACTTTAGGGTAAGTCTATGTTTGTATATATAAATACATTTTTTAAATATAGAGAGGGAGAGAAAAATACTTACAACATATTTGTCTATTCATATAAAGTTTTCCTCCAATTTGACTGCACAGCTTATTTTCTGTGTGTTAAGGAAACCAAAGATATGATTTCTTTGGCGTTTACATGTAAAAATTTCATAGACCTTTATAATATAGGCTGCACCCTCCACAGTATTATCTATTTTGTGTTAGTGACTTATTGTTTCTTTAAGGAGTGGGCATAAACTTACTTTATTGGTTAAATATTCTTGCATTTCATTAGGCGGAAAGTTTTAACTGAGAGAATTAATACATCTGACTTTACCTATTTTCATCAAATGAAAGTTGTTAACTGGCTTAAGTTTCTTTATGTTTTAGACTTAATGTTACTTACTCCGTAATTGTGGAACTCATTTACTGACGTCTTTGCTTCAGTTTTCCTAACTGTAAAATGAAATTACTGCCTTTTTGTCTGGTTTCTTTCCTGTCCTGAGCACCTGTGGACAAATCTGTGTATTCCTAGTTCAAGGAAATGCCTTTGTTTAAATCCCATTAAAATATTTTAAACAATTCCCATTGATAAAGGCTATTGTGCAAAGAATGTGTATGCACATTGTGATTGTACAGTTATTAAACTGATTTCCAGCAAACATTCCAGATCTTTAAATTCAAAAAATTCTGGCACCGTGATATTCTGGGTCCTCAGTTAACAGTGGGTGCATATCTAACAGAAAAGGACACTTCTTTTAAAAAAAAATCATAAATAAAAAAAAAAATCAACATACATTCCTTATGTTTGTGAAGTGAATAAACTATATAGACTAAAGGATGATTATTTCAAAGACACTTCCGTTGCATAAAACACTTTCAGATCTTATCCTTTGTAGCTGGTAGTACATTCTTGCTAAATAAGTTTAATATAAGAGAGTCTTTGTGGATTTTCTTTGAAACAACATAAACCACTTTGAGGGCATCTTGTGAATAAAATGAGGTAAGTAATGTTGCCTTTGTTCAAATATCGGTGTGAGTTTAATATCGGTGTGATAGCACTGGGATTCACTTTGTTGAGTAACTCAAATGGGCTCCAAAGACCATAAAAAAAGAGAATCATTTATAATGTGACTCCTCTAAATGGCAATATAAATACATGAATGGCAAGGATGATGGCAGTTCTTAGGATATTTGGCTAAAGCCCAGGGAAATAAAGTATTTGGTAAAATTATTTTTATAATAGAGAATTCAAGTTGGCTGAAGCTTTGCAATCTCTCATTATAATCTTTTTAATTTAGAGATGATACTACTGAGAATCGGAGAAGTTAAGCAATTTAATCAAGTCTACAGAGTGAAGTCAAAAATTGGGACAAGAGTCAGGATACCCTACACACAGTAGAGTGTTTTTCCCACCACTTTATCATGCATGGTGACAAGTTCATTGGGCTGTCTCCCAAAATAACAGCTTTGTTATTTTAAGAGATTATTTGTTATAATCTCTTGAATGTGTAATGATGTACATGAATAAGTGCTAATATATATGTATATATACACATACATAAATATGCATGTGTATATAAACATGTGTGTGTGTGTGTGTATATATATATATATATATATATATATATATATATATATATGCTGTATTTATTTATTTATTTATTTAAATTTTACATTTCATCCCTTGAATTTATAAAAGCAAATTTGGGAGTTTTACAATTTTTGTGCATTAAAAAGTTCTAGAGACTTTTTATCTACAATGATCCATTCTGGTGCACTACAACACTCTTTCACTCTATTGTAACATACATGTATATTTGGCATCTATAGTTGGAACTAAACATTCAAAAAATGTTTATGGCAGAGGAAAATAATTCTAACTTAATTGCTCAAAATTATGTTTACAGTTCATTTTCAAAAGTATTTTTATTGTTCACTACTTGCTGCCATTCTAATTTTCAGTTCCTAAATACATGAGCAAGAAATGTCACGTTATCTTTGTTGTCATTAACTCAAACTGAATCTGACTCCAAGCCTCTTCTTGTTTGGCTGGTAAGAGATCCAACTTCAATCATTGTGGCAACACTCCTCTGCCTCTCTGAGACCACACAGGAATCCAGAAGTTTTACAGGATGATTAGGAAATAGGGGAAGGCCTCAGTTCTTTAGTTAAGCATGACTGATGACATGCTTAACAAACCCAAGCCCACTTCTTCATGAAGGTAGGTAGTGCCAAAGGAATCTTTGTTAAGTCTTTCAAGATTAGCCTTCCTAGAAGTGACAGTTAAGACAATGTTCCTTTTCTACTTTCATGCTTCTGTCCCCCTGCATTTTCCCCCATTCCTCTGCTTCTCACTCCAGCCTCTACCATAATCTCTCAATAAACTGAAGCTTTTGAAAACAAAAGCTAGAAAGGGAGTTTATCATCAGCTAACAAAAGAAACACAAATTCTGGCTACTGTTTGGAATGAGGGCGTGACATACAAATGTCAAAGTAAAAATAGCTCTTGTTCTCTCTAATCCTTTCATAGCAATGAAAACAAAACATAAATTAATATCTCAATAAACAATCCTGTCCTGTGCTCTACACTTTATTTTGATCACTATGAATATTGGTCTATAAAAATAATGACTAAGCACAATTCTTTATTACTACAATAGCCTATTAGCAGAGAGGACCCTGGAACTGATGTAGTACCCATTCCTCATTTTGTAGGATGTGAAATTAAGAACCACAGTGGGACATCCTCATTCTGACCATCCCATACTTCGGTGAAGTTAGTAGTAATTACCAGTCCAGCATTCTTTGTATAAGAAAAATTCAAATACTTTTCTTTATGAATAGGAATAAATATTTCTAATGAAGACAAAGAAGTTTTTAAAGTATGAACATTGTCAAAGTTGACAATAATTTCAGAGTAATGTGCACATAGCTCTTGCATTATATACTCTTGAACCCTAGTTAAAATCAATTCATAACACATTGAATAATTATATATAAACAACTTGTTTTCATTATAAATTACTTAAAATTAGAACTTTCTTCCCACCTTTCCACCCCACCTTACAGAGACAGCAGAAAATTAAAATGTTTAGACAGGAATAAATTATTTCTTGTGTTTCATCTTTAACGATGTGATGATAGTTTGGGGGACCAGTTTTCCTGTAGCATCTCTCTTATCTATTCTCTACCCAGGGCAACTGCTGTCAAAGAACATAGCTAATGTGTCACCCTCTTCAGAATTCCTGGAAAAAGGAGAGAGAACCAGCAGTTATTAAGCTACATGTGGCAATGCAAAAACAAAGTCACAATTGTTAAGCTTATTTTGACATGGAATTTATAACAAAACTGGGCTAAAGATTTTCGATAGCCAAGCCCTAAATTCTCTTTTTAATTTTGAGCTTTCTAAAACTATTTCATCTATAAGGGCCTTGAAAGGAATTTAAGGGTTTGATCATCCTAGTATTATTAGCAATATGTATAGCTAAATGCATAGGTATAGCTCTTACTAAGTATTGTGGAGAGTAGTAAACTTTTTGAAATAAGATTATGTAATATAATCTAACAAAGTGTTCTTATATAACATGGTGCTTAGACTATATGCAATTACGTATTGGCAAACACTGCAGGAGGCAAAGATTTGGTAAAAATCAATAAATGCTGAATTTTTTTTGCTTTTTTAAAGGAGGGTTCAGCTCACAGTGGCCATGCGGGGATCGAACCAGCAACTTTTATGTTACTAGCACCAGGCTCCAACCAACTGAGCTGACCGGCCACCCCCTGAACATTTTGTTTAACGATGTCATTTCCACATGGAAGTCAATGCAAATGTGTAAAATATTTTGCAGTTTATTTACATAAACATGTTCCATGAAGTTTCCTTTCAGAAACTGCTTACTGAAACTGATTTTGGGAAACATACGTCAAGAGACAACAAGGGTAATTTTTAAAAATTCAGATCTTAAGCAATCTTCTCATGAATTTTATCACTGCAGATTCAAAATTACACATTTTAATTTTTCTGTTTAGTACAATCAGGAAACAAAACCCAAATCTCTTAATATTTTAAAACATAGTTTTACTTATTGAAATTGCTAGCTTGAATGAAATCATTGCAATTTCTCATACTAGTAGAACTATGAGTAATAAAGAATAATTAGTATAGAACTGCCACATAAACATGTCAAATATGAAGACAAAATTGAATATATGTGTTTATGTGTTTTCCAGTTTCATAATGGAGATATAGAAACTAAATTTCTATATTGTTTAATTTTCACTTATTTTCTTACAATTGAACTTGTTACAAGGAGTATCTATAATTGCATCTTTAGAAATCAACGATTTTGACGTATACTCATATTTCAGATATAAAATATAAATGTAAACATAATAAAAGCTAATTATAAAGACACGAGGTAGGAGGATTACTGTTCTCAATTCTTCACATCCTTTCTGTACATTTATGCACTTCGCCATGTGACTTTGGAACACTGATCTTGGGCTTGGCCAAGTTAACTTCCTTTGGCTCCTAGAATGCGAGCAAAAATGACAGTGGAACAGTTCAGTCTATTTTTTGAGGTCCAGTGACATACCAAGAAAAAACGCATTCCCAAGGTAGCCGCTGCCCCTTTAGCTTGACCTCCAGAAAGAAGATACATTAAGAAAACCTGAATCCAACTGTCAGTCCACAGCTAAGCTCACCTGGACTGCAGTCCAAAGCAGAACTCAATCTAGGTCCGCTGAAGGCTCATCAATGATAGTCTCCTAAGCATGAGGACCTATACTTCTTGTTGTATGCCAGTGGGACTTTGCGATTGTTGTTTATACAGCATTGTTGAAGCAATAGATTAAGCTTACATAAACTTATACAAAAGTTAAAAGTAAATACACTAATTCATGATGAAATCAATGTATAAACCATTGGGACACAGAATTAATCCAACTTACTTCTGGACCCATGTTGTCCTTACCAGCATGAGTTGGGCACGTCCTGGTGGTTCTCAGATTTCTCATCTGTAGTGTTAATGTTGGAAGAGATGATTTCTAACATCCATATTCATTCAATAAAGTAAGGTCACCTTTGTATTCCAAACGTAATTAAAAGATCTAAAAGAGAAACATTTCATAAATTGAGTGTCTCTAGAAAAGCATTATTGCAGGTTACAAGTTACTATCATTTATGAATGTAGGAGTTACTTTAGAACAACCATCTTGAGTCAAGAATTAATTCCAAGCACCAAGAAGTATGAAGAAGAGATGATACATTATTTGTCTACAAAAAATGAAAAACCTAATAGGGGACATAATACCAAAAGAAAAATCTAAGTGTTGTAAAAGTATTACTAAGGGCTTTAAGAAGGTAATCTCTTCCAGCTGGAGAGATTAGGGAAAGCTCTTGGTAGGAAGTGGCCTTCAAACTGGATTTTGGTGGACATGATTTCAAAGGGAAGAAATGTAAAGTCATTTGTTGACTAAAGGAAAGACTGTGAAGCAGGACAGAACTTGTTATTTGAAACAGCAGGACTTTTGTTTTTGTTTTGTTTTTTTTCCCCTTTCAGTGCAGTTTACTGTGCTGGGGACAGAACAGAGATATGACTAAAAAGAGAGGGACTTATTTTTGAAAATTTTGATTTCTATGTTCAGGAGCTTAAAATTTATCTTATAGAGAATGATTAAGAACTAAAAGATTTTGAAAACAAGCGTGTCTAATGAGGGCTTTAGAAACATCCAACTGCTAATGTGCAGGAAGAAAAGAGATGGGGAAGATTCAAGAGACTTTGGAAGCAGTTTTGAATGGGCCTGAGCTAGGGTGGCTGAGAGAGGGAGTGGGTACTTTAAATGCAAACCCCAGCAGTGTGCATTTATTTTCTTCAAGGAAGATACCATATTGATAAGATAAAATGATGGAGTTACTTAAGAGTGACTTTAAATTATTGGTAGATGATAAGAAAGCAGTATTAAAAGATTAAGTTTAAGTATCCAAGAACTGTTTAAAAAGTTTTAATGTCCATAAAAATCACCTGGGATTCTTGTGAAAAATACAGATTTCTAGATCTCAACCTTAGAAATCTTGAAACAGTTGGTGCTGAGAGAGACCCAGAATTTGTGTTTTACTAAGTGCCTCAAGTTATCATAATACAGGTGGTTTGCAAATCATTCTTCAACACTGATTGAAAAATATAGAAACAATAAGAGGAAATGTCTATTGCCTATTTCATATGTGACACACTTGGCTAAATGCATACATACAGTATGTCCTTTCAGCTTAAAATGTAGCTTTTAATATTATTCTCCTCTCAACCTTACCAAAAACCAAGAATTAAAGGGGTTCCATAACACTTTGAAAAGTCAAAGTGATAAATTTGGGATATGAATCAAAGACTGTCCAACTTGAGAAGTCATATTGGAGAAGATCATGATATTAATTAATTGTTGCTTTTGTCTTTCTCCCTATACTTTCTCTTTTCAAAACTTTCAATGAATTGGGACTAGTGCCACATTTAACAAGATTGTCTGATTAAATTTACGCCAGTAAAAAATTTCATTCCTAAGTAGAGAAAGACCAGCTGGAACATAATAAGGCATCAGAGTGGGATGTCCTAGATATGAAGATGCCCGTCCTATCAAGAAAAATACATATGCACATAGCAGTCATTTTAAAATAAATATAGAAAATTTCTACAGCTTGTGTTATTATAACCATTTAAGTAGAAACACAAGGACTTTAAAGTGGGACATTATCATTGCCTTGAACGTTTTTTCCTCACTGTCTTAAAACTGACGTCTCAAAATAAATTCATGATCTTAACGCCTAAGCATTAATTGTCTAAAGAAATGGTCTACAATAAAACATGCTACAGGTCAGATTTAACTTTATTTTTCTTAACTATTTCTTGGTTCAAACTACTGTTTTTAGGCTGAAGGGCCAGTCATTTATCTATATTTCCTGTGATAATAGAAGCAGTATTAGTTTATGTTGTTCCAAAAAAAGGAAATGGGTTGAATATGTTATGGGCCATATTCAAAGTGCAGTCAGTTGAGTACAGACACTAATTCTCCCCACTTTGAGGAACACAAAAAAGAGGGAACAATTAACAGTTCTCCCTCCCCCCTCCTAAAACTGAAGGAGAAATGAACAACAACGTAAAAAAGTTCAGCTTTGAAGCAGCAATTGATATGTCATCAGTTGTAATTTTCCAGTTTTAAAACCAACTATTTGTTGTTTGTTCTTGAAGACAATGACTGAGCAAAAGGTAGTGATAACATGTTATTACTTTAAACTGATAGTGAAGTTTTTATTTGTTTGTTTCTTTGTATTTTTAGTTTCAGGTGTACAACTCAACACCAACAACCCAAACAACCCAATTGAAAAATGGGCAGAGGACATGAAGAGACACTTTTCTAAAGAGGACATACAGATGGAAAATAGACATATGAAAAAATGCTCGACCTCACTAATAATTAGAGAAATGCAAATAAAAACCACAATGAGATACCACCTCACTCTTATCAGAATGGCTATCATCAATAAATCAACAAACAACAACTGCTGGAGAATATGTGGAGAAAAGGTAACCCTGGTGCGCTGTTGGTGGGATTGCAAATTGGTGCAGCCACTATGGAAATCAATATGGAGGTACCTCAATAAACTGGAAATGGAAATACCTTATGACCCAGCAATTGTACTCTTAGGTATCTCTCTAGGGAAACCCAAAACGCTAATTCAAAAAAATTTATGCACCCCTATGTTCATTGCAGTGCTATTCACAATAGCCAAAATGACCATCGTTAGATGACTGGATTAAGAAATTGTGGTACATTTATACAACAGAGTATTACGCAGCCGTAAAGAAGAATGAAATCTTATCATTTGCAATGATATGGATGGACCTAGAGAACGTTATGCTAAGTGAAATTAGTCAGATAATGAAAGACAAATACCTGATAGTGAAGTCTTTATTTGCATTTCTTATTAGTGAGTGACATTCTCTCATGTAATGGCATTTCTTTCTTGCTCCTAGAAGGGAAGATGATAGTTTTAGAAAAAGTTCCTTTTACTTTCAGACTTAGTAATCAAAATCAATTTATGAAGATTTAAAAATTATTTTTCTAGGCCTTTTAGAGGTGGCTTTTATTTAAAGTTTATTCAGAACTATGTCCCAGACACTATGCTAAACTATACACAGGGCACCAGTGAGTACTGATTTCTCTGCGTTTCTTTCCATTTGAATACAGCTTGCTGTATACTTACATCCTCAAGGAACTTAGTACCCTGTAAAGAATAAGGAAAATATAAAAGCCTGCTCTACCATGAGCAGAAAGTTTGATACACAATAAAGGATAGATATTTGAAAAATACATGAACTGAGTGTTGCACATTTTATTTAATTCCCTTCTTAAAAGAGATACATCAAAAAACCGTTCAGGGTCTCATTCCATATATATTCTCTGGTCTACACTTCAGTATAAACTTTTTGATTGTTTGATCATGTAGAAGGAGCCAGGCAGCTGTTTATAGAAATGGAAACCTGAAAAGAGAGTGCCAAAATGATTTACTTAGGATATGATTATTTATTGGGAAACCAAAGAGAATCAACTGAAACTGTTTAATATCAATGTATAGATACAAAAAGTAGATACAAAAGAAATACATCTAAATCAATAATAGTCTTACACTTAATCAAAAAATACTTTGAGAATAAAAAAAAAAATATCTCACTCCTAATAAAAATAAAACAAAATAGGGGTGGCTGGTTTGCTCAGTTGGTTAGAGAGCAGTGCTCTTAACAACTGGGTTTCCGGTTTGATACCCGCATGGGCCACTGTGAGCTGTGCCCTCCACAACTAGATTGCAACAGCTACTTGACTTGGAGCTGATAGGTCCTGGAAAAACACACTTAAAAAAATAAAATAAAATAAAAATAAAAAATAAATAATACAAAATACCCAGTAATGAACCTTTAAAAAAGGACAGAACTTATATAAAAAAAACTATAGAAATTAGTATCTTTTTATATAACTAGTTTGCATAAATGGAGAGATAACAGATGTGAATACTCAATATTGCAAAGATGTCGATCCATTCCAAGTGAATCTATAAATTTAGCACAATTCCACTCAATATCCCAATTAAATTTTTCTTGAAAGAATATGTCCAAAACTTTTGTCTTAAAAAGAGCATTTGAGGTAAAATATAAAATGCATTATTATTATGAATACATTGTGGTATGAGCACAGAAATTAAAAAGCAGATAATTGGAATGTAAGAGAAAATCTAGAAATAAAACATCTAAAGTAATTCAGAATATAACGAAGTAATGCTTGAATTAGGAGAAAATATAATCAAATATTTGGTATTAAGATAATCAGCTAATCATCTAGAAAACATACATCAATAGTTCCCAATCTCATACCTTACACCAAAATAAGTAAAAATAGTTTTAAATGAAAGTTAAATTAATGTGATACTATTTTTCTATTCATCAAATTTGACAAAAATAAAAACAATGATGGCAATTATAAACTGGTTGAAACATTTGAACAAGGAATTTGGCAATATGTACCAAAAGCTTTAAATCACATACATGGGCTAATAAATCAATTTTTAAGAATTTATGTTAAGAAATAAAATCACAAGTGTCATACAGCAAGTTAGATAGCAAGAGAAGGCAAGCAAATTTGGACAGTCTTTTGTAACCTAATCATGGAAGTGATAACCCAAGATTTTTGCTGCATTTTCTTACTAGAAGCAAGTCACTAAGTCCAGCTCACATTGAAGGGTTGTACGTTAAATAAGAACATGAAGACTGGGGGGCGGGGGGATGTTGGGAGCCTACTTAAAAGATCACCACTGAAAGTTAACTGCACCTCTTTCATTAAACATCTGACTTTCTCTCCTGCAATTTTCCCCTTGGTCACTCTGCATCAATTACATTGGCTCTTCTGTTATTCCCTGTGTCAGTAATACCCCTTTAGGCCATTTGGGCTAGACACAGGAAGAGTTGTTGTTTTTAAAATTTGCATCCAAGTCCTAAAAAGTTGTCTAGAGCCACAAGAATGGTAGTGATCTCATCTTAACGTCGCAGGAATCCACCGTCGTCCTGAAATCAGTAGCAGGTTTAGTCTTACTGTTGAGAGTGGGTTATGTAATTAACGTGTTACCATGAATTTATAGTATCGTGCATGATGGAAAGTACCTCAGGAGTCCTACGGAGCTGGCTTTCTGAACTAAAGGATTCTCTTGACCAGTTACACTTTTCTCAGCAGGTATGAAGTGAATCTCAGTTATCCCAGTGCTTATTCATTAGCTAAGATAAGAATGTTATGGTGGCTGCAGGGCTCAGAATGATCCAAAAAGAAATACAATGTAAAAAGTCAAAGTAAATATTCAGATGGAAAACAAAAAACTTAAGGCTAAACATTAAAAAATAAAAAATAAAAAATAAAAAAACTAACAAGGGGCAAACAAAACTACTACAAAAAGTGACCAGATTGAGCTTTACAGGAACTTGAAGGGAAAGCTACAGACAACCTGGAATGTCTTTATAAATGAAGTGAAAAATTGGTATGATAGGATATGGGTAAAATAGACCAATAATAATAGAAGTAATACCAGAGATGTGGCCCTAAATTATGACTGTAAAATGATATACATCATCAATCTGTTTTGATGGAATAGTGAGAGGAAATAAGAAAGTCTAAAGAACAGAAAATTATAAGAAGAAATTCATTTTGATAAAATATTTACCTTTGTTTCAACAGATCTTCTATTAGTCACTTTTTATAAAGGTTAGTATACATTCTTTCAGACAAAGATCAGGCTTTATGGGTTTCCAGTTAACTTTATAGATACTTTGTAACTATTAAATAATTAATATCAACTCAGCAAACAATGACAGGATCTTCAATAACAGCACTACATTTTTCTGACCATTACATTATCCACAGATAAATGGATTTTTTTTAAAAATGACAGAATACAGTATTTACTTATAGTACTTTCATTAATTTACCATCTCCCATAAAACATTTAAGCTCATTTAATATGAAATCATATTTGCTACTTAAATACCAAGATAAAATTTGAGTACTATAATTACCAGTATAAGTTATTAAACACTAAGAAAGAATATTTAAAAAGAAGTAATTTTACCATATTAGTAAAAAAGCCCAGACCTTCTAAAATTCTTATTCTATGAAATTTTTCTCTAAGTTAGATTACTAAGGCAAACATTCTCAATTGCTATATTGCATAAATAGTAAGGTTTTTAATATAAAGACAAAGGGATCATGGTTTTTATTAAATGTATTCAAAAGTAACTAATTATATTTGGAGTTCTCTTTACCTATCATTGTTAACTTGACATTTAAAAATTAAATAGGAAGAAATGCATCGAAATCTATGCTGCACATTTGAAATTGATCGTTTATATTTGGTATAAAAGGGATAAAATTTATAGTCCTGAGTGACAATTTTATGTAACAAGGCATGAGAATGTAAAATTCCATTCAAATTCCTTTCTTATCACTATTCATGAAAACGGCATTTCTCAGCTGGGAAAGCTAACAGTGATATTACATGGTGACATTATTTCAGAAGAGTTGTCTACGATGCAGAATATCTAATTTTTTCACACATGAGTAAGGACTATGCAAAATTTAGCATTTAATTTGCATTCTATATGCAAGATTTTAAAGGGCAAGGTTAAGTATTTTTTGAAATATTATAATAACCTGAAATTAATTTAAAAATAAGAATTTAATATTTATGTACCTCCTTTCTTCCAAGTCTTTCTAAATAGCTTTTCCAAAAAGAATGGTATATCTTGATATATACTAAAGATACAAACACTATTATTGCTGCTTTAGAAAAAGGAAACTGGAGCATGGAATTGCATAAATGATTTCTCTAAGGCAACCCCAGTAAAGTGTAAAAGTAGAGAAAACATAATATAGCCACCGCTTCACTATTCCTCATTTTAGTGCTTAACACTGTTCTTTTAAATATTAAAACCAGTAGAACAGCCTAATAACATTATACGCAAAGGACAAAGCTGTTAACTGCACTGTTTTCACAACCTTATAGCATCAGTCGATGCAAGACCCTGCAATTCAATCCCCTGTCTTTATGGACAAGGAAACTTAAATATAAGGGGATTGTGACTTTCCCAAGGCCATAGAGTATATTAATAGTACAGATAAGACTCAAACTCAGGTGTCCTTTATGCCCTGTATAGTACTGTGTGCACCACGATGAAGATGAAAGAATTTATCAGGTTCCCAGATACTTTGATTCTTTATGTAACTGACGATACAGTTTTGTTATAATACGTTTTGACTTTAATATGTTACAAATATAACTATACACATTGCATTGTTTTTTTACTTGCCTTTTGTACTTCAGAGGCAACATGATTTAATCATCTTTCTTAATTCAGAAATAAAGATAAAATGTTTGCTACTCTTCATATCTGATTCTTTACATATTTATTATTATTATTATTATTATTATGATGATGATGATGATGATGATGATTTAACAAAATAGCCATTAACTCTTGTATCCCTGTAGCTTAGCCTCTAAAGCAGTTGTTAGCAAACTTTTCCTGTAAAGGGCCAGACAGTAAATGTTTTTGTAACTACTCAATTCTGGTGTCACTAGCAGTGTTTATAGCACCAAAGCCGCCATAGACAATGTCAATGAATGGAATTGTCTGTGTACCAATAAAATTTTGTTTACAAAAACGTAACCCCTTGGACTAAAGGTGGTTAGTCCATGGGCTATAACATGTTGACACTGCTCTAAACAAACCACAGTGATTGCATGTGAAGGCCCCAGATGATGACATACTGTGGCATTTCAGTTCAAAAATATTTCAGTTCTCTAACAAAATCACCATCAAAGTCTGAGAGTTCTAGTGTTTTTTTTTTTTTTTAAGTGATATCTATAGAACTGCTGAGTTGGCATACCTTTTGAAAAATAAAACTTATCTTAACCTCTCTCAGACTTCTCTTTCTCTGTCTGTTTTTAAAGTCATCTTAGTGTTATCATCAGCATTATTTTCTTTCCAGGAGAGAAAACTGAAGAATTAGGCAATGCATACATTTTAAAGAACACGCTATGTGCTTTCTCAATTTAAACCCATGTACTCCAAATTTTTGACCCGCACACCCATTTGTCTCATTGTTCATCAGTGCCTCTTGAGAATCCCAACAAAATGCCAATAAAATAATTTAAAAAGATATAAACCCACAAGGTTGCAGAGAACTAGAGGAAATAAATTGATAGGCCAGAATTTTAAGCACGTTTGGAAGATGAAAAGCAGAAGGAGTGATGGTGACACACTTAGGAGGCTGAGCGTAAGGCACCTGCAGAGAAGATCACAGATGAGAAATGGGCCAATCCAAACTTCAAATTGCAAAATTTGGGGGAGACTCAGCACTTGAAGTTAATAAGGAAGAAGTTAAGATGTGAGGCATTGGAGTGAAGATAGGAATATTGCTTTACAGTTTGCATGTAAAATGTATAGTTGCCTTCTCCACATCCCCAGGTTTCCAACTCTCTCACAGGCCTGCATCCCCTGAACACCTCCATAATCAGTAGGGACTGGAAATTTACTCTGAAGTAACTGTGCCAGAGAAGCTCAGGGATTAGGGACACCCAGTCAAATGAGAGAGGAATGGAACAGAAAGCAAAGAGATCAAGTTATCATCACTACAGTGAATTTGAGATCCTGTAGGCTTCATTTTCTACCTTGCTACCAGAACGCCAGCCACAAAGCCTGAGGAGGCTACACTTGCAAAACCAATAGTCCAGGAGAAAAAAAAAACAACAACAACACAGGAAACACCGAAACATTATATGTTGACACATGAGGGTCCCAATTACCCAATTTCAGTACTTATACTTCTCTCTCCCTGTCTCTCCTCTCCAAACCATCATTTCTTTAGGATGTAGCAGAAGTGATCTGTGTATGAGGACTGACAATTAAGTTTGCGAACTTATCCGAAAAGAAGTGCTACATACCTCATTGCTGAATATCACTACAGTCACTGAAGCACGCTCTTTGGGAAGCTGTGCACTAATGCCAGTGCCTACTCCACCCTTCAATGCAATTTTAAAAATCTTTTTCTGGAATGGCCATTGGAAATGTCATCGTATTACCATTGATGTCCTGAATGTCATCAAAATGTCTTCCTTTCAATACTTCCTTTATCTTCAGATAAAGAAAGAAATCATTGAGCCAGATCAGGTGAGTAGGGAGGAAGTTCCAATACAGTTATTAGTTTATTGGCTAAAAATTCCCTCAGAGGCAGCATTGTGTGAGCTCGTGCATTGTCGTGATACAAAAGCCATTAATTATTGGCAAAAGTTCAGGTCATCTAACTTTTTCATGCAGCCTTTTTAACACTTCCAAATAGTAAACTTGGTGAACTCTTTGTCCAGTTGGTACAAATTCATAATGAATAATCCCTCTGATATCAAAAACGGTTAGCAGCATTGTTGCAACAAGTTTGGGAACGTGATTGTCAGAGCTTGCATAGAGTGCCTGAAGGCTACATGGCCCTTCATGTCTCTTCTAGTGCTGGATACCCAGGAATCTTTACAATTTCTAGGGAGTGTAAGAAAATGGTTGGGACTAGATATTATATTGGGGAGTAACCTGTGAATAAATGACTTGACTCAGTACGTTTATAAACAGGGAAAAGAGGAGGAACAGGACCTCCCCAATCTGGGGTGATGCAGATTACAAGGGAGGGAAAAGGAAGCTGTGCCAAAACACAAACAAAAAGAAAAAAGTAGAAGCGGAAAGAAAACAAGTATCAGAATTGCTGATTTTACATAGTACATCACCTCAGCTTTTCTCTGCATGTGAAACACTGTGCTGTATTCAGAATATCTGTTTCACCCTATTCCTGTCTGAGGTATAAATCTTTCCATCTGAAATTTCTATTTGTAAAGTTATTATGACTCGGTTTCAGAGTTATTCCGGCTTAAATGGCTCCTGCCCCTCAGAATTTTCCATTTATAAGAGTGTCCTAACTAGCATATCTTTTCTAGGAGGATGAATTACTACAGCTGTGGGTTTATATCTATGGTTACTTTCAGACCTCCTGCATTTTTAACTGAGTTTACATGTCAGACTCTTCAGAGAGAAATATGACTAAACAACCAAGAGAAGGTTGCATTACCTAATCCAATTGTACATTAGTGGCAGGATAAAGACAAACTCTAGGCCCGATAAGCAAGGTAGACAATTTCCTGGAGACTCTTGTGTCTCCTGCTGCTCTATTTAGCTTTTACCTGGGACCAACTCTAGTGTGATAATTGTAACAGTTATTGATACAGAGGCATCCATATTTTTATGAATCCCTCCCTACTAAACAGGCAACATGACATTTGTATTATAAATTTAATAGATGGAAGACCACAGAAAGAATAAAAACAAAACTGTCAATAAAAGATTAATTATAAGGAAGCATTTTCATGAAGATGGCAGGTAAATCAGGTCAATCTAAAGGAGATGAATTTAGTATAAGCAGGAAACATGAGCAAACAGGCCTGAATGGGGTTCCTTCCACAACTGGAGTGCATGGGATATTATTTGACCTGGGCATATCACTAGACTGAGACAGTTTAAGTAAGGAGGAGGGGGAATTGCTGGGGCTTGGGAAGAATCTTTGGCTTAGTCTCATGCATTCCTCAAGCTTTGCTGGAGGCTAGACCATGATAGAACAATGTGCATACCTGCCTTCCTGCCTGCCTGCCTGGCTTTTCCTACCCACAAATCTCTAGCTGGCACAATTAGCACTTATTTTCTGGAGAAATTTCTATTATGCCTAATATATTGGGTATATCAGTATGTCCTAATATACCCAATACCAATATTTTCCTGTACACTCAAATGTGAACAATCCAAGGAATTTACATTTTTTTCTTGCAAATTCTTCTGGATTCTTATTATGGCAATCTTTGGTGACAAGGTAACCTATATGATGCTCTTCTCCCCAAGCTTTTTAAATGAATCTGTAATTTGAAAATTTATATATATATATACAAGGTGTGACCAAACACGATAGTGAATGTTTAAATAAAAGAAAAATTGATTACAGTACAAAGACGCTTTGCCATTAATCCCTCTCAAAATATTCCCGCTCACTTCAGACACACTTATCCCATTATTCTTGCCACTTTCTGAAGCAGTTCTGGAAGTCCACTTTCCTTGAGTGTCTTTGTGCTGTTGTGGCTGCCTCGATGTCCTGAATCAATTTAAAATGTTTTCCTTTCATAGTCATTTTGACTTTGGGGAAGAGCCAGAAGTCACATGGTGCCAGATCTGGTGAATAAGGTGGATAAGGACACAATGTAACTTTTTTTTTTTTTAAAGTGTGTTTTTCCAGAACCCATCAGCTCCAGCTTGTGTTCATCTTCTGTTATCAGTATATATTGAGTAGTACAATTTTAATACAGATAAAAAACTGTATTAAAAAACAGTTTTTCAAAAAAACAAGCTTTTGTTGCTCTTGGTCAAATCTCTATTGTGCCTTTGTTTTTATCTCATTAAGTTATGCTTGTACCTCTAATATTTCTTCTCTGCTCTTTAGTTTTTATCTGCTTTAAAAAAAATAATTCCTGTTATACTTTATCATACAGATTGTTTAATTTTTATCATTAAATTTGTCATTTTATGATTCCTGAGCTTTGTGTCATTCAAGGAAGCTGTTTCACACATCCAAGGTAATAAAAGCGGTATCATATATTTCCTTTTAGTACTTTCATAATTTATCCGTTGGTGCTATTTATGTATTCAATCCATTTGGAATTTGCTTTTGTTATGGTCTGTGTTATTTTCTTCCAAACTGATGGTTAATTGTCCCAACAAGGTTTAGTAAAAATAAATTTGATATCCACTTTTAGAAACTATATGTTAAATTCCAAAATCTATCTGAAGTTACTTCTGGATTTTTTTCTCCAATTTTTATTGGAGAATATTGGGAAACGGTGTTTTTTCCAGGACCCATCAGCTCCAAGTCAAGCCACTGTTTTCACTCTAGTGAAGGGCACAGCTCACCGGCCCATATAGGAATCGAACCGGCGACGTTGGTGTTTTGAGCACTGAGCTCTAACCAACTGAGCCAACTGACTGCCCCTATTTCTGGATTCTTTAACCCATTCTACCTAGTTAGTTATCAATCTGTCTTGTGGTAATATACTGTTTTAATTATAATTGCTTTATAGACAATTTTAACATTCAATAATAAAAGACTCCTCTCATTATTCTTATTTTCCAACAATTTTCTCTGCTATTTTCACATACTTATTTTCCTTGATTAAATTTATTTCTTTTAAGCTTTGGTACTATGTACATGTACTACAAAATTTATAAAAGGAAATACAGAGAAAAGTATGTCTTTTTGTACATTTCTCCCCCAGCCCCTTAAACCTGTCACTGGAGACAACTCCTCTTACCAGAGACATTCTATGCTATAAAATAACATAGATATGTTTTCCTTTCATTCTAATAAAATAATAGCATTTGTGATGTACTTTGCTTTTTTTCACTTACTACCTTGGGCATTTTGTCAACATCAGACATAAGAGGCTATGCCTGATTAACTTCAGAAGTAATATGGCAAATTTTCAACAAAGTCTGTATCATTGAAAAACAAAAGACCAAATGCCATTTTCAAATGCTACTTCTAGCAACTTAAATCCACAGAAGTAATGCTTTATCATGTCCTAAGAGGTCAACATTTCAGCTCAATTAAATAACAAATTAAGTCAATTTATGGATAATATTCTTTAAAAGCTGAGATATACCAACATTCATGTCATCACACTGTACTGAGGAAATGCTAATTTAAAGTACATACATACATATACACACTTATATGTATATGTATACTTATATGTATTTTTTTTCATAAATTTATGCAAAGAATGTATTTTCTCTCTGTTTTAGTTTCCTCATCTTCAAAGTCATTTTTGAATGAAATAACTGAGATCACTTTTAGCCCTTTGAAAAGTGTATTTTATTATATTCTGAAAGCAATTACTTCTTGTTAAGTCAAATATGAAAGACAATGTAATGGACGGATAACGGAATATATCTTTGACTTCTTGGAAGAGTTGAGCAATTTGTATTTAAAAGTTTTGTCGTTATGGGAGTTTCAGTGGCCTTAGCAGTAGCCAGCCATGGGCCTGCTCAGCAAAGTATTGCCATTCAAGCCTCTAAATTTCCCTTTTTGATACTCTGGTTTTAAAATTCCATTTTCTTAAAATGGTGTATCTGGATTGACTAAATTTGAGACTCCAGCCACCTCTGGCACAACAGGCAGAAGATAGCAAGATACCTGAAATAACAGCTCCCCTTGCTGGAGCACTTAACTGGGAATTGAAGCTTCTCTGAAAAGACACCATAGTCATGACCTTGGGAGCTATACCGAGGTGTTTATTCATCTAATGTGATTGGTACACATAGTATAATTCTGTATTCTAAATATATTCTAGTTACTGTATTACATTTGCGAAAAAAAGTACTGGATACCATTATTAATTAAATATTTCAATTTCACAAAGTGAATTCAGTAAACACTAAATTTGCAGTGCTTTATTTCTATATACACAAAATTCCTGAATTTCTTTTGTTTTTCCCTCCTTGTTTTGGTATGGGATTACTGCCGAATGTGTTTTATTCCTTAGAGATATTGGAGTCTAATAGACAATGGAGTAAGCAGTATTGATTTTACTAGGAAGTCGAAGAATATAATTTCTAAGACAATACACTCATGTTTGTTATTATATACTCATAACTGTTTGTTTAGTGGATATAGCAGTTGGATTGAAAATGAAAGCAGGTGACTTTACTTATGTATGAATGAGGACTAATAATTTTGACCTATGCATGAAAAGAGAGACTGTGAGGAGTAAGTAATGCATTTACAGAAATTTAGGAATGAACATGTTGAAAATATGACATTGTAAAAATTTATTCATGGTCTAGCTTTTCCTTAATAGTTTTACCAGATAATTGCTAGACTCTTAGCTCCCTAAGCACAAGAATCAAATTCATATCACTTATTATCCACTAGAAATTGTGGCAAA
This sequence comes from Rhinolophus hipposideros, assembly GCF_964194185.1. NCBI lineage: Eukaryota > Metazoa > Chordata > Mammalia > Chiroptera > Rhinolophidae > Rhinolophus > Rhinolophus hipposideros. The sequence goes on along the minus strand of NC_138064.1, from coordinate 24,426,212 downwards.
TGATCAATGCCTTTGTATTTCATAGAAGGAAAGTGGTCTTGGGGGGAAAGAGAAATGGAATTACAATACAAAATATACTGAAAATGAGACGAATAAAACCACGATTGTAAAGGTGAACTGGCACAGAATCTAACAGCAATGCACACACAGAGAAAACAGAATTGGTGAATATGAAGGTCATAGCCAGGCTGATCCAGAAAACAGGCATTTGCAGAATAACTCAACCAGCTCTCAAACTCCACTACCCCAGGCAACTGTCGATCTTCCTCTTGTCCTTGTGCCAGCCTGTCACTCTCCCCTGATTCTTTGAAACCGTATAGATTCTACAACAGTCCAAGGAATATTTCTCCTTTATGGTCTTGAATCTTTAAATCATATTCGGTTGATATTTGACATTCTTGTTGACAGCCTAAATGGATTTTTTAATAGTGTCGCTTAGATAAATCTTTCTTCTGTTGTAGGGGAGCCAAAAATGTTTTTACGGCTAACTCTAACTCAGCCAGAGTTTTAAAAAAAACTGCAACCATTTAATTTTTAATATGGATTGGTTCCTTTTGGTAATTAAAAACAAACATTTTGTAAAACTGCCAACACATTAATCAGAATAATATAGGGTTATGTACGTCAGGCATTTAAACATGTTTTAAACCTTTTTGAGATGGAATCATAAAGTAAAATTAAAACAGATTGAAACAATGTTCTTTATTGCTTATGCCTGGTGTAGACCAAAGGTCATAAAGTTCAGTTAGGGCCATATTAAATTTCAGTAGATTTTAAGGTTTACTTGATAATACATATATAAATGTGTGTGTATCATTATAATAACATGTAGTACCAAGAAATAAAAGACTTATGTATCACCTTGGTTATGTAGGCCTCAAAGTTTTTGCCACTGGTCAAGTTTGACCAATGACAATAGAAATCTCTTCTGTTTTTCTCATTAGTGGCAATGCTGATATTCTGCTCTTGAGTCATAACAATGTAGCTAGGTATTTCTTGGCAATTTAGAAATGGAAACCCTCTTGTTTTGTCCAGAGTGCAAATAAAACAGCCCCAAAGGACAGTTTTCTTTCTTTTTTTGTGCCTGAATGGCTATGTTGTTAGTAAGCTGACAGACATAAGGATTATCAAGTATAATCATTTTAAGACCCTTGAAATGGGTATGCTTTGGAAAGCTCTTTGGACTGTGCTCTCATTTCATTTACTTCTATTATTTCTGTACTGTCAGGAGTAGTTCAGAATTCCTTTTGCCATTTTAGCCATTATATCAGTAAAATAGAAATTAAATACTAGGTATCTTTCATTGGATTGTAATAAAAATCAATGTTAACATTTTCATCTTAATAGTAAACATCATATATCTTACTCTTTTACTAATATCTTACTAACTTTCCATCATATGTCTATATCTATATCTATAGATCTCCTATTATGACATACTGGCAGCTCTTTTGGTTTAATCAGACTCTTAGATCATTAAGACATTAAGAATGATCAGACATTGTATGGAACCAAAAACCAAATAGCCAAAGCAAGAAAGAAAAAAGAAGCAGGAGGTATCACACTTCCTGATTTCAAAGTGCATTAAAAAATATAGTAATCAAAATTGGATGATTTTGTCATAAAAAAAAAAAAAACACATGTAGATCAATAGAATGGAATAGAGAGACCAGAAAGAAATCTGTGCATATATGGTCAATTAGTTTTCGATAAATGGACCAAGAATATACAATGGGGAAAGGATAGTCTCTTCAATAAATGGTGTTGGGAAAACTGAATGGTCACATGCAAAAGAATGAAACTGGATCACTGTCTTACTGCGGATACAAAAATCAACTCAAAATGTTTGATTAAAGACTTGAAAATAAGACCTAAAATTGTAAATCTCCTGTGTAGAAGAAAACTGTAGGAAAGCTCCTTGACAATGGTCGTGACAATGATATTTTGGATTTGACACCAAAACCAAAGGCAACCAGAAGCAAAAAGAAACACGTGGAGCTACATCAAATTAAAAATCTTTTTTACAGAAAGGAAAACCATCAAGAAAACAAAAAAGCAACTTATGAAAAGCAATAAAATATTTGCAAACCACATATCTGATAAGAATTAATATCTAAAATATACAAGTAGCTCATGCAAGTCAATGGCAAAAAATCAAAAACTCAATTAATGGGCAAAGGACCTAAATAGATATTTTCCAAATATACAACAAGTACATGAAAAGGTGCTCTAAATCACTAATCATCAGGAAATTGTGAATCAAAACCACAATGATACATCACCTCATATCTCTTAAGGTGTCTATTACTGAAAAGATAAGAAATAACAAATGCTGGTGAAGATGTTGGCGGGAATGTAATATAGCCACTATAGAAAACAATATACAGGTCCCTCAAAAAATTAAAAATAGAACTGTTATATGATCCAGCAATTACACTTTTGGGTATATATCCAAAGGAGATAAAATTGCTCTCTTAGAGAGATGCCTGTACTCCCAGGTTTATGTCAGCTTTATTCACAGTAGCCAAGATATGAAAACAATTCAAGTGTCTGTCAACAGATGAATGGATAAGTAAAATGTTATATATACATATAATATATTTTCAACCGTCAAAGAAAGAAGGAAATTCTACCATTTGCAACAACATGGATGAAACTGGAGGGCATTATGCTAAGTGAAATAAGCCAGACCTCGAAAGATAAATATTGCATGGTGTCACTTACACGTGGATCTTAAGAAAAAAAAAAAAGTCAAACTCCTAAAAATAGAGAGTATAGATGATGGTTGCCAGGGACTGGGGGTATGGGGAAATATAGGGAGGGACTGTAAAAAGGTACATACCTTCAGTTTTTAGATGAATCAGATTTAAAGATTCAATGTATAATGTGGTGACTATAGTTGATAACACTATTGTATAAATGAAGTTTGCTAAGAACTTAAGGGTCCTCAAAAACAAATAATTATGTGAGGTGATGGATGTGTTAATTAACTTGATGGTGGGAATCCTTCCACAATGTACATGAATATGAAATCATCATGTTGTTCACTTTAAATATACAACTTTTTTTTTCAATTATACCTCAATAAAGCTGAAAAAAAGAATGTTGACATATTCTGTCAGTCTCATTCTTTCAAAAGACAGAGCTGAGAATGTGATGAAGTTTTTAATTCTGAACTTAATTTTCCTCAATAAATAGAACTAGTTTAATAATATTAAATGATGATCATCAATGAAATGATGAACTCAGTGACGTAAGTTTAACAAACTGAACTCAAAATGACATTCCTCTGCTCAAAGACAACGCAACATTATTCATTTTTAGAAAACGAATAGGTTGCAAGTACTAATAGTTTGGCCCACATAACACTTAGAAATGTAAAGCCCTTTGAAATAATGTAAAAGTATATGTGGAGATGGAATCGGTCTGAAACTTGAACTACCTTATAGATCGGTCTGCTTCCTCCTGATTGTTAGTTTTTCCATGTATTTTTGCAGGACTATGAAGGTGAAGATCACCAGACTCTCATTTTCTTTATGTTGATGGAGCCACTGAAAGCCCCAAACCACCACAAAGTCAGGAAATGCAACGTGTGGTCACTTTCCACAACCTATTATGAAATAAAATTGCTTAGTATTCTTGCGTTATGTGAGGTTTCAGTTATTGATTTGGAGCATAGATCATCAATAGTGAATGCAGCCCTTTTCCCCCCTTTATTTTCTATAAAGAAACAGCCTCATATTATAGCCAGCCACAACTTCACTGCCCCCCAAAAGATTAGTGTACATGCATTATGAAAATCAACAATTAATGTGTTTTTTATTATTGTGCATTATTAATGTGTAGTTTATTTTTGTGATGAGAGTCTAAAATTACTTTTTTTTTTCTAATGGTTTCCTGTAGTTCTGTGCTTGGGAAATACAAGTATCAACATTAACAAATGCTTCAGCTAAAATGTACTGAATTTTCAACTTTGGAATATAAAGTTATTTTATAGACGCCACTGAACTGAAATGATCTTTAGTTATTTACTATCCAAAATATAAGACTTACATTTTGCCAATTAATGCAGTTCTCCAGGTAAAAATGTATAGTCTAAGACAAGCTTACATTTAAAATAAATTTTTTCCACAGAATCCATTGCATATGTTCTTTAAACTTTGGGTGTTTTCTTAAGAAATAACTTTATCAATTTCCCTTGAAATGGTCTGTTTCATTTGTAGCTATAAACTAAGATCGTTAACAGACAATTTGAAAAGTCTCAACAGTTTCTCTAAGGCCTCCAAAAGTCTGTAATGCAAAAGAGTATAGGATTTAAATTTGTTCTTTGTTTTAGCATCATTCCACACTTTTACATGAAATAAAACAAATGCAGGCTAAAATCCAGAACAAAATCTGTAATTATAATGTAGTTGTTGAGCATGTAGGATTTGGAACCAGATAAACTAGGGTTTGAATCTCAGCTTTCCTTTATTACTTTGAACAAAATATTAGCTCTTCTAAGATTTCATTTCATATGTAAGATTCCAGGCAATGATTGTTTCAACCTTCAGATTTTTGGAAAGATTCTGTGATAACTTCTGTTTAGCAGAGAACCTCCCACTCAGGAGCCTGGCTATCAGGCAAATGCCTGTTGGCTCTTACCAGACTTTCTTACTGTCATGGGCAGAATAAGCTTCTTCCAAAAGTCATATGTTGAAACTCTAACCCCCAGTACCTCAGAATGTGACTTCATTCGGAGGTAGGGTCTTTAAAGAGGTGATTAAAATAAAATGAGGTCATATGAGTGGGCACTAATCCAATATGACTGATGTCCTTATAAGAAAAGATCTGGATAGACATGTAAACACAGAGAGGAAAGACCAAGAACACAGCTATCCATAAGCCAAGGAGACAGGCCTCAGAAGAAACTAACCCTGATGGGTACCCTGATCTGGGACTCTAGCTTGCACATCTCTAAAAAATAAGTAAATAAATAAATGTCTCTTGTGTAAGCCTGTGGTATTTTGTTATCGCTATCCTAGAAAAACTAATATATCTACGCAAGACAAATTTCTCCTCTTGTTTTGGAAACAGATCTTACAGGATTGGACAAAAGAGTTGAACTTATGACCAGATGAGGCTGTGATCATTGCACATTAGAACAGCCATAGTCATTTGTCCAGGCCCCAAACATGGTCTCTCAAAGTCCTACCAAAGGTCTTTTCTGTTAAAGGAGGTAAGATGGTTGTCTAACTCATCATTAAAGATTGTGTTCCTAGAACTTCTGGTAACTTCTGGTACTCAGCAGGTATCTGGTGAGAAGCAAAGATGAGAAGCAGCAAGGGAGAATCCCAGGGCTGCCCTTTGATTCAGCAACTCTCTTTAAATTTGAGAGCATCCCTCCAAAAAAAAAGAAAATTCTTTTTAAGTTGTATTGCAGTTACTTTTCACTAAGAGAATCCTGACTATTATTTTGATTTTTGTTATAAAATTGAACATATGGTTCCATGAGTGGACAAAACAAAATCCTTACATCAGTCAGCAGAGTTGATATGTTATGGGTTGAATTGTATGTCCCCTCTTCCGCCCCCTCAAAAAAAAAAAAGAAAGAGATGTGTTGAAGTCCTAACCTCTGGTACCTCAGAAAGCAACTTTATTAGCAAATAGGGATTTTGTGAATATAATTAGTTAAGATCAGGGCATCCTGCAATAGGGTGGCCCCTAGGCCAATATTATGACTGGTGTTCTTGTAAGAAGATAGCCATTTGAAGATACAGAGACATATGGGGGAATGCCGTATGGAGATGGAGGCAGAGATTGGAGTGATGCATCTGTAAGTGAAGGAATGCCAAAGATAACCGGCAAACTATAGGAAGAAGCAAGGATTTCAGACATCTAGACTCTGGGACTGTGAGACAACAAGTTTTTTTTTTTTTTTTTTAGGTCACCCAATTTATGATAATTCACTCCAGAAAACTTAGGAAACTAATACAGTTTATGCAAAAGAGATTAAGTTCGTAACACTGAAGTTTTTAATTGAGATCCCATGTTTTGAGCAATAAGGCCATCCTCTTATCTCCTCTAGTCCCTATTTGCACTCTTCATATTTTTAAAAAGCATAATGCAATTTATATTGCTGTTTTAACCTATATCCTATATTAACAACTAGATGATAAACATTTTGAAGTCAGGCTATACATCTTTTACCTTTCCACATCCAAGCACAGTGAATAAATTTATCTCCATCACATTGTTTTCATTGTCATCATCATCATCATCACCATCATCACCATCAATCAATACCATTAATACAGCTACCATATATCGACCATCTACTACCTTGCCAGGAGCTAAGAAAGGTACATGCCATACATTATCTCATTTAATAGTCACGAGACCTGTGACAAATAGATATCAACCTATTTAAAGAAGATAAAGTGGCTGCTAAAAGAGATGAATAAATTCCCCAAATTTGCACAGTTGGTGGGAGAGGGACATTAAACATATTTCTATGTGTCTCCAAAGTGACAGCCTTGAAGATGATGTGAGTGTTCTTTCCTAATTTTGTGGCTGTTATATATTCTAGCATCTCATCTATGCTGAGTCATTCGAAATACCCTACATTTTTTTATGAGGGCTATGTTATACAATTATATTATTTGAGTAATTACCGTGTTTCCCCCCAAAGTAAGACCTACCCCGAAAATAAGCCCCAGTTTAGATCATCAGCCAGATGGATGCATTTAGTACATTATGACAATATTCCAGAAGAAGATGACACAATGTATTTGAATAAATATAGATTGTTGTACAAGAAAAAATAAGACATCCCCTGAAAATATTCCCTAAAGCATCTTTTGGAGCAAAAATGAATATAAGACCCAATCTTATTTTTTAGTAAATATGATATAAGACCCAGTCTTATTTTTGGGGAAACACGGTATGTTTGTAATACTGATCTCTTCTTTCTCTTCTCTCTTTTCATTTCTCTATCTCATTTTCTACCATCCCCCTCTTGCAATTTACTTAATCTCCTGGCTACCGTTGTAATGTAAAGTTAGGTGAAATGAAAAGAGTACTTTTCCAATACCATAGAAAATTAAAATTCCAAAAACAAATTTTCATGAAATGAATGATATAGACATTAGCTATTTTTGTAATTTTCAGGACAAAACTAGGGCTCCTTTAAAAACCACTGGGGCAACCTTTGACTTCTTCCCAGTCTCAACTATGAACTAGCATTGCTTCGTTGTTTTCTCAGAAAATGTTCACTTCCCACTCTAGATCAATGCCGACATTGTATATTAGAATAGTACCATTCCCTATTCTTTGGTAGCAATTATTAATTTTTATAAACTTGCTCACCTGATTTTTTTCTCTTTATTCTTATATTGGCGTTCTCCATTATTTTGTAAACATCATGAGGGTACTACAACTTCAACTTTTATGCTCACCTCCATGTTCCTGGTAACTAGTTCAGTGCCTCGTATGTAAATAATATTTTAAAAAATTGAATAATGAATAAATAAATGACCCTAAGTGCACTCTCCTTCACTTCTTTCAAACTTCATTCTATTTGGGTTCTGTATGATTTGTTCCTAAAAGGATATTTTCCATGGTTTCCATGACATGGCACCCTGGGCTCTTCTCCTATTTCTATAACCACACTCTTGATATCTTTTCTGGATTGTCTTTTTTTCTCACCAATTAGTATGTGCATTTTTCTTCTCCCAACATCCCTTGTTGGACAATCATCTTCAGTTGTCATCCTGACCTTCCTCCTCAATTATTTCTCCGGTGCTGCCTTGCAGCCTATACCTGATGGATTTTTCCATTATGGCACCAAAATACTTCATAGCATTCACTTGTTTAGTGTGTCTGTCTACCCTCTCATGATCCTTCATTGATGGAAAGGATTTATGTCTTATTTGTTTTACCTAATATAGGGCTTCAGACATACATTTATGAAAACATAATTGTTTCACACTTTGGGTCACTACTTTCTTATATACTCGTATAAGAAGAGAGTCTGTCTCTTGAATTGTTGATTTTGAACTTAGTCTTTAACTTTTTTTGGTATTACATTATTTTATTTCACTTTCCTATCTTACTTTTCCTGTTATACTTTTAGTTTACATACTACAATACTAATAGTATGAAATATACAGATACATGAGAAAATTTTAGGTCTATAGTGCAACAGATTATTTTATATGGAACAAATCTAGTACTGACAAACATTACAAATAGTTCCATAAGTATGTTAGAAAGAGTCATAGTAGATAAGTTACATATAATTTAGGAATGGTATAGAGTCTTCTATGGAGCCATTTTGGCTAATCATCATAACTTTGTTATCAATAAGTGGAAATAAAGATATACTGGGCTTTTGATACCATATGAATGCAAGTAATAATCACTTACTAGTGAAGAAAAATGTGGAATTTAACTGAAATGTTTATAATTTTAGAAATATTTTTCATAATCTGAGTAAACAATTCCTGGACTGAATTTCAGAAAGTCCGATTGAGGTTTACTGCTTAATATTTGTGATTTAAAACCAAGTGACTTAAATTTTTAATATCTCAGCTTCCTTTTTTATATATTGTCTTCTAAGCATCTCATCAAGGTAAATGAAATGGGGAGCCTTATGTTTCCTCTTCTTTTAACAAGGTCTTACTCATACTATGTGTGAGGGTTCAGCCCTTTCTTTAAAAGCAAAAATTCATGGCACAACTAGTCCAGAGAAGTTGTAGAACTTCCTAAAATGAAGAGTTAAGCAGATGTGTAACTGGCACACAACAGGGAATCCAAGCTATGGTTTCTTTACTTAAACATTATGTGTTGGTCATGTTATATAAATTTAAAACAAAATGAAGCATGTTTGACTCCTCTCCAACTGACCACTCAACTAGCATTCAGAGAATTTTTTATTTGAGTCAAACATATTACTAGCTAAAGGGATGGGAAGAAAGAAAAGGAAGGCATCAAAGCTGCATGCGCAATAAAAGGATCTAAAAGACTAAATGATTTAGTGTAAGAAACTCTAAACTGCAGCTACTATAAGGAAGGCACGTTTTAATAAAATTCGATGTCAGGGGTTCATTACCTCACATCTACCAACCACGGGGCCCCATGGATTTCAAAGGCTGTGTGAACTTGTATAGGGAAAAATATTACATCTTTATTTTCATTAACCTCCAACTGAAATTTAGCATTTTTTTTAATTATGATTTTACCCAACAATAGTGGTAGAATCACCTATAATTTAATCACCAGAGGAAATCAGATACTTTAAAATCACATTATAGTTGTTAATGATATCCAGATTATTGTTTATGCTCATCACTGCTTTGACAGTTATTTCACATATTACTAAGTCTTGTTATTTAATGTGTTCATAGAGTCACACACTTTTAAAAATATTTAAATAGATGCATTTCAACATAATTGGTCATGTTTATAAGTCTCTATGTTTTGTTTTATACATTTGAAAATATCATTCTGAGAACTCAGTCTCTAATCGACTACCAAAAAAGATCCTTTGCAGAAAACAAGATTAAGAATCTCTAATAGGTTGATATTTTGTATTGAATTAGTATTATTTGCTAAGATTAGTCTGTAAACCAATTTAAAGAGCAAAATAAAATAAGAATTGGAACAAAAACTTCTTAAAAATCATAAAAATGGTATAATGAAGTCATTACAAAAAAAAGCATTATTGGTAAGACTATAAATGAAATTTATAAATAATATATATTATAAAATGATGGCTGTGTAACTACCTTCTAATAATGTTTATCAATGTAATCTGGAACACTGACCCCAAGCCCAAAAAGAAAGCTTTATGACCTCTCTCAATACAATTTCTATAGAATGGACATTTCCCTTCCAAAGAACAGATAGCAAGACTTTCCATTAACTTGACAGTGTCTTGGAAGTTACTTGTACATGTGTGAAAATTCTCTCATGGATAATTAGATTTTTTTTGATGTGTTTAACATCACCTCCTGCATTATTTGCACATTTTTGTTAAGAAATTTTCTGGATAATATTGCCCTTGTGACAGAAGCATAATGAAAAACAATTTTTCTTTAATAAAGCTTAAGAAAGATTCAATTGTAACATTGGATTTGGAGCACCACAAATATGATTTCTATAAATCTCTATTTTGAACGGCATCTTTATTTTTGGAAAGAGATAACTAAAAATGTTTCTTTTTTTTTAATTTCTGAGAAATTTTTGAGGTATTTTTTTCCTTGAGTTTTGTTTTTTGAAGTGGAGATAAAATGCACTTTATCTTACCATTGCACTTTAACAAGCTCTATAGGCACTGAGATAATCAGATTGGTCTGAAGATGAGAGAGAAGCATATTAACAAACAAAAACAAGTCCCGACATCAATGACAAAAGTGATTGATAGGTCAAGAAGAATCTAACCTAATTGAAAATATATATATATTGGCTTAAAAATAGTGTAAATAAATATTATTTTTAGAAAAGTCATACTCTGTTACTAAGTGATTTGCTTATTAGTTATGACTTATACATGAATGTGACCCCAAGTTCCTCATTTCTTATTCTCTACATTTATCTTTCTTGAACTTGTGGGGTTGACTGAAGGGGTGAGGAGAGGTGATGATGAGATGATATTTTAAAAGTTCTCTTTGATCTTACTTGAAAAGTTTATAGCACAGTGGATACCATCTCTTCTAACCATAATCTAAATGCCAAAATAGAGATTATAATAACCTTTAATCTCTCCATTGGGAGTTCTAAAAATACATTTTATGAGAGGTTAAACTAGAAATATTCCTTTTTTAAAAAAAAATTAGGTAAATCTATTTTTAAATTATGAACCTAGAGCCACATGTTTTAAGTAACCATCTAGCTTATATTTATTTCTCCACTTCGGTAAACCATATGAGACACAAGCTGACAAAATGTAGAGAGTTCACCAACATGGTTACTGTCTATTCACAGTGAAAAGGATGTCACCTTTTGAAGTGTTAGTAGTTAATTTTTTTTTTTTTTTTTTTTTACCAAAGCTCTTATTATCAAATAGAAAAGAATCTTCACATTGAATGCTACCCAACATTCCAGAAATATCTGACTCATAACTTAAAGGAATCTTTTAGAAATTGTATAGTTGGTCCTTCTATCTAAGAGAAAAACATGTTTAAACAGCAAAGTTACAAAACATAGAGAGATTAAATTGATCAACGTTTTAGACCTTGAGTGAAAAAAAGATTAAAGTCTTTCTCCATTTTTTATGGCCAGAAAGCCTTTTCTCTATCTCACCTAAGTGGAAATTTAACTTCTTGTTCATTAACTTGTTAATCATTCTGTGTTTGAGGATACATGGTAACTTTCAACACAAATAAGGTAGGATCTGTATCTTCTGCTTTTCTTACTTCCTCTAACCCACCTCAAAATAATAATTATACTTGACATTTATATAGCTTTTTACAAAATTTAAGTTCTCTCCCATACATTATTTTATTCAATCCCTAGTGAAATGGAAGAGTAGATATAGTAATGTCCTGGAGCCAGCCCATCTCAGTTGTCTCAGCTCCTGAGAGCCAACTCTTAAATTTTTAGGAATACGTTTAATAAAATGAAATAATAAGTTATAGAAACTTATAATTACATAAATTATATTTGAAACAAAGGTACTAAATACTCAAGACTCATCATTTTCTAATTAACTTACCACAAATTCTAGCAATCAGGGCTTTTTCCCCATTCACTAAAGTAATTATTATTAGCCTAACTTCACTAAGGGGAAAACTGAATCTTAAAGAGTAGAGAAAGTAAATGACTTACTTAACAGAGTAGGTTCTAGAGTAGGGCCTCTAACCCCTCTAACCCATATCTATCTATTCTCTCTCTCTCTCTCTCTCTCTCTCTCTCTCTCTCTCTCTCTCTCTCTCTCTGTCTCTCTCTCTCTCTGTCTCTCTCTCTCTCTCTTTCTCCCCTAAAGGAAAGGCATTGTAGTTGGAAATTTATAGTGAAAGCTTAACACCGCCTTCCCCATGCTCATTCTCTGCTGGTGATTTTGCTTTCTATTCCACAAAGAAAATTGAAACTCTCAGAAGAAAACTTCCTCAGGCTTTTTCAACCACATTTGATTATCCTCTTTGAATCAGCCCCTCATTTTAGATGATTGATCAGCATCATTTGATAGTGTAGATTATTCTTCTTTGAAACTTCTCTGGGATTCCAGGAAATCACTGTGGGCTAGTTGTTGTCCTTACATTTCTGACTGCAACATCATTTTTTTTTTCCTTCTCATCTCACTTGCCTCTAAATGTTGGATTGTGACTATGAGATCTTATCATGTCTCATGGCTTTATAATCTGTCCGTTTGTATGTCTATTTATGTGCTTTTCTATCAGATTTACATATCTCCATTCCAGAAAACTCCTACAAATCTACAGATCTCTAACTCTCACTGGCCTATTTGACATTTCTGCTTAGAAATCTTTCAAATATATGGTGATGGAAGGAGAACTGACTCTGAGTGGTGAACACACAATGTGATATATAGATGATGTAATACAGAATTGTACACCTGAAACCTATGTAACTTTACTAACAATTGTCACCCAAATAAACTTCAATTAAAAGAAAAGAAAAAAAAAGAAATCTAATACACATCTCAAATTCAACATGTCTTAAGTTTGAAACTGAGCTCCTGATATACCTGCCTTCTACCTAATTCTACATCAGCTCCTCCTACAGTCCTCCCATTTCAGGCCCAAAATTTTGATTCCTTTATTCACCCACACCCTAAATCCACCTAACAGCAAATTCTTTCAGTGCTATTTTCAAAATGTATGTGCAATTTAATTGCTTCTCAACACTGCCTTGGTCTAAAGCAATCATTCAGTTCCTACTTTGAACATACTAGTAGCCTCTTAACTCATCTTCCTCCTCTTCCTTTAGGCATTTGTAGTTTTTTATCAACACTGTAACCAGAATGATCCTATTAAAACTTCTCAGAACATGCCACTTCTCTGTTCAGAATCTTTCAATGGCAACCCATTTCACTTAGAATAAAAGCCAAAATCAGTACTATGCCTGAAAAGGCTCATCCTGATCTGCTCATCCTCATCTCACTCACTCTGCATCTCACCTCCCCCTTTCCCATGGCTCTGACCTCACATCCTAATTCTTCCCCTTGTTTATTCTGTTATTCTTTAAACATATCTGGCACTTCGGAAACAACACTGGGCCTTTGTGTTTGTTTTTCCCTCCACCTAGAATTTTCCATGTATGCTCACAGTAATGGTCTTATTTTCTTAAAGCCTTTACTCAAAAGTGATTGTTTTCCTTGTGACCTTCTGGGGCCATCTTATGTAAAATTTAACCACTCCTTTTTTCCTTCAGTATTTCATATCCTTTTGCTTTGTTTTATTTCCTTTTCTTCTTAGCATGATCACTATATTAAAAGGTGTATTTAACTTATGCATTTTCTATATGGCATCTCCCTTTCTATAACATAAGTTTCAGAGACCAGGGATTTGTTTTGTCTTTTGTTCAAGACATCCTAAAATCTAGAAGAGTGCCTAATGCATAACCATTGCTAAATAAATATTTGCTGAATAAAAGATTGACAAGACAAATATATGGAAAATAATGAATGATCTAGTTAGGCTTATATTGGTATAAAGAAGGGAAATACAGCCAAGCTTCTTCAAGTTATGAGGAAGTGATTCTGAATACATACACACCCAGGGATACAGGAATTTTGAGGTTTATTATAAGGTAATGCCAAGTTAATTCAAGAGACTTGGGCAGTAAGAGTTTATGGATTCGTATTGGAGCACTGAGCCATTAACTTCATTCAGCAACTCTGGGCAGGTCCCACTCTTTCGTTTGTCACCCTGCTAACCTACTGTCCAGACAATATATCTGTTTAGTACTGCATAGTTTTTATTCTTGCATGCCTTTGGCCTAAACATAAGCCACGTCAACACCCAACCGCACAACCCCACCTCTCGCTTTGTATATTATGAACTTTCAGCTTCAGTTGCCACTACTGTATACTTTTCTCTATCTCTTATATGGCATTCATAAGAGATAGAATCTTCTTTAGCAAATATTTTTAGAATTTTGTTAACCAGCCAGTCTAAGTATTGGCTGTCTTTGTTTTAGACACATTCCCATGACACCATCTTGGTACAATGGCAGTGTTTCATAGCTCAAAAATGGTTTCCTAAGGACTAACTTTTTTTTTTTAATGTTTAATATGGAAAATTTTAGTTGAAGACAAAAGTAATATTACACCAATTTTCTCAGCAAATCTCTAATTCAGGATTAATGACCACCAGTATCAATTTGGATTTAACATTTTCTCTACGACATCTTAATTTTAGGAAATAATGACAGAAATACTACTACCTCAATTTATGATCTCAATTTATGAGCTCAATATAATAAATTTTGGTTAATTCATTTCATTGAAAATATTTACCAGTGCTTACGCAAGGAAATGGGATATACCAAGAAACAAGATGGAGTCCTAGGACTAACTTTAGCAGAATTTCGCAATAAAGCATGGTTTCTTAGAAGGAGTCATCGGCCAATTATAGTATCAAGACCAATGTATTCAGTAAATGTAATGACATAAGAAACATCAAACTTATCTTAAAAATATCATAATTATCACAATGAGTGCTAGAGAGGTCAGTAATTCAACACATATTATTGAGCACTTTTTTTTTTAAATCTCTATACACTGTTCTAGGTACTATACCATTGGTAGTGAACAAAACATACAAGGTCCTTGCTTATGTGGTGCTTAATGCTGGAGGACAAGATAAACAATAAACAATTAGATAAAAGAAGACAATTTCTGATTGCAATAAGTGCTCTGTAGATAATTAAAATAAGGTGCCACACCCTAATTTAGTTTGGAAAAGAAAGTGTCTCTGAGATGAGTATTAAGCTGAAATGTGAATGACAAAATTATAACAGTCATGGGAATACAGGAGGATAACATTGCAGGTCAGTGTAATAAACTTGGTAAACTTGAGGATATTTAATGCTTGGGTGACTGGAGCCGAATGATTGAAGTATAGAGAGTAGAAACTTTAAAGTGACAATTTTAGATTATACTCTAGTTTGGATAGGAAACCACAGAAAGTTCTTAAGAAAAGCAATAGCATTATCTCATTTACATTCTTAAAGATCACTTTGGTTCCATTTGTTGTATGTAAACAAGAGTGGAAAGTGGGCTACAAATTAGTAGACTGTTGCAATCAGCAATCATTCTGTTGAGAAATTATAGAGGCCTAGATAAGGAAGGTGTCAGTGGAGATGTCAAAAAGGGGGAGATAGGAGTTTTAGAGATTGAATTGATAGAACTTGATAATGGGTTAGGTGTAAGTTATACAGGAAAGAAAAAAAAATATCAATGCTAAACCTTACAATTTGGATTGAAAGGCTGGATGTCTTGTAATAGTACTTATCAAATTAGAAGACCAGGGAAGGTAAAGTTTGGTTGTATCTACGTATTGCTGTTGTCTCACAACAATTCCTACCCTTTTAAGTGATCCGATTTTTCGATGACTGAAAACATGGAATCTACATTTCTGTAACTCACTCGTCAACCGTTACTAGTTTCAGTTTTGTCACTGAGAGACTCTTGTATGAGATTTGAAAGATGAACAAGAAATAAAAGGCATTATTCTTTGGTGGGTGCTGTAGGAAGCTGCATGGGCATTTGAGAAGGAAAATGCAGAATTTCCTACAGTGGCTTCCAGGTATCTTCCTAAGTGTCACCCACTTCAGTGTTCCAGGTAGCTGAGACTACAAACAGTAGTTTCTGAATTTCCTACCTATCCTGATTTCTTTCCTAGTGGGAGCTTCAACAGACTTGATAATAGTTGAAAATTCTCTAGTTTCCTGAATTGTCACTTCCTGTATAAAATGTTTAGAGTGGTTATAGTTTCCTGCACAAACTGAATAATATAGGGAAAATAATCAATAGTTTTGCTTTCTGCATTGAGAGAGAGAAAGAAAAAGAGAGAGAGAGATCATAGCTGGAGATAAAGATTTTGGAGTTATTTAGATAATAAACAGTATTTAGATAATAAACATGGGACATGATAAGATTCCTTTGCAGATAAAAAAAAATGAAGCAGGAGAGAATCCTGTGGGTTCAAACCTTTTGAAGTCAAATAAAAGAGAAGTCAGGAAAGAATACCAAGCAGAAGAGTTCAGTGAATTAGAAGGAAATTCAGATGTGTATGCCATTATAAATACCATGGGAGTAGTGTTTTAATGAGTACAGAGTTCATTGAAGTCTAGAATGGTCAGGGACGGTTTAGTTGGAGATGAAGGGCCTTGAAAGGTGAATGTATTTAGGTTTAGAAAAGAACGACTTTTTAGGTACTTATTGAAGATAGCTAGAAGAGTTTGACCATAGGAACAGAAGTACTAATTTTTATAGGACTGTTGCATATGGAGTAGGGTGAAAAAAAGGGTGAAAAGAAACATGAGAGCCATTCAAGGTTTTGAAGTTGATGAAAACTATAGGTGAGACAGGTCATTCAAAAATAAATAAATAATAAAGTGAGATAAGCAAAAGGCTTTTCAGTGAAAGATATTTAGAAGGCCTTGAGGACATTGAATAGTGACATAAAATAGACAATTTTTGTCAATATTAAGTTGAAGTGATTAGGAGTAGAACAACATTATTCTCAAAAAGGGCAGTTAGGAGATGGAACTAATGCTGCCTTTTTTTTATAGAAGTGACATTTTTTAACAAAGAATAATCATCACTCACCAGAATAGATGAGTTAAATCATTTAATCAGAATTTTATATGGAAAGACATTGCTTTTCTCTTTTGTTCTCTTTTTATTACAGAAATTCAAAACTTATACCAAAGTAGAGAGTAATATGATAAATCTTTGCATTTCTAATATCCACTTCCACAATGATGAACGCATGCCCAGTGTTGTTTCACTATACCCCTACCTACTTCCCCTTCAGCCCTAGATTATGTAGAAGCGAAATCCGATAATTATATCATTTAACCTGTAAATAGTTTAGTAAGCATCTATGAAACAGAACTCTAAAAAAACATCAAAACCATAATACTCTACATACCTAAAACATTAGCAGCAATCCCTTAATGTCAGTATTTAGTTGAAGTTCAATTTCCCTGGTTTCTCATATTTCTTTGTTGGTTTGACTTAGTATCCAAATTATGTGGACAATTGTCTTTTTAAAAACATTATGTAATTTTAATACTCATAAACAGGTATACATATAATATATATGAAAGATATAAATCAAATAATAAAACAAATACTATGAACCTCAAATACCAACTCAAGAACTAGAATTTAACAATACTGATGAATCTGCTTACTTTTCTCTCCTCTGTTCAAACCCTGTGCCATTGTATCAAAAGCTAGCACTATCCTTGGTTTTATATTTCTCATTTCCTTGCTTTCTTTACTTCTTTTGTTTTAAAAAATATCTTTACCACATATGTATGTGTTCTTAAACAATGTTATTTAGTTTTACTTGTTTTTAAGCTTTAAAAAAATACCATACACTGTAATTTGTTTTTTTCACTCAAAATTTTTGTAAGTTTTAATCAATATTGTTTTGAGTAGGTGAAGTTAATTCATTTTCACTGCTATATAATCTTTCATAGAGTGATTATTGCTGTTTATTTACCTATTTTCCTGTTCACGGACATTTTATTTATGTCTATTTTCTATTATGGACAATTTTTATGAAGGTATTTCCTATTAAACATGTACAAATGTATCTACAAAGTAAACCAAAGGATGGAATTATTAAATCATAGATTACTGTTATGTTTACTTTGCAAAATAATGCCAAATTGCTTTTCAAAGTGATTATACCAATTAACATTCCCATTAGCAGTTTATCAGAATTCTCATTTCAGCACATCCTTACCAAAGTAAGAAATTTCAAACTTCTAAAATTATGCCCCTGTAGCTAGTAAAACCCAGTATCAAGTCTTGGTTTTAGTATTCCCGGAATACTAGTGAGATTAAACACTTTTGTATATTATTATTTACTATCAAACTCTTGTGTGAAGTGGCTGATTATCTATTTTTAGCATTTTTATGGGATATTTGACTTTTGAAAATTATAATGTGAAGGTGTTAATCTGGATAGTAATCCTTTACTACTAACAAGGTATGAAATACTTTCTTCTAGGTGGTAGCTTCTATTTTCACTTTCTTTGTGGTGTTGCTTAACAAGACATCCTTATTTTAATGTAATCAAAAGAATCAATCATTTCAGTGTTAGCTATTTTGGGGTCTCATTAAGAAATCCTTCTTACCTCAAGTACATAAAAAATTATCTTACATTTCTTAGGGTAAAAAAGAAAAAAAAAAAACTGTCCAATTGAGAGATGCAGAAGACCTATTGTGTGCTTCTGCATCCCTGTGTCTAATGGTTCCTCCTAACTAGGCACATTCCAGTTTTTGAGTTGTATGAGACATATGTTTTATATTAATGATTTTTATTGTTGGTTATGAGAGACTGAATATTGTCTCTATCACATGCCACCAAAAGATTCCAGCCTAATACAATTACTATTTCCTCAATAAGTTCTGGAGAGTCGATAGGTTTCATTTTGAATGTCAACTATAGTGCCTGCTGGTATTGGCTGCCTGGGATGTTTGATTGAGAGGCAATCTAAGGTATGGGTGTGTGTGTGTTTTCTTGTTTTTTTTTTCTTTTTTCTTTTTTGAGAGAAAGAATGAAAGAGAGAGAGAGAATGGGAGAGAGAGAGCGCGAGAGATGCCCATGAAGAACAGGTCCTCTCAACCTCAGCACAATTGACATTTTGAGCTAGAAATTATTTCTTGTGGACTGCTGTTTTGTGCATTGCAGGATGTTTAGCAGAATATTTTGTTTCTAATACTAGATGCCAGGAGCATCTCACCACACAGTTGTGACAACTAAAAATATCTTCAGACATTGTTAAGTGTCCTCTGGGGGACAAAATTTCCCTGGGTTAAGAACCATCGGTATAAAAATATTTGCATGAGATGACAAAGTGGCAGAAAGTAAACTAGATATTTTTCAACCCAATTTAGATCATACAAAATGTGCATCAAAATTATCAGTTATCAAGAAAGAACAAGACAAACAAATGAGAAACAAAAACTCAAAGACACAGACAATAGTTTAGCGGTTACCAGAGAGTAAGGGGGGGGAGGGAGATGAGGGTAAGGGGGATCAAATATATGGTGATGGGAGGAGAACTGACTCTGGGTGGTGAACACACAACGGGATTTA
Source organism: Rhinolophus hipposideros (assembly GCF_964194185.1). NCBI lineage: Eukaryota > Metazoa > Chordata > Mammalia > Chiroptera > Rhinolophidae > Rhinolophus > Rhinolophus hipposideros. Next base: position 24,406,926 of record NC_138064.1, on the reverse strand, counting down.
TAGATGATGTAATATAGAATTGTACACCTGACAATTGTCACCCCAATAAAATAAAATAAAATAAAAATGATCAAAAGGTTATTTGTAACGGATGTTTATTTGTAAATTAGCTACTCTTTCAGTTAAATATATAATCACATACATACATACAAGCTAAGGGAAATCTACAGAAAAAAAGAATATGAGCAAATTTTTTTTTACACTTCTGTTTTACATGGTCAACTTAACATTTGTCCTCCTAGATGTTGATTGTTTACTACCAGTTCTGTGCAGCAATCATTGCCTGCAACTGCTCTGAGATTCTCTTAAAAATGATGTACTAAGTCTGAAGCAGTAGGAACCATCATGTAGAGAGAAACTTCAGAGAATGAAGCCATCACAGAGGAGCACTGAGCTGAGAAATGGCTAACACTATTTGAGTCTGGAAATCCAGCCGTAAATGAAATCAGTATTTTTCAGATACAGAAGAAAATGAATTTCTTTGTTTTGCTTAAACTGATATGAGTTTTCTTCTTTTATAACTATAATGATCTCCAATGCAGAAAGGTATGACAACAATAAAATCAGGATATAATTATTTCACTATAAATTGTTTCTTAATCCATTTTGATGCTGGAATACCAAAAAGAGAAGTTATAAAAAAAGCTGAAGGTGATCCAGTGAAAACAGAAAATATTTTATGAGGTAGAAAAATGAATCTTATGAATAAAGTTTGTAACATACCTAAAGGAGATAAACTATACAACTGCTTAGATATAGTTGACCGTTTGCTATTTAAAAAATTTGCGCAGACATTGTCAATTATTGTATTCCTCAGTCCATAGCCGGTCCCCTGAAAAGGGGAGCCATGTTTTATTCCATGTGACCCTATCCCCAGGTAAAAAACCGGTTAGACTAGAAGTGGTCTCAAGGACAGCTAATCTATACACTATAATCTTAGTGGTGTTTAGTGCAAAAAAAAATGAACTTTGCTAAATAGATTCCCTTTTTAAAGAACTAGGGATAGAATACAATGCAATTAGAAATGGAAGTTGAAGCTGAAATGTCTCACACGGAGAGCAGAGAGATTATAATGGCCATACACAAGTTAAAATGATAGAGAAGGAAACTAAGAATGAGGAGTGAAAGGAAGAGTTCAGAGAGATACCTTGAGGAAAAAAAAAACTTTTAGTCAGAAGAGAGAGAAAAACAGAAAAAGAGAAACTTGTTCCTAAGTGCATACTTGATCCCTTATGATTTTTTTTCCAGTAGATGGCTTTATTTTTTTATTTTATTTTATTTTATTTTATTTTATTTTATTTTATTTTATTTTTATTAGTTTCAGGTGCACAAGATAAAGTAATACTTAGACGTTTATCATTTATATTCCTCACACTGTGTGACCCCCTCCCCCCATCCACTATCCCTCTGACATCTCACGGAGCCATTACATTTCCACTGTCTCTATTCCTAGTGCTGTACTCCGCTTCTTGTAAGTATATACATACATATACATATATAAAATTATAGTTGGCATTCATTATTGTTCAGCTTCAGGTGTACATTGCAGTGATTAGGCATCTACATCTTCCCTGAGGTGGTCTCCCAAATGGGACGCGTGTCCATCGGATACCCTACAAAATCTTTACAACATTATTGATTACGTTCCCCAAATTAATTTTCGAAACACCGTGGCCATCTTGTGGTTACAAACTGTTTTCTAATCCCCTCACCTTCCCCCTTATCCGCACTCCCCCGCCCATCTAGCAACCCTCAGTTTTTCTTCTTTGTCTCCAAAATTGTTTCTGATTAGTTCATTCACTTATTCTTTTCTTTAGATTCCGCATATAAGTGAGATCATATGGTATTTGTCTTTCTCTGTCTGACTTATTTCACTTAACATAATGTTCTCCAGGTCCATCCATGTTTCTACAAATGGTAAGATTTCTTTCTTCTTTATGGCTGCATAATACTCCATTGTATAAATGTACCACAGTTTCTTAATCCAGTCATCTACTGATGGGCATTTCGGTTGTTTCCATGTCTTGGCTAATGTGTACAGAGCTGCAATAAATATAGGAGTGCATAAAGATTTCTGAATTGGAGTTTTGGATTTCTCCAGATAGATACCTAGGAGTGGAATTGCTGGGTCATAATGTAGTTCCATTTTCAGATTTTTGAGATACCTCCATGCTGTTTTCCATAGTGGCTGCACCAATCTGCAATTCCACCAACAGTGCACAAGCGTTCCCTTTTCTCCACATCCGCGCCAGCACTTGTTGTTTGTTGATTTATTGATGATAGCCATTTTGACTGGTGTGAGGTGGTATCTCATTGTGGTTTTTATTTGCATTTCTCTGATGGTTAGTGAGGTTGAGCATTTCTTCATATGTCTGTTTGCCATCTTTATGTCCTTTTTAGAAAAATGTCTCTTCATGTCCTCTGTCCATTTTTTAATTGGGTCAATTGTCTTTTTGGAGTTGAGTGAGTTTTTATAAATTTGTGATATTAATCCCTTATCAGATATATCACTGGCAAATATCTTTTCCCATTCAGTAGGATCCCTTTTTGTTTTATTAATGGATTCCTTTGCTGTGAAAAAACTTTTTAGTTTGATGTAATCCCACATGTTTATTTTTTCTCTTACTTCCCTAGCGTGAGGGGATATATCAGTAAAAATGTTACTCGGTGTAATGTCTGTGAAGTTTCTTCCTATATTTTCTTCTAGGTATTTTATGGTTTCAGATCTTACATTTAAGTCTTTAAGCCATTTTGAATTTATTTTTGTATATGGTGTAAGAAGGTGGTCCAGCTTCATTTTTTTGCATGTGTCTGTCCAGGTTTCCCAGCACCATTTATTGAATAGACTGTCTTTACCCCACAGTACATTCTTGCTTCCATTGTTGTAGATTAAATGCCCATATAGGTATGAATTTATTTCTGGACTCTCTATTCTGTTCCATTGATCTATGTGTCTGTTTTTATGCCAGTACAATGCTGTTTTGATTACTGTAGCCTTGTAATATAATTTGATGTCAGGTACTGTTATACCTCCCACTTTGTTCTTATTTCTCACAATTGCTGAGGCTATCCGGGGTCTTTTATGGTCCCATATAAATTTTATGATTATATGTTCTATTTCTGTGAAAAATGTCGTTGGTAGTTTGATAGGAATTGTGTGGGATATGTATATTGCCTTAGGCAGTATGGACATTTTAACTATATTAATTCTTCCTATCCATGATCATGGTATGTGTTTCCATCTATTTGTATCTTCTTTCATTTCTTTCTTCACCGTCTTATAATTTTCTGAGCACAGATCTTTTACTTCTTTGGTGAAATTTATTCCCAGGTATTTTATAGTCTTTGGAGCAATTGTAAATGGGATTTTTAAAAAATTTCTCCTTCTAATGTTTTATTATTGATACATACAAATGCAACTAATTTCTGAATATTAATTTTGTATCCTGTTACTTTACTAAATTCATGTATCAGCTCTAATAATTTCTTGGTGAAGTCTTTAGGGCTCTCTATATATAGTATTATATCATCTGCACATAATGACAATTTTACTTCCTCTTTACCAATTTGGATGCCTTTTATTTCTTTTTCTTGTCTGATTGCTGTGGAGAGAACTTCCAGCACTATGTTGAATAGAAGTGGAGAAAGTGGGCAACCTTGCGTTGTTCCTGATCTTAGGGGGAATGGTTTTAGTTTTTCCCCATCGAGTATTCTGTTAGCTGTGGGTTTATCATATATGGCCTTTATTATATGGCCTCTATTCCCACTTTCTTAAGAGTTTTTATCATAAATGGCTGCTGGATTTTACCACATGCTTTTTCTGCATCGATTGGTATGATCATGTGATTTTTATTTTTCATTTTGTTAATGTGGTGTATCACATTAATTGATTTGTGGATGTTGCATACCAGGGATGAATCCCACTTGATCATGGTGTATGATCTTTTCAATGTATTGCTGAATTCTGTTTGCTAATAATTTGTGGAGGATTTTTGCATCTATGTTCATTAGTGATATCGGCCTGTAGTTTTCTTTTTCTTTTGGTGTCTTTGTCTGATTTGGGGATAAGGGTGATAGTGGCTTCATAAAAAGTGTTTGGGAGTCTTCCCTCCTTCTGGATTTTTTGGAAGAGCTTGAGGAGAATAGGTGATAATTGTTTTTTGAACGTTTTGTAAAATTCACCTGCAAAGCCATCTGGTCCAGGGCTTTTGTTTGTTGGGAGACTGTTGATTACTGATTCAATTTCCCTGATGGTAATCAGTCTATTCAGGTTCTCTGTTTCTTCTTGAGTTAGACTTGGAAGGTTATACGCTTCTAGAAAATTGTCCATTTCTTCCAGATTGTCAAATTTGTTGGCATATAGTTGCTCATAGTACTTTCTTAATTTTTTTTTTATTTCTGCGGTGTCTGTTGTCACTTCTCCTCTTTCATTTCTGATTTTATTAATTTGGGTCCTCTCTCTCTTTTTTTTTAATGAGTCTGGCTAAAGGTTTGTCAATTTTGTTTATCTTCTCTAAGAACCTAAGCAGGCCAGAAAGGGTGGTGGCTGGGGGTAGAGGAGTCTCTTCTCTCCTAGCCCAGAAAAAAATCACACTCTTCCCAGCCTCTTCCCTGGGTCAGAGCTGCCTGCCTGTCTTCCCAGAGCCTGAGCACTAAGGCTCCTCTGTAATGTGATACTACTCCTCAGTTCAGGGGCCAGTTTAAGTCTCTGGAAGGGCGGAGGTAGGATTGGAAGAGCCGGGGGGGGGGGGCAGGTATGGAGTTTGTGTTCTTTGTCCGGCATAGTGCCCAAGTGAAGGACCCAGCTGAGGTTATTGCCTCAAATTCTGGATATGCTGCCACCTCGGCGGAAGAGATCAGCTGTGGGACACAGGGAAAGAGCCCACCTCCTGGCTTTTGTGTTCTCTGTTCCATCCTGGGATCCCCTGCGTCTCTGCAGCTGCAGATACTGGCCGTGTTTCCACCACCGCAGATGCGGTCTGTGTCCCCACAGCTGCAGAGGCGGGCCGGGTCTCCACTCAGCTCCCTTTCCTCTTCCCCGCTCGCCCAATTTGCCCACCTGCAAGTAATCCTTCCACGAGTCATTTAGCTGTTCTGCGTGATGAGCAGAGAGTCCTTTGATGGGTTATATGTCCCGTTTGTGATAAGATCCGGAGGAGAACTCAAAAAAGTATGCCCACTGCCGCCATTCCTATGATGTCACTCTCCCCCTTTTGATTTTTTTAGTGTCAGTTTTATTCCACTCCCATTTGTGCCAATTGTCCCTTTATTGCCTTACAGCTTCAGATTCACCCTTCAGTACCTGCACTGCAATAATGAATTAGACTTCAAGCATTTCTCGGTTTTAGTGAACACATGTTAAAGTGTGTCAGTAATGGGTGCAGGAGAGACACTGAGTGAGGAAGAAGACTTCTGAATCTGGGGTGCTGAATTTTGTTTTGCATTTATTTTTACTCCTGCAGTACATTCTGTCAGTGATGGTTTTATAGGGATACCCAATGGCTCTCTGTCCCAGTTCTGTCCCCAGAACATACAGTCCTTCAGTGACCTTGTAAGCCAAGGACTAGTGGGGACCATGGCCCTCTGTTAGAACACCATCTCCATGCTTTGTGTGCCTGCCCACCAGCCTGTGCCCTGGATAGATGTTTCCCACAGTCATCCCTGTAAACAATGAGCACTCCTGGACTTGCAGCAATACTCTGATCCTCTGCACACCTGCCCCAGGCTCAGCTTGTCATGCATCTGGAAGGCTGTTTCCATGAATCTTCTTCACATGGACACCATGACTCCAATTCTCCAGTGAAAGCCCTGCTCCTACTCTCTCTGTACATACAGCCTTAGGAACCTTGTCTAGCTGCTGCTTTAGTTTTTGTTTTCCCAGCCAGCATGGACTAACTCTGACCTAGCAAATTTTTCAGGGGGTTGAAGCCACATCTTCTCTGAAAAGATCTAAAGCCCACCTTGGAATCCCCCCTTGTAATCTTGTCCTTCATTGCATACTTTCCCTCAGCCTTGGTTAACCTGTAAAGTTCTCTTTACATGCTGATGGTTGACTACCCCACTCCCATCTTAATTTAACCATTCTTTATACAAAAATTTTCCTGTTCAGATTGATGTGACTTTGCTCTCTAATGGAACTCAGATGGATACAACCTCTTTATAATAAATTCCATTTCTCTTGGACTAACTTGAATAAATTTCTGCTTCTTCTGATCACAAGAGCTGGATTCAAACAGCGAGGGCACACCAAGTAATTTTTCTCTTTTTTAGATCCAGATTCTTCTGCCCTTGTTCTTCGACTCCTACAGAATTTCATGAAACTGACCTCAAGGCCTAGATGTGACCTCACACAGCAAAGTGCTGAACACTTAGATCAATTTTGATGAACAAAAGGTTTGACATATTTGTCAATAATACCAGGAATAGGTTTGCATACTATAATATTTAGTAACTGCAGGAGAAGGTCAAACCAATAATTAAAGTTAAGGGTATATGGAATAACTGACTCAGAAAAACTTAATGTGTCCCTATTATTATTTTAACTCTGTTTGTGAATCAATGAACTAAAGCAAAGATATGTAAAAAGAGTAACTATCCAAACAGAATTTGCTGGACTTTCCCCAGATGGATTGTTTGTCATGCAGGTTAATTTATCCTTGGAGAGAGCATGTAATTTTTCTGATATTCCCATATGCTCTGGGGCTTAAGTCAATTCTTTCATTTAAGAAAATAGTCACAGAATATCCTCAATGGTTATTTAAAAATTGATTTTGATAAGATATGTACCCAACAAATTTCTGCAAAATTAGGTTCATTGATGTTGGTACACTTCGGCACAGAAAACTTTTAAAAAATGGAGAGTAGAAATGCAACCTCTTAAATATCTCATACCATTTTGCATTTAAATGTGCTTAGTCATTAATTATATCACTAACAGGCTACAAATTTGCAATACAATGTTTTTGACAAGCATTGATATAAGAATATTAAATAAAATTAGGAAAAAAGACAATGGATATAATGCAATAGTTTTGGGGATTTTTAATATAATAAATATTTTTAAATGATGTCTATACTAACATGAGAATATTAAAAGTAGTCTGACAATCAATAATTATGCAGCAATACTGGAAAGAGCAAAGTACAATGATTTTCAGTATAGCTGACTGTTCATTACAGATAAACCATCTAATAGAATATGAAAAGATGAAGAGCATAGAAAAGCTGATTAAACATTACAGTGTGCAATCAATATGGTATTTGCAGAACATCAAAAACTAGTACCTAAATATTAACTACTTCAAAAAAAATTACAGCTAGGTCATGACACATTAGAGAGTGACATTGAAGAGACATAGAAAAATGTCTTTCTGAATAATTTACTTTTTATAGTTGAAAATCATAAGGTTAGATTATAAATTTAAAAAATAAGGAAAAAGCTTTTTAAATGCTTTAAGAAATATTTTGGAAATAGCATTCTACTGAGATCAACATTTCTATTCTCTTGAGGTGAAAAGAATAAAGGCATGAGTATTTTTGATGAGAAGAGGAGAACCAATTAGGATTACCACAGGAATTATTTCTCCTGAATTAAGTACATAATTATTTAACTATGCACTTCATGAATATATACAGTAATACATTTCCAAGGCAAGTATTCTTACTCTAAAGAACATTCAGTATTTTGTGGGTACTTTTAACTTAAACATTATTTATAAGTAAAATTGTATATTTAGAGTATAAATCAAAGGTGCTCAGATATTTTCAGAGGTCAACAAAATTGAAATAAACAGGAAAGTTTGTAAGAACCTCCTCAAAGAGTAACTATTACAAATTGTTAGTGAAAAATACCTGATTGCAAAAAGAAAACCAAAATGTTGGAGAAAAATATTAAAATTTAATTTAGGCTATAGATTAATAAAAAGGAATTTGTGAAAAGAACACAATGAAAACATATACAGCAATATGAAGCTCTTAAGCCTTGTGTGGTTTTTTTTGGTACTAAATTCCTGGAGAATATAGAAAAAAAAGGTCACAAAATATCCTCAATAGTTATTTAATGATTTTCATTAAGATATGTACCTACCAAAGTTCTGCAAAATTAGAATCATTGATGTTGGTCTACTTTGACACAGAAAAAAAAAATGAGAGTAGAAATGAAACTCCTAAAATATCTCAACCCATTTTGCATTTAAATGTGCTTACTCATTAATTATATCACTAACAGGCTATAAATGTGCTATATAATTTTGCTAATAGATGATATTTGGGATAAATAGCTCAATTATTCCTCAGAGATGCTCAGCCAAAACTTGAAATATTTTACATATGGGTCCAAATGGTGTCCATTCCCACTCTTTTGAAAATTCTAAAACACTTTTATTTCCACGGGACTATGGAAGAAGAGCATTAAGTATTGGTTAAAAGTAGAGTTCTACTCATTTCCACATCTTATTACCTGGGTGAACTTGGACAATTGTCTTATCTCTCTGTACCTCAGTTACGGACTGAAAAATGGGAAAATAATACCTATCTTGTAAGGTTATATGAGGAATATATATGTACATACAATGTTCTTAGACTAGTGCTTAACTCATAATAATCATTCAAATAATATCAGAATACATTTTGGTTTATTTAGCACCTTTCAAAAGCATTAGTTTCTATATACATATGATATAATGATAATTGAAGATTACAATTCTCAATTTATTCAGCCTACTCACTTGTTCCAGGATAGTTTTATTTCAATTCTTTCCATCAATCTACAATATTGTTCAAGAGCTAGTAATGCTACCCTAATGCATAGACCATCCGAGGTAAGTTCTATCTGGAGTCTAAACCTCTGTGTAATTGAAACTAATTTTACTTATTTAGACTCCTTTTCTCTTTACCCCATATTATATCCCATCTTTTCACTTGAGATTGCCCATTTTTATTTTGCATGTGCCATGCCTTTGTTCATCTGTACTACTGGCCTAAAACATCTTTTCTCTTTTCTATTCTTTCAGAGACAATTCCAAAGCATTTCACTGAGGAGACCTCGTGCTTGGAATTTCCTCCTCTTCTTTCTTCAGTCAGGTATTTTGCAGTTTTTGAAGAATTGACCCATTTCGTCTAGGCTGTCAAATATATGAGCTTAAAGTACTTGTTATATTCACTTATTATTCTTTTAATAGCTACAGGATCTATGGTAATATTCCCTATATCATTCCTAATATTGGTAACGTGTGTCTTTTAAAATTTTTTTATTTACTGTTGTCAATCTTGCTAGAGGTTTATCAATTTTACTGATTTCTTTTGAAGAATAAACTTTTGTTTAATTTATTCTCCTATTTTCAATTTTCCTGATTTCCACTTTTATATTTATTATTTTCTTCTTTCTACTTTCTTTTGGTTTATTTTGCTCTTTTCTTTTCTCTAGGCTTTTAATGTGGGAACCTAGATGATTAATTTGATCATTTTTAATGTAAGCATTTAGTACTATATTTTTTTTCTCACATGCTTATAGCTGCATATTATATATTTTGTTATATCACATTGTTTTTCTTTTTCTTCATTCAGTTCTTTGTCTTCTGTTTCTATTTATGGATTCTTTTAAAAAAGTTGGTTGTTTAATTTCCAAATGTTTCCAACTATATTTTTTTTCTCACATTCTTATAGCTGCATATTATATATTTTGTTATATCACATTGTTTTTCTTTTTCTTCATTCAGTTCTTTGTCTTCTGTTTCTATTTATGGATTCTTTTAAAAAAGTTGGTTGTTTAATTTCCAAATGTTTAGAGATTTTCCTGTTATGCTGTTACCGATTTCTAGGTAAACTCTGTTATAGTCAGAGAACATACTCCTGTGATTTTAATACTTTTAAATTTATTAAGGTTTGTTTTATGGCCCATAATATGACCTATCTTGCAGAATTTTCCATGGATGCTTGAAAAAACATGTATTATGCTATTGTTTGATAGAGTGTTCTATACATGAAAATGTAATCCTCTTAGTTGACCGTGTTGTTCAATTCTAACACGTTTGCTGATTTTCTGTATAGTAGTTCTATCAGTTGCTGAGAGCCGAGTGTTGAATTCCTCAACAATAATATTGGATTTGTCTATTTCTCCTTTCCACTTCATTAATTGTTGCTTCCTGTATTTTGAAGCTCAGTTGTTTGATACCTATACAATTAGGATCTTATTTCTTCATGGTAGATTAATTTTTTTATCATTATATCTCATTCTTCTGTCTTTAGTAATTTCCTTTGTTCTGACTTCTATATGATTGGCTATTTATATACCCACTCCATTTTTTTTATATAAATGCTTGCATAGTATATCTTCTTCCATGCTTTTAGTTTCAACCTGCCTACGTCAATGATTTGTAAATAACATATAGTCAGAACATTTTTGTTAATTCTTCCTGCCAAATTCTGTCTTTTGATTGACATATAAGGTAATTAGTCATATGTTAGGGCTTAAGTCTACCATTTTATTGCTTGTTTTCTGGTTCTCATTCCTCTGTTTCTCTTTTCCTTTCTTCCTCTGGACTACTTGAACAATTTCTGTACTTCATCTTGATTTATTTACATATGTTATATTTTTTCTAACTATTCTCTTTGTATAGCTTTCATGGTGGCTCTCATCATTATAATACACAATATTACTTATCACTGTGTATTAGTATAAGCATTTTACAACTTATAGTGAAACGTAGAATCTTCATTTCCTTTTCAGTCCCTTTACCTTCTTTATAAAAAAAAATAACTATCTAGATTACCAGATGGAGTCACAGTTTTCATTTCAATAATCAAATATAATTTAAAAAACTAATCAGGAAAGGGTAGTACATTTTATATACCCATATTTTTGCCCCTTCTATCGTTCTTTCTTTAGTCTTAATGCTTCAAATTTTTCTCTTATAATTTCATTTCTGTTAAGGCTCTTTCTTTAGACAATCTTTAAGGATAGATCTGCTAGTGAAAAGTGTCTTTAGTTTTCTTTCATCTGAGAATGTCTTTCTTTCTCTTTATTTGCTTAAGGATAATTTTACTGGCCATAGAATTCATAGGTAGTTGACATTCTTTTCTCTCAGCACTTGAAAAATATTGGGCCATTTACTTCTGGCTTTTATGGTTATAGATGAGAAATAATTTAAATTGATATTCCCCAGTAGATAATGTGTGGCCTCTCTCTGGCTTTTTTCAGAAATTAATTATGATATGCCTTGGTATGGATTTCTTTGGGTTTGTCCTGTTTGAGATTCACTTGACCTCTTACATCTATAATTTTGTGTCTTTTGTCAAGTTTGGAAAGTTTTCAGTCATTATTTCTTTGAATATTCTTTCAGTCTCACTCTCACCTTTCTGTTGGAACTCCAGTGACATTAATATTGAATATTTGTTATTGCTCCACAGGTCCCTGAGGCTCTCTACTCATTTGTTTTTCATTCTATTTTTTTCTGCCTGTTATTCACATTGGGTATATGCTATTGATTGTCCTTAAGTTCACTGATTCTATCTTCTGTCACCACCAATTTTGCATCGAACCAATCCAGCAAGTTTTTGTTGTTGTTGTTGTTGTTGTTGTTTTAATTTCCATTATTGAATTTTTCAATTGTATGCTTTCTATTTGCTTCCATTGGTTCTTTTTATAACTTTTGTTTCTTTCCTGAGTTTTCTATTTTTATTTGTTTAAAGAGAATTTATAATTGATGCTGAAGGGTTCTATGACAACTGCTTTAAAACTGGATGCTGGTAACTGCAATGTCTGATTTATCTCAGTCTTGGCATGGGTTCATTATCTTGTTTTCATTCAAGTTTATATTTTTCTGGTTCTTAGTATGATGAGTAATTTTGGATTGCATCTCAGAAGGTTTGTCTATTATGTTAGGAGATTGTGATTCCAATTTAAATCTTTTATTTTAGCAGTCAGTCATCCTGTTTAGCTCTACCATTCAGGTTCTAGCCTAGTCTTGTGGGCTGGTGTTCCAATGACAGTTTAATTTTGTGTATCTTTTTTTTTCCTTTGTGATTTTATTTTGGTTTGCATGTTATGTCTTGTGCTACTGAGGCTCTCACAGCTTCTTGTTGGTAATGCCTGAGGGGATGGAAGGGATAGGGAATCTAACCAGGCTAGGCTATCTGGTGTCACCCAGTGGAGGTAGAAAGTCTCAAGCCCACAGGTCCCTGCTTATGACCCTTTACCTCTATGGAAACAAATTCCCTAATAGGATGCCTGCCCCCTACCCAGTTTATGATTATACTGTAATAAAAGTGTCCCATTAGTGAGGCACTACAAGTGACTTTGTTGTTGGGACCTCCGGAGTATGGGCAAAAAGCAGTCACAGATCTTTCATTCCAGCTTCCTCATGTGGGACTTCAAGATAATAAAAGGGAGCAGCTATTTAGGACCTAATCACATGGAAGCCTTGAGAAGGTTAGTTATAAATGGTACACAAAAGGAGAACACTGACAGTGTGCTTACCAAAAGCTTGGTTGAACTTTATAGAAAACTCAGGAACTTACAACTATTTCTCTTCAATCTTTCTATGATACAAAAACTTCAAGGGATACATGCTTAATTTATCTGAGCTTAGACCAACTACAAAGAAAAGTTTTGATGAGCCTCCGGTACTGGATATCAAAGTGCTCTCTTTTAACATTAAGTTTGTAATGTAAGAACATTGACATGAAGGTGAGGATCTCCTGACCAAGTCTCCATTAAGACACCTTAATATTGGGTGAAATGTGTTAAGGGTTGAATACAAACTTTTTTTAGTCCTTTTGGATAAAAGAGCACAACATATAGTACTACAGAGACCTGCTAATAAGTCTAAGAAGGGGTGACAGAATTAATTTCTGGGGATATGGAGTTACAACTGTAGGAGGATAAAAGTTAAAGTCTGGTTAAATTCTGAAATGTATGTTAAAAAATATATGTCCTGGTGGCATCTACTTTACTTAAATGTATAATTGGCTATAGATATTATACCTGAATGAAAATTCATCCTATTAACCAGGTCAAAATGAAAGAAATATGCCCTTTACCAATGCTAATTAGGCAAGCAAAACTGAATCCTTTAGAGTTACCTAAGCAAAATAAAAAAAATAAATAAATATGAAACAACATTGGATATCTGGAGGACAACAAGAAACTACAGCCCTAATTAAGAAAATCTCAGATTAGGTGTATTAGTGCTCGCAGACACATTGTACAATCACTCTGTGGGGACAATAAAGCAGGCTGATGGCATTAAGGGGCCAACAGTAAATTCTAAGAAACTCAATTAAACATATTCCCAATAATCTCAGTTTGTGATATGATACACTATTCAACTGATAAAATGTGGTGACTGGTATTCTGTAATCAATCTGGTTAATGTATTTTTCTTTTAAAGCAGTTGCCAAGGAGAATTAACAATGATTTAAATTTATGTGAACCCATCTCCAATATACATTTACTGTATTATCTCAAAGATATTTGAACTCTCCCTTATATTGTTGCAATCTAATGAAGTGAGACCTAGATTTAATACAACTAGAAATACTATAATACACTATTTTGATGATATTATCATTATTTCTGAAACCAAGGGTTAAGCTTAAAGCAACCGTATTATGGTCATAAATCACATGATAAGCAGGGTTTACTGATTAGCTCCATAAAAATCCAGAACCCCACATAAGTTGTGAAGCTTTTGAGGATTACATGGACTGGAGTAATCTGTGACTTATCACAGACCACTAAAATTAAATTATTTTCTCTGTCTCTCTGAGTGAACAATACCTAATGGAATTTCTCCCCCTTTTTACCCCCGCAACTCCGACTCAAGCTGTTGGTCTCAGTCTAGTTGGGTAGGACGCAGCTCTCTGGACTATGTTGGTATTATGAGCCTTGCGGCCCATCTGGCTGAGGCAATGGGTCGCCAGCCATTGGTTGTCAGTTGGCCACTCACAGTAGCATGGGGGCTCTCGCCGACTGCCAGCCACTCACACCTGTACTCTGGCTGCCCAGGTCAGCCAAGCTCCAGGTCGAGCCATTGTTCACAATCTTAGCTGTAGAGGGCGCAGCTTACTGGTCCATGTGGGAATTGAACCAATGACCTTGGCATTAGGAGCACAGCGCTCCAACCACCTGAGCCACCGGGCTGCTGTCTAATGGAATTTCTTGACTTTTGGAGAAATCATGTCCCAAATTTAGGGATACGGTTGGCTAGAATCCTTAAAACCATTGAAAAAAAGCCATATTTAATTGGGAGTTTGAGCAAAAACAAGTCTTCTTAGAATTACAAAACATTGTAAGCTCTATTCTTTTATGACGACATAGTCCAGATGTTGCAATGATATTAAGCGTTGTTGGCTACCTATACTTATGCCAACTGGAGTCTCTTATAAAAGCCATGTCTCCTACTAGTTAATGGTGACCTCTGGTCTTTTGGATTAGAAAATTGCCAGATATTGTTCTCTGGTATATTTATTTTGAAATACAGTTATTGGTTTATTATTGGGTACCCATGTATACAGCCCAAATAAATAAATGGCTTAAGATTATATTAAGACCTGAAATAATTTTCTCCATGGTGGTTCCATAAAAGTACCACAAAGAGTGCAATGCCCAGAGAATTTCCCTCATAAGATAGAATAGAAATGGTATATGCAAGAGCATCCTACCGGAGAATCTTCAAGAAAGAGTAATTGTATCCACGACCAAGTAGTCTCTTTCCTCCTGTGACCTACTATAGAGCTGCCCAAGGACTTTCCTGCTGTTATCGATTAATGGTCATTCTTTTGACCAAGTGCCTAAGGATGCGAGGCAATTGGTAGTGCCTAAGGAGGGCCATCGCAGAAGCAAGAGCCACACTTTGCAGAAATCAGCTACTGTGCACTCAGCCCATAGTAAATCCTCATGGAAGAGCTGAATTATAGGCTCTATTTCTTATAATGATAGAGGAACTAGAAGCAAATAAAAGCCCCAATATTTTGGTATACTGATTTTGGGGCTTGCAATTTGTTCTGCAAAATGGACCATGAAAATGACCTTGATATGGGCTACTGCTCTTTGAAAATCTCTGTGGTAATTCTGAGATAAAGTCAAAGTAAGGCATGCTGGTGCTTACCAAAACAACCCTGTGCCAGGATCTGAAGGTGATTGGAATCGAGAAGTGGATGCTCTAGTTTGACCTCTTGAAATGTCAACTTAAGTCCATGGTATGAATGAACATAGGGGAACTCACGCCATACAATGAAGTATCAAAGGAAGACACATACTGGTGGCCCCCAACAAAACCAAAGTTTTAACAAGACAGAAAAGGCAAAACCTGCAGTTCACCCTTGCTAGCACATAGTTGGCAAATAGATGACTTTGGCTTTTCATCTATTCATGGGGGGTGGGAGAGGGTACTTAACTGGACACTGACAGGACTTGATCCATATTCTGGGTTTAGATTCCCATACTCAATAACTGAAGCCAATACTGAAAATACTATCAAAAGACTAGGACAAAAGAAGTCAATGCTACTAATACCATAAAGGGAGTACAACAACAACAACAATAAAATACTCAACCAGTTTGGCCTTCCTAGTTGCATTTCCTCAGATCAAGGCAGTCATTTCTCTCCCCACCTAGTGCAACAATAGGTGAAGTAACATATAAACATCACTCTTACTTCTGGTCAAGATGGCAGAGTAAGTAATCACTGTGCTTACCTCCTCTCATGACCACATCAAAATTACAGTTAAACTACAGAACAACCACCCTTGAGTGCCACCTGAACATGAGCTGAACTCCTACATCTAAGGATATAAAGGAAAGGCCACATGGAGGCTGGTAGGAGGGGCAGAGCATGAAACAGGCTAGTCCCACATCCAGGTGTAGCAGGTAAGAATTGGGAGGAATATCTTAGCTGTGGAGGTACGCCTTGAGGAGTGAGGGGTCCCAGTCCCACACTGGGCTCCCCAGACCAGAGCACCAGTGCCTGGAACAGGAGTCCCTATAACAGCTGGCTGTGAAAATTAGCAGGAATTAAGAAGTACAAAGTGCAATCAATAATTTAAAAATAATAATAATAAAATAGGCAAACTAGAAGTATAAATTGGAATTGGTACTTACAAAATAGTCACATGGAAGTAAATAATAGCTTAGGGAGTACAGTCAGTAATGTTGTAATAACTACACATGGCGTCAGGTGGGTGCAGCACTTATTGGGGGGAATCACTATGTAAGTTGTATAAATGTCTAACCACTATGCTATATACTTAAAGCTAGTATAATATCAAATGTCAACTGTAATTGAAAAATAAAAATAAAACATCACTCTTAATGGACTTTTCATATTCCTTACCATCCTCAAGGTAGTGGGTTAATAAAAACTGACATGATCAAGTAAAATACCTATTTAAAATGACGGAGGATGACGAAGGACTAAAGGTCTGTTTTATAAACTTCCAGCTTTATGTTGGGACTCTGTTAGGTAAATTGCTGTGCATCTGTGGTGAAATTGGATAATAGGGGATGGGGATGATAGAGGAGCTTACATATAAGTCTTCTATAGTATGTAAACATAATTTTTTTTTCAGTGCCAGACTTAGTAGCCCCTAGACTAGAGTCACTATCCCAGAGCCTAGTAAAACCCCAAACAAAAAATCATGTCTATTAATCTTAACCTAATTGAAAGAATTCCAGGATGGGATGATTTATTTCTCCATACCTTGCCAAGTTGGGGTTGGTGGTCGCAAATATTTTGTTGCCTGGTTAATGTGATAGGCCCATTTATGTATATTAATCCAATCTGGCCCTCTATTATTGGGGAAGAAATAAAAGAGGAAGCCCTGATATGTTTCAGCTTGCTACCAGCAATAAGGAGTAGACCAGTACCTGAACCAATCTCAGCAAAAACAGTTTTTGTGAAATTTAATGTTAAATGAAAAGAAAAGTGAGATTGTTACTAAAAGAAAGGAAATCACTTGAGGTTAAGTTTTCTGCTAAAACCTCCTCTTTAAAAGAACTAAAAAGTGAGCTGGATAAGAGCCACACACATTCAGGAGTGGTTGATGTCCTCAAATTGAATCAAATGATCAGAGCTATGACTATATAAAACAGTATTAATATAGTTATGTATTTTGATTCTTATTTTCCAGAATGTGTCTATTACCAAGGACCCATGAAAGGAAGCAACGTATGGGGAATATTCCACTGAGTGGAATCCAGAGGACACAGATTCGTAATAATATGAATGAGCATTTTGTGGCCAACTATGATGGTGAAGATTTCAAAAAAGGTGCTTGGATATGATATTATCTGCTGCATGCCATATATATATTTTTTAATTTATTTATTTTTATTTTTATTTATTTATTTATTTTTTAAGGAAGGCGCAGCTCACAATAGCCCATGCAGGGATCAAATTGTCTACCTTAGTGCTACCAGCACCACGCTCCAACAGCTGAGCTAACTGGCCACCCCAACATGCTATATATAAAAATAGTTGTTTGCCCTGTTATTGTGGGTAGAAAGTAATATTGTAAAAGCTAATAAAACTAAAGATAAACTGACATTAATACAACTCAACAAAAATAAGTAGCCAGCCCAATTTTAAAGTGGGCAAAGGAACCAAATAGACACTTCTCTGAAGAAGATATAGTCATCAACCGTATGAACAGATATTCAACATCTCTAATTACTAGAGAAATGTTAATCAAAACCACAGTGAAATATCATCTCATACCCATCAGGACATCCACTATCAAAAATAATAATAATAATAGTTGTAGTGTTAACAAGGATGTAGAGAAACTGGAATACTTGGACAGTGTTGGTGGGAATGGAAAATAGTGCAACTATGAAAAATAGAGGTTCCTCAAAAAATTAAAAATAGAAATACCACATGACCTTACAATCTTATTTCTAGGTGTATATACAGTATATCTGCAAAAGAATTGAAAGCAGGATCCCAAAGAGAGATCCACATACCTGCTAACCAAGAGATAGAAGAAGCCCAAATGACCATCAACAGATAAAGAAATGTGGTATACCCATATAAAAGAATATTATTTAATCTTAAAAAAGAACAAAATTCTGTCACGTGCTAAAATATGAATGAACCTCAAGGAAACTATGTTGAGTGAAATCAGCCAGTTACAAAAGGACATATACTGTAAGATTCCATTTATATGAGGTATCTAGAGTAGTCAAAATTAAGAAAACAGGAAGTAGAATGGTAGTTGTCAGAGGCTGGATGGGGAGGGGAAATGGGGAGTTGTTCAATGGGTATTGGGTTTTGGTTTTGTGCAGCTAAAAAATTCTAGAGATCTATTATGCAACAGTTGTATATAGTTTACATGGCTGTACATTTAAAATGGTTAAGAGGTTACATTTTATATTGTTTATTACTACAATTAAGAATTTAAAAATACTGATATTGATGTCAAATACATTGGTAGATTAAATGACACCTTCCTCAGGTCATTTTGAAGGAGAATTGGCCTGAAAATGATTCAGACTGGATTACTGATAGATGTATTTTCATTCTCAATTACTCAGTGAATGTATACTGTAAAGTACAGGAAGCTGAAGATCAGAGAGGTGAAGTAGTTGTAAAGTTAGTATAAAAATACAAGGAAGTTTGTGCTGATGTTATTGGACAATCCAACTGTCTAAGTCCATTGCAACCTCTAAGGTGCTATGACAAAAGTGAAAATGTAATCTGTAGGAAATCTTAATTGTGTATTTGATTATGCAATGTTGTAAGACATGTGAATCGTTAATGACTCATGGAAAAACTATTACTCCTTAATCTATTATTTTACCATAATAAATAAAATTTTAGCACAAATTGTTGATTTTGTTTCCTAATGCTAGTAAGTTCTGTAAAATGACATAACACAGGAATAACTTTTCATTTGTGGCCCATCTTCCTTTACCAAAGAGATTTCTACTTTGTAGTATATTCTGCCTTTTAAGATGAGTGAATGCTGATAGATTTGCTAAAAAATAAAGAAATAAAAGGGAAAGTTCCATTTCTTTATTTATATTAAATAATTAAAACTACCATGGTAGTCATTAAAAAAACTGATACTTCTTTCCATTTATTATATAATTTTCATGACATCAAAGGTGGGATTATGGTAATAAATTATTATTGTATTTTCTACAATTTCACTGAAGGACTTTGTTCAATTGCCATCATGGTTTTGAGACTTTTATCTCAAATTAGAACACCCAGTAACATATTGGATAATTAATATTGACTATAACATATTTCAAAAAAGATTTTTAGTGAGATGCTTATTGGGCACTTTGGGGATTTTTAAAATAGTTTTGAGGAAAAATGAACTGTTAAGAAGTGCTGAAAATGTTTTTACCAGCTATCCTACCATATATCTAATTATCTAGCCAGTTCCCAGGAACACACACACACACACACACACACACACACACACACACAAACTTCTAGAACTCAATCTATCCTCATCAAACAATATTTTCTTCAAAAATAACATGTTATGAAAGCTTCTGTGAATTTTTACTTAATTTAAATGATGTCATAATTTTAGTGCTTTCCTATATTTCTTTAGGGTTGTGTACTTTCTTCAGTTCTCTAGCTGGTTCATTGGAAAGACCATACAACTTAAAATTTAAAAAAAAATCCTAATTCTCTCATGAATTAGTTGTGAATTAGCCCCTGGTAAAGACCCATTTTTTTTTGTACTCATTTAAGTATTTAGTAAAACAAGTACTCAGCCCAAGAAAGGTAAAACAAATCCATAAATGAAATAAGATACAGGGATGCTTTGGGCAACCATGCCATGAGTATTTTGAAACCATGCCATGAGTATTCTGATACTCAGTTTTCATTTCTGTTTTATTAGACCCAGATGGTGCAGTTTCTCAACATACCTACTAGAAAGGCAAGAAGAAGATGTTCACAAACTAACAGACTTCCAGTGATGAAAATACGACTGTTAATTGCTAAGTTTTACTTCCAGATGTTCAGACAGCTGAATGCTTTTCAGATAGCACAAAAAGCTTGACAGAATAACTCCAAGAAAGTAAAATAAGACAAAAGGTCAAAAAGCAACTAAAGTTTGAGAAATATGAAACCACCATAAAGGAGTGAATATTCAAAAATCTTGGTGATGGGAACATCTGGAAAATATGTAGAAGATACACTAGGAAATAGAACATCCAGTTTAGGCTCATTTTATGGAAGATAAAGTTCATGATAATTTATTTAACCTGAATAGTAAAATACACAATATCTTTCTTTTACTAGGCTATTAGTTGTGAACATTAAAAATTCAACAAGAAGAATTTAATATGTTTAATGTTTTTACTTGTTTAAATAAAACAATTTTTAGTAAAATGAACATGTTTTTTATCATTTTTAAGTGCTCCTATAGTTCATCATTTTTCAAAAAAAAAAAAATTCCTCCAATGCAGAATATTGTTATATCTTTATGAAAGGACAGTTTTGCACATTTCTGTGGATATGTATATCCTATAAAAATCAGATTCTACATATATATAAATACATATTTCTCAGCCAGAACCATTGATAAGCTTGATTTCATCTGCAGCAGATTTATGAATATGTTAAGAAATCAAGTAGGGGTGGCTTTTGGAGCAGTTTAAGAGGATAATTTTCTGAAATTGTGATCTCCAAACACTGTCGATCTTATACCAATACCTATGAAACATTTTTTAAGTATGTACACCAAGTATATGTGTATTAATTTTGGTAATAAAAAATAAACCTGTACTTCTATAATAGTATTTAAACTACATTGTAAAATATATTTTAAAAATATTTTTAAAGGCTAGAATGGCTTTTGTGTTGGATGTAATACATTACTGTAGGCCACTGGTCCTGCCATAACAATGAAAAGTAAAAAAAATATATATATTAGTTCTGGTTCAAGATGAAGATGCAGGAAGATCATCCTACAGACACAACAAGTTTACAACTACAGATGGAATGATTTCCTCTTAAAAAAACCTAATGTCCTCGAACTCACTCACTGGCTAACTGAAAACTACACACCAGGCAAACGAGAAGAAAACCACATCAAAGGAAGAGAAGTTGAGATACAATCCTGCCATAAACCCCACCAGCACCCAGCAACTCACAACCAGGAAGGAACTCAAAACCCTGAGCTTCTCTCTGAGGAATAAAGGCTTGAACCCCATGTCAGGAACCCCAACTTTTAAGACATGCATTTGAGATGAGCCCCCCAAAACATCTAACTTTGAAAACGAGCAAAGCTCATATTCCTAAGTCCACAAGACTAGAGATCTGAGAATTGACACTTAAAGGGCTCCTGAGCTGAAACTCACTTGTCCCAGGGCCCAGCTCAGAGGCAGCTGATCGTATTCAGAGTTAAACTAAGAGGCTCACTTGCTTATATTAAAGCCCAGGCCTAAGGGGCAGGCATCTAAATCAACACACATATCTAGGAGCCTGCTAGAATATTCTCTGGGGATAGAGATGGACCAGGTGCCATACTGGTGCTCTCTTTTAGCTGTATTCTAGAGTACCGGTATCTTCCAGAGGGAGCCTTTGTATCCATCTGGTGCCCCGATTTTTGGAGCTGCCACCAGTGGACTCCTGTTGATCACCTGGCTCTGAAGGCCAGGGGATCTTGTGTTCCTGTTCTCAGGGGATTGTGATAAGCAGTGTCTCCCAATAATCCATATCTGGTGCCCTAATTTTACATCACTTGGCCCTAGTGGCCAGTGGGCTTATGCTCATGGGACCCACAGTATTGTAACCAATGGAGAAAGTTCTTGAATAGCTGCCACCCCCAGAGCACAGTAAGAGGCAACAGACTCAGGAACACAATATATCTTTGAAGGAGGCCTATTAGCTAACCATCATGACTACGGCCTGAGGGATAGGCTACTAATTAAACATGAATCTAGGGTTTGAGTGTACTTTTTTCCAGAGACCTTGGAGGGTTCATGCTATCTTCATACTCATTCTCTGCTATGCTCCAAAATGCCAGTGTCTCCTAAAGGGAAAATTTACATGACTCTGGTACCCTGTTTATTATGCCTGGTGCACTGGTTTTTACAGTTGCTGTGAAGAGGATGCCTCTTGATTGTCTAGCTCAGGTGGGCAATGGTGGGGGCTGCATTCCTGGCTCCCATGGGACTGTTGTAATTGAAGAGATGATTCTTGACAGTCTACCATGCACAAGGTACTTCATAGACAGGGAAAGAGGCACCTCCTCCCCCATATTTCTCTGAAGGAGGCCCCTTCACTTGTCCTGAGAGGCAAGCTACAGGTTTGGCACACATCTAGTGGCATACAGAGCTGGCCATAAGGAATAGAGGCTGTGGATGTCACCTTGGTGCTCTTTCTCTGCCTTGCTCCAACTCATAAATATCTCCCAGAAAAAGGCTTATGTACTTGTCTGGAGCCCACATTTTTGCAACTGCCAGTTAGGGACACCTGCAGATTACCTGGTTTTCTTGGCCAGTGGGGCTTATGCTTGTGGACCCACAGGATGGTATAAATTTGCATACTTTTAAAAGCTGTTTCCTGAGGATCTGGCTTCCAGTTAGCCTGAGTCTAGAGACTGATATCCTTCCCCTTGGGACACTGACAGGTCTTGGCACATTCACAACTACTGGGACCCATTAAAAATGTAATAGACTTCTTGGGAAATCACAAAGGTTTGAGAGATAACCAAGAGCTGGGGCAAGGTTGAACAAAGTTCATGTCCTATCTGAAACCACTCTTTCAAGAATGAGAGTAGTGATTGTTTCATCTACTGTATAGAAGCCAATAAAGAGAGTCAAATAAAATGAATAAACAAAGGAATATGTTCCAAATGAAATAACAAAATAAAACCTCAGAAAAAATGCCTTAATAAAACGGAGATAAGTAACTTACTTGAGAAAGAAATCAAAGTAATGGTCATAAAGATGCTTACTCAATTAGGGAGAAGAATGAATAAATATGACAAGAACTTCAACAGAGAGATAACATAAGAGAGTGCCAAACAGAAGTCACAGAACTGAAGAATGCAATAACTGAACTGAAGAAATACATTAGAAGGGTTCAACAACAGACTACATAAAACAAGAAAGGAGCAGTCAACTTGAAGACAAGGCAGCATAATTCATCCAATCAGAGCAGCAAAAAGAAAAATGTGGAAAAAAATATTAAGATAGCTTAAAGGACTTATGGGACAACATGATATGAGCTAACATTTGCAAGAAGAAGAGAAAAGAGAGAGAAAGTGGTAAAAATCTTATTTGAAGAAATAATGACTGAAAAGTTTCTTAAACTGGGCAAAGAAACAGACATCCATATCCAGGCACCTCATAGAGTTCCCAATAAGGTGAACCAAAAGAGATCCATATCAAGAGACATTATAATTAAAATATCAAAAGTTAATGACAAGGAATCTTAAAAGTAGCGAGAGAAAAGAAAAACAAAAACAACTTGTTAATATTCATTTTAAAGGGCCCCCTTTAAAGGGCCCCCCTTCCTCCCCCCCCCCCCCCCGCACCATAAGACTATAAGGTGTTTTTTTCCAGCAGAGACATTGCAGGCCAGAATGGAGTGACACTATATATTCAAAATGCTGAAATAAAAAAATCTTTCTACCAAGAATATTCTACCCAGTAAGTTAGTCAGAATTGAAGTAAAAGCTAAATAAGTTTATCAAGAACACAAATGAACAAACAACTTTCACTGGAAAGGTAAATATATAGTAATAGTAGTGGATTAAACATTTATAAAGCCAGTATAAAGGTTAAAAAACAAAAGTAGTAAAAATAACTATGATTACAATAGTTCTTTAAGGGATACACAAGATAAAAAGATATAAAATATAAAAAACAAAGTGTGAGGGGGAGAGTAAAAATGTTGAGCTTTAGAAGGGGATCAAACTTAAGTTATCAACTTAAAATAGACTGTTATAGAAATAAATTATTATATATAAGCTTCATGGTAACCACAAAGCAAAAACCTATAGTAAATCCAAAAATAAAAAAGATAAAGACAAAGGAATATAAGCATTATCACTAAAGAACATCATCATATCACAAAGGAAGACAGCAAAATAATAAAGGAATAATGAGGAACTATAAAAACAGCCAGAAAAAAACAACAAAAATGTCAACAAGTATATAACTATCACTAGTTAATGTTAATGTAAATGAATTAAATTATCCAAGCAAAAGACATAGAGTGGATGAATGAATTTAAAAACAAAACAAAACAGCACTTTCATTTAACATAATGGTGGCTGTCCTAGCCACAGAAATTACAGAGGAAAAATAAATAAGAGACATCCAAATTAAAAAGAAAGAAGTGAAACTATCACTATTTGCAGATGACGTAATATTATACATCGAGAGCTGTAGAGTGTTAGAACTAATAAACAAATTCAGTAAAGTTGCAGGATACAAATTCAAAACACAAAAATCTGTTGTGTTTCTATACACAAATAACAAACTATCAGGAAAAGAAATTAAAAAAAAATTCACCTTACAATTGCATCAAAGAGTATAAAATAGGAATAAACTGAACCAAGAAGATGAAAGACCTCTGTATTGAAAACTGCAAGATATTAATAAAATAAATTAAAGAAACAAATAAAGCTAAAGATACTTCATGTTCATTGACTGGAAGAATTAATACTGTTAAAATGTCCATACTACCCAAAATAATATATACATTCAATGTAACCCCTATGAAAATTCCAATGGCATTTTCCACAGAAATAGAAGATATACTCCTATTTCTATGAACCCACAAAAGACCACAAATTGCCAAAGCAATCAGTTTAAACAAGATTTGGTACCATAAAACTCCTAGAATACATAGGCCAGTAAATTCCTTGGTATAGTTTTTGGCAATTCTCTTTTTTTAATCTGACACCAAAAGTGAAAACAACAAAAGTAAAAATAAAGAAGTGGAACTACATCAAACTAAAACGATTCTCCACAGCAAGGATGCCCTCAACAAAATAAACTCATGGTCAGCTCTGCCTCAAGATATATGTCATATTTTAAACCTCCAAGTGTTTGAAGTTTAAAAATCCTAAACTCAAAACCTATTAATGGTGAAAATTAATTCCCCACAGTGTTTCAGAATCAAGAAAGCAGAGATCAGCCAGACTGTCAATCAAAACCCAGAAAAAGGTGGGACTAAAACTCAAGCTCACTTAGACCCACCTTTTATTTTTCTTTCAACACTTTTAATAATTCACTCCACTCTCTTCTTGCTTGCATGGTTTCTGAAGAGAAGTCTAATGTAATTCATATCCTGTACCTGTATATGTAGGCATTATTTTTCCTTTCTGGATTCTTTCAAGATTTTCTGTTTGTCTTTGGTTTCTACAGTTTGAATATGATATGCCTAGATTTTTCTTTTCATTTTCATCTGACTTCCTGGGCATGATGAGAAGTCTGATGTCAATTCTATTTTCCTTTTTTTTTTTTTTTGAAGGTATTATATGATATTCATTTTAAAGAAGATTTTAGCACATCTTTCTTCTCTTTATGCTTTTTACTGTGAACCTCAAACAGAAAGCATATATACAGAGGATGCCAAAATTGTATACACATTTTAAGAAAGGAAAGCTGTATTAAAATTGTAATACTCAATATATACCAATAAAAAAAAAGAAGAATACAGTCACATTTGACTTCTGCAATTACAAGAGGTGCTCAAATTGGTTACCCTCAGCATAAACTGTTCCAACACCATAGCAGAAGAAGCAGGACTTGTTGCTGTGTGAAGCCTCCTGGATCTTCCCTTGTGCACATCACACAAAGTACCATGTATCTCAAACTTATCACAAATGCGTACAATTGTTAGGTGTGTTGGAGGTTCTGTTGCATAGTCACGTCTCCGTTGTCGCTGTACTTCCACAATGTCCTCAAATTTCAAATACCACTTCAAAATGGTCTTGCGCTCCTCAAACGACAACCGTGCTTCCACCATTTTCTTTGACTGTCCTGCCTGTCACATGGTGACGCTAGCATTCATTTGATTACATCTTTTCAGTTTATCTTTTCAGTGAAATCATACTATATATTGCTACTATAATTCAATTCAACTTCGAAAAGTAATACGTAGATAACAGCTCTTAAAATGTGTATACATTTTTTGGCACCACCCCCCCCCGCCCCGGGTATATAATTTTACCCTATATTCCAATTTTGTCTGTGATATTTCCTTTCTATTTTAAGACTTAAGTATTTCTTCAGCTTGGGAAAATTGAGTCCTTCTCTTTCTCTTTCTCCCTATTTTAAAAATAGTTCTTCCTTCTCATTCTTTCTCTTCTAATCCTCTGAGGATGAGATGCTATAGTTTCTGAAAACATTATGTCTTTCAACTTGACACCTATATATTTTTGGTTTTTGTTTTTGCTCTATAATCTAGAAATTTCTTTGACCTTACCTTCCATAGTACTGATTTATTCTTCATCTATTCTATGATTTTACTCTAGAGCATTTTTACTTTGCAATTATATACATATATATATATATATACACACACACACACACACACACACACACACACATATATATGTATATATGTGTGTGTGTGTATATATACATATGCATATATATTAACTATGCATTCTTTTTTCTTTACATTTATTTTAATTGGGGAATATTGGGGAACAGTGTGTTTTTCCATGGCCCATCAGCTCCAAGTCATTGTCCTTCAATCTAGTTGTGGAGGAGTCAGCTCAGCTCCAAGCCCAGTCACCGTTTTCAATCTTAGTTGCAGGAGGCGCAGCCCACCACCCCTTGCAGGGATTGAACCAGCAACCTTGTTGTTGAGAGCTGCACTCTAACCAGCTGAGCCATCTGGCCGCCCCTCCAGTAACTCAGTGGCAGCTCATTGTCTTCAACCTAGTTATGGTGGGTGCAGCTCACTGGCCCACGTGGGAATCGAACTGGCAACCCTGTTGTTCAGAGCTCGCACTCTAAACAACTGAGCCATCCGGCTTCCCCTGGCAATGATATTTTAAGTCTATTTTGTTCATATTGATTCTTTCCTATAATCCCATTTTTTTCTTTTTCATTTTGTAGTTGTGGCAACTTCTCAAATCACTATGAAAATGTAAGTCTTAAATTATTTTATTTCTTGAATCATATCCCTTTCTATGAGCTTAATTGTTCCATTAATGCATCTTGGTCCTTCTCCTTCCCGCTGCTGATTTTTCATAAAATAAAATTTTAATCATCTGTTTATTTTTGCTTAAGCAATAAATTGAATATCTCCTCATAAATGGAATATCTAGGAATGATCAGGCATGCTGAAACAAGATCTCTCTGTTTCATTTCTAATCTCCGTTTTCTCACAGCTTCTTTTAATTTTCAGGCAACAATCCTCTAGTAGAGAGATGGCCACAACAATTCCAGGCTAATATAATAGCATCTGCAATCCCAAAACACTAGTTCTGTTTTTGAAAACTTCCGCAAATGCCCCAGAAGATAATCTGTTTAGCCTGATTTGGCTCACATACCTTAAGACCATTTTTAAAGAATTACCAAGAAAATACATGTTAATTACAACACATTTCAATCTTAAATCAAATATAATATTCTTGTAAAAATAGAAATCCCACTCTTTTCTTATTTCAAACTATAAGATCGATATTTTCCCCCAAACTTTAGGTTATATGATATCATTCATTTCTCCAAATGAGATTTAATAAGCAAATTTTTCTTTTTAAAATTGCTGTCACTCATTCTCATGTAACTAAAGGCTTTAATATTCTGCCTTTTGATATATTATGAAATCATAAGAAAACTTTTCATTTTATTAGAATAAACACCAAGAGATCAGACTGCTGTCTTGATGGAATACAAACATAAAGGTAATACCCCGTGAAAATGCAAGATTATACTGTTTATCTATATCTTCTAAATTGGAGAGTTCATTTTTGAACATATATGAAATATTAAAGCAAATGTAGAATGAAAACTTTAACAAGCAATTATTTTTTACTACAATCGGTTCATAAACTCAAATTTATTATAGGGTTTAGTTTGAGTACTGTAAATTAAAAAAAATACATATAACTTATGAACTCGGAGAAAGGCTATTTTGCATGTTCTAATCTACATACTAACAAATCTATAAATTATCCTAAGTTCAAAACACCAATACAGTTATAGATTAAATTGTACTGATATAAGATAGGAGGACTAGGCTATTGGAAAAAGGAATATTTTCAGTACAAATAGATCAGTACCAACCAGTGAGAAGCAGAAGAAAGAACCTTGAAGATCAGCATGAATCTGGGACAACTGTGAAAGAAACTGAAGAGAAGACCTGTCACCTAAAGATAAAAAAGCCTGTTTCAGAAAAGGATCAAAGCCCTATCAACAGAGAAAAACTGCAAAAGGAAAATTGTTGGAGGTGATTATAGAAACAAGCTCTCTTCTCTTGGAATGAACTTGCTGAAATTTTGTTGCATCATTCAAAAAATAGTTTGAGTACATCACTGAAGTGTTTCTTCAGGGACTCCATTTTTCTAACAGCTGAAAGTTCTTTAGTTGCAAGAGGCAGAAGAAAGGGTTCTCTTATGTAATGTGCTATGCTTGATTTGGAAAATTTTTCAGGCCTTGGAATGTCTATTGTGTATATACAGGTTAAAAAAATGTACACAGGGACACATTCTATGTAATCAAATAATGCTAATTCAGTTTTCACCTATGAAATGGAGAAAACACTGGACTTTGTGAGGTGCAGGCTAAAAGATGGATATGATAAGGATATAAAATACTCTTGACATGATAGATTTGACACACTGTTTTAGATTACTTTTGAGACGTTTTGTACACCTATATTATATAGCAATATGTAATTTTGTTTGTTATAAGTGTGAGCAACTCATAGCACTAGGCTAGTGGGTAGAAACGATCTTTAGCTAGTGAGAGAGATGATCAACAAGCAATCAGATTTCACTGTGGCTTTGTGTTCTCACATTTACAGTATATACAATTCTAGGGAAATGCTATAAAACTGTGTTTCTTTACAAAAAATGACTCAGGAAAATAATCCAGCTGCTAATGGTAGAGATTCATTAAGAATATTAACATTTTTGTTCAGAAATTACATTTTGGATAAATTAAAAACGGATTATCAAATTGTATGGTGGCTTGGAAACTTGAAGTTGTCAAGCCCACCATAAGTTCTGTGTAAAGACAAGAAAAAGTGATTTGTGAATCTGATTCAGCAAATGTTCTAAATATTCCAACATTTGTTCTCATTGTGAGAGATAAAACTTTAGTAAAATTTGAAAAAGCAATTAACTTGTAGTATAAAACATGTAACATTAGAAGAGAATGTGCTTTTGGAGATATTTATTTTAATAGCTTTATACATAAACCATAGTCCCTTATGATAGATGCATTAAAAGTCTGAAGATATGATTGGTGTTTTTCAGTTATACTCTGTTGCATTTGAAAGAACAAAATATATGCTTAGAGCTGTGTTCTTAAATTAGAGAAGAACTCAGAAGTGATTTTACCAAAATATGAGGGCTCTAGTTCATTCCACTTATAATTATCACGAAGAATTAATGATGTCGTAGAAATAAAATATGATTGGAATGCAATAAATCTGGATTCTAGCCTTGATTTTGGTATCAGATAGCTGCATGATTTTGTTCAGAGTATTTGATCTTTCCAAAGTTTGGATTCTTTCTCTTTTAACTGCAGGAGATGAGGGATGGAATAACAAATTCAGGTGTGCCCCTTCTACCTTTAAGCTGTCATGCTCCCTCTGATGTTCTTTGTCCACAAAAGAAATGGGAATGTCCCAAAGTGTCTGCAGATGATTATGAGTCACTTCAGCTGAGCCTCACTTTACATGCTGGCAGCACCACAATTTATAAAAGACTTTCTGCCATGAGATGAGTAAGAAATTGTGATCCATCTACTCTTTGAGCAGACTGGCTTTTCTCTGTCACACGCCCTCAGAGTGAGTGGGAAGTGGCTGCCAAGCCAAACCTGATGACACTGTGGATTTGAACATTAGCCTAAAATACAGAAGGAGTTAAATGCTATTAGAACTGTCTATGGTTCCATCTACCCTTCAATTAAGTATTCATTGATCCAGTTATGTCATCTAAATACATTTTGGCATTCAAATATTTCTGTAGCTTTCCCCTCTCATCTTTTATCTTTGAGAGTAATGCTTATAGCATTTTATCTGTGAAGAAATGGTAGAAGGGGGAAGTGATGGGTTAGATCAACACGTCACCTGTGTTCTATATTCATCTGTGGCTTTTGTTAGAGAGAATTCAAGAGGCACCTGGAGCTGGTGTGAACCCCATGCCTCCACCTAAAATTAAAAGAGCAATGTTACGGTGAGGTTCCATTATAAATTTAATTTTAAAGGGCAGAGATTTTTATCATGCTCCATGATAACTGAGGTGTTTAATCACTGTAACAGGATGCGGTTTTAAGCCAGGCTTCAGGTTCTATTGAGGTCTGGACTCTTTTGTGTACCTGACCTGCATCCATTGAGTGGATCTGACTGTTCTTGGCCTTCTGCTCTCTACCCTGCAGTCTGTGTGGCAACCATGGAGCCTAGCACACATCACTTTTTATTGAAGTCTATCTACTTTCATGTTTACATATATGATGGACCAGTCCTTGAGGACAGATCTGTGCTCATATTTTCTACTTTAGAAACCAGGAGCCACCATACACATAGTAGGCACTTAATACATGCTTATTGAATACATGTACAAGTTATGTTCCTCAGACACTAGTTGTATCCTCTGAAATTTCTTTGCCAGAAGTTCTGTAACAGATGATGGTGGAACTTTGCCCAACAAACTAATAGCCAAAATTTAAAAGGAATTGTCGTTGCCATTTTCAAAATTAGAGAAAAAAATTTATTCTAGCTAATATTTATATAGAGCTTAATTCATCGCAGGCTCTGTCCTAAATTCTTTATAGATCTTAACAAATTTAGTCCTTACTCAACCATATGTGAAAGATATCATTATTATTCACATTTTACAGATGAAGAAACAGACACAGAGAGGTTCAGTAATGTCATCATTAAATACAGACATTGGCAGTACCAAGATTCAAAGCAAAGCAGTCTTGTTGCAATGTTTGTCTTTTTAAAAATTATGCTATGGATCCCTAGAACCTTATTTTTAGAAACAAAAAGGTGACTCAATTAATTAGAATTGGAATATATAATCCAGAGGAATCTTTAATGAGCTATACTGGTAAATAAATAAATAAATAAACACACACACACACACACACACACACACACACACACATCCCTTGATGTTCATTATTTTTAAAAAATGAATTAGATCTATTGGATAAATGTAAAGGATTGCCCCTTTTAAAAAGATGACTGCTTCCACTCAACAAATTTTTACCATCGACTTTGGCTTATAAATCTGAGCAAGTGTGCTACTCAGCTCTCCCATGAAGTTCTATTGTTGCTAAATGTGTTGAACCAATAAGCAACTCAAGGAAGCTTTACAAATTCTCATTGTCAGACCACTTGTGAACTTTGATTTTTACATTGTCTCACTGACCTTCCAATACCCAGTGATAAGGTATGTATGTAAAGTATGATAATGTAGATTTCTGTGGTCCCAGAATTGAAAATAATCCAAACAGTTTTAAAGAGCTAGTATCTGTGACTCCCTGTAACCCACACAAGCAGATTGCTGCATTGCATTTTAGCAGTGGGATAAACATATTATGAATTTAAGAGAAATGGGGGCAAAAAGTAAACATAAAATTAGCATCAAGCCCTTAATTGTAAAACAAATTTTGAATTTGCTGGGTCCAGAAGTCATTGCAGTAGTGAGCAAATAATGAATATGCATTTGTGCTATAACTTTTGTCTGGAAAAGAAAAAGCAGTGTGAATAAAACTGGCAGACTTGAGAGAGATATTTCCTAACTTGTCAAAGGATTTCCTATTGCTTCAACTCCTCTTTGGTAAACTCTGATTATTGTCAACTAGTATCTGAGAACCTAACTATATCAATAGCCTTTTAATGTTAAATTCCTTTCGGTGAATTAGTGATATTTTCATTATTTTGAGTGGTACTTTTGTTGTAGCATTTGAAAAAGTACAGTCACTTAAGTTATGTTTAATATATGCATAATTAATTTTTTTACTAAATGAAAATTTATATTACTAATGCGGGAAGCTTTGTACTAATTTTTCATAGATACTGCATTTCATGTAGAGGCTGTGCTGCACAAAGATCATCTGTGATGGATTATTTCACTTCACAAATGATTTTTCTAGTATTGGTGAGTATTTAGAGTACACATCAAAAAATTAAATTAGTCTCTGTACTGAAAGTGACACTTGAAGAGACTGATACATTAGTTTTTAAACTATTTTAAATACATTATCTGATAATAGTGTTATTTAAATTACTATATCTGACACAAACATTTTAAAAGATACATTATGCATACAGTGGTGAAATTGAGATATATTTGAATATAATAGAATGATTTCCAGAAAATCTAGTAGGATCTCATTCCAGAAAATTCTGGGCAACTGCAGAAGTAGAAACTAGATGTGTCCCATGTCATACAAACCAGCTGACACTTCTGAATCATCTTTCTTATTTATCTGTCAGCATCTTTTCACCCTACTGATCTATCTCTCCCTCTTGTCGCATGGCTCATGTAATATAAGTCCCTGGTGGTTTGGCTCTTATCTTTCTGGCTGCTTCTTCTAAGTCTTTTTTGCCTTTCCTTTTCTATCCAACTCTTAAGTGATGATGCTCTTCTAGATCTATAGCCCAGACATCTGTCCTGAACTTTTTTTGCAGATAATTAATTCAACATCTCCACCTACATTTGAATGACTAATTTATCCTTTTCCTCTTTCGAAAACAAGAACAGTCCACAACATCTATGCTCCTTGGGAATTGATATGTTCCCAGTATTTGATGATTATATTAATAGTCATTCCATCGCTTAAACCAGAAATGAGGAAGCCATCCTTTTTTATTCCTCTTATCTCTTATAATCAATCATCAGTAACTCTATATTCTACCTTTCAAATATTCTCATATCTGTTTTACTTTTAAATATGTCCTCTGTGTTCTCCTCTTATGGTAGGAGCAGCTTAGAAGTATCCAGAATAATAGTAAGAGCATTGCTTCCTGTAATTGCATTGTACTTTCTATCTAGGTTCTCCCCAGTCACCACAAGATTTTGGAGCTTTCCAGTTCATACATTATAATTCTAGTCCCATCTCCATACTACTGTTGAAATCTACTCATCTGACAAAGCGCTTCCTCACAAACCTTCCGACGACAACTACTAGATCACCTCTTCTGTGATCAGAAAGCTCCCCGGTATCTTTAACCTCGTCTTGGAATATTCTTCTCTCCTCCTTGCCTTAAGCGAAACCCAGATATTTACTGGAGTAACTTTATTGTTCTCTTAACTTGAGGTTGTTTCACTTCTTACTCGCCACTTGGTCTAGCTGTACTACTTAGAATTTTTTACTTTCCATTATTATTTATATTCCATTATTACTTACTTACCTAAACATCATTTTTTGAGATTCATTCATCTGGATAAATTATCTATCCTTGCATTTATGCTGTCATCTAATTATCTTCTTTTCATCAGGCTCATTCACTGAAGGCTACACCTTATAGCTAATATTTTTTCTCTCTACACATCTCATTTTGTTGTGTAACTTCAATATGTATAAATTCTGTTCCATGGCCTTTCAGTTTTCTGCCGTAATCTTTTCCAGTTACTCTTTTATCCATTCTATTGCTGCCATTTCCTTTTATGATAATAAACATAAACCATCATCACAGACAAAAACACTTTAAAATAGAGATTTAAAGCAATCCACTCTGAGACAAATAACTTTGTGTTTATAGCTTTTCTATTAAATATTTCTATGGCTACATCCAAAGTTAGACAATTAAGTTCACGAACTCATCCAGAAAACAGTGCTACATACCTCATTGCTGAATATCACTACCGTCACCTTCGAAGTACTCCCTTTGGGAAGCTAGGCACTGATGCCAGCACCTAGTCCACTCTTCAAAGCAATTTTGGAACTCTTTTTCTGGAATGGCCATCAGAGCTGTCATTGTATTACCCTTGATGTCCTGAATGTCATCAAAATGTCTTCTTCTCAATATATCCTTTCTCTCTGGGTAAAGAAAGAAGTCATTGGGGGCCAGGTAGGTGGTAGGGAGGGTGTTCCCATGCAGTTATTTGTTTACTGGTTAAAAACTCCCTCACAGACAGTGCTGTGTGAGCCGGTGCGTTGTTGTGATGCAAGAACCATGAATTGTTGGTGAAAAGCTCAGGTCGTCTAACTTTTCCATGCAGCCTTTTCAGCACTTCCAAATAGTAAATTTGGTGAACTGTTTGTCCAGTTGGTACAAATTCATAATGAATAATCTCTCTCATATCAAAAAAGGTTAGCAACATCATTGCAACAAGTTTTCAAACTTAATTATCAGAATATATATATATATATATATATATATATATATATATTCTGAT
Organism: Rhinolophus hipposideros; assembly: GCF_964194185.1. NCBI lineage: Eukaryota > Metazoa > Chordata > Mammalia > Chiroptera > Rhinolophidae > Rhinolophus > Rhinolophus hipposideros. Next base: position 24,372,408 of record NC_138064.1, on the reverse strand, counting down.
TCTATATATATAGTATCTCTCTATATAGATATATATATATATCTATAGAGATCTCTCTCTCATATATATATCATATATATATCTCATATATATCTCATATATATGTCTCATATATATCATATATATATCTCATATATATATATCTCATATATATATATCTCATATATATATCTCACATATATCTCATATATATATATGATATATATATATATATATCATATATATATATGAGAGAGAGAGAGAGAGAGAGTTAATATAAGAATTGACTCATGTCATTAGGGAGAAAGAAAAGTCCTAAGATATGCTGTCTGTAAGCTGGAGAGAGAGGAAAGGTAGTGGTATAATTCAGTCTGAGTACAAGACTGAAAGGCCTGAAAAATGGGGAGGCCACTGGTGTAAGTCCTGGAGACTGATGGCCAGGAGAACCATGGCTCCCATGTCTAAGGACAGAAGAAGATGGGTGTCCCATCTCAAGGAGACAGAGAGGGAGAGAGGGAGAGAGGGAGAGACAGAGAGTGGGAGGGAGAGAGAGAGAGAGACAAAGATAGAGAGAATTTGACCCTTCTCTGCCCTTTTGTTCTTCAGCTCTCAATTGATTGAATGATGTCTGCCCATAGTGGTGAAGGTGTATCTTCTTTACTCCATCTATTGATTCAAATGAGAAAACACTCTCACAGATATACCCAGAAATAATGTTTTACCATAAACCTGAGCATTCCTTAGTCTAGTCGAGTTGACAGGTAAAATTAACCATTACAGGGAGTGACAAGATCAATGCCACACTTTCTCTTTCTACTCTGGTATAAAGTCCTATATTTTCACATTTTCCTAGATTATTGAGTTAAGTTCTTATTGATTCTTTGGTGACTATTTGTAAATTTTATCATGAGTTTTAGTATATCTTAACAGACAAGAGTTAGATTTTGTGAGAAATTTCTTAGGTAGAATTTCTCCATTCACATTTCAAGGCTTCCAAACTGCTCCCATCACTTCTCTGCTTAGTCAAGGGTACCTCCTTGTGATCCCCAGTGCCATTTTTGTAGAAAAACAAATAAACACTTCTTCAAACGTGTCTTCTTGGTCTCTCAACATAGTTTCCTAAGATTGTCAATGAATTGGCTTTTTCTTGAAAGATTATCCCCTCTGGGTTTCCTGGAAACAAATGTCTCCCAATTCATTGGCAGCAATTTTGTTGTCTCTTTTTTGGATTTTTCTCCTTTACTTCAGAAAGAAAGTTCTTCAGAGTACTGTTTTGAGCCATCTTCTTTTTCTCCACACTCATTTATTCCCTGGTTTACAGACCAATTACATGCTGAAGATTTCCAAAGTTGTATCTATAGCACAGACTTCTACTTTGAGTTCTAGAAATGAATGTCTGTCTGCACTTCGATATTCCACCTTCATCTGCAACTGAACTAAAATATGATCTTACTTTTCCCTTCTCAAATCTTTACCTCATATTCCAGGTGGAGTTTGTTTTAGTGTTTATAAATAATAAATCATAATTTGCTCATCTATTTACTGTTGAAAAATAAATAATATGTACAAAAGATGTGTACATATGGACAATATAATGTTTATTAATAAAGTAAACATATATATACCTGCTGAGTCTAAGAAATAGGTCAATATCACTAGCTTTGAAATCCTCTGTATTTCTCTCTCAGATGCATCTCCTTCCCAACCCCTCTATGTCATCACAATCCTGAATTCTTTTGACTTTCCTTATGGTTTTTGCACACATGTGGGTAGTATCTGAATATAATTGTGCAACTATATAACTAACTATATATATATATATATATATATATATATACATACATACATATATATGCATATACTCACATACAAACATGCACACACTTTTGTGTATTTTTTTGCTTAGAGGAGAAACCTTATTTACTATCTTTACTTGAAGTTCAAAGTTTTAGGATTATTTTCACATACAAATAAAACCCATGCCATACTCAGACAAGAAATTTTTACAGTGTACTAAGCACAACTTATACATTTAATGGGTAAGTATTTGCTCCTCCACACTCAAGGGAAGAAGTACAAAATTATTAACATTATGATTTAAAGTTTGACTGAGATTCTTAATTACGAGCGATTTGGATCTCTCTGTTGCTCTATAGAGGCATCTTTGAGGTTTACTAGATGCTTGGGACACAGGAGGGTTTACTCTTGTAGCCATGGTAAATCCCATCATTGCTCTTTCTTCTTGAAATGCACAACCAATTAGCACCTTCTTTTCCTGTTTCTATTAGGCAACGATGCCTCTGAGAGGCTCAGAGACAACTCGCATTTATAGCTGACTTGTTGCTGCACTCAAAGGCTCAAGTTTAGGAGCTAGTCTTCTCAAGTATCATGCCCCCACCTCTCTTCTGGCCTGCTGAGAACAAGCAGCACTGAAGGAACTACCTTATCCTCATCAAAACCTCTTCTCTTCCTAGGTCCAGGCAAAACTAAAAGTGCTGCGTTTCAGGTCCACCACCCATGCAAATTCAGTAGCATGTGCTCACTTTTCTCCGCTTCCTGCACAGACACACACACACACACACACACACACACACAGAGTATATATTTAAATCCAGATGATGGAGAACTGTTGTCGCAGAGGCTAAATATCTCCTCTATGGATCCCTGAAACACAAAACTATTGACCCCTAAAGAAAATGGGTTAAAAAAAAACCCAAAACACACCTTTCATTCTTGCAATCTTTTAGTGTGAAATCAACATTTTAAGGAACAACTTCTGCATAAACACGATCATCTTATCTGAATCCTTGTATCTTTTGCGCCTAGTTTTGCATTATTGGCTAATCCACGTCTGTGACTTTCAGTGCCAATGTTCTATGTCAGTTTATTGGTGCAATTGTTCAGACTTCATCACCTGTATTTCTATGGTTCTAGCTGCTCTGGACACTATTTGAATTAGTGACACCATCCACTCCTTTATCGTGCACAGTGCTAAAAATCCTCCTGCCGTTTAGTCTTGGAAAGTGTAAGGTCTTCTCTCTTTGTCTGCTTGTGTCTTTCCTTTGGATATTTTCCTTGCTTTCTTCTATACTTCTCTTCAATTCAGAAGGAAAAAAAAAAAGAAACCCACAAAAATGAGAGGGGATAGTATGGCCTGACTTGTCTTTTGGATAAGAGAAAGAAGCTTTCAGGTTGATTTTGACCCTAAGCCTCTTTTGATATTTCTTGAATTGCAATATCAAACAGCACCTCTATTTTCCATTCCAACGAAAATGGTACAAAACTTTACAGAATAACTGTTTCCTGCTCACTTCCCTGTGGGCTGTAACAACAGGTTCTAGCGTGCTTCCATATTCTGCCAAATCATGAAAGATTTTGATTAGAAACTTACACTCATCAAGGAAAACTTCCATTTTATAATCTGACTCTGTTCTCTTTATGAAAAAAAAAAAAACACTGAAAACAAAAAAACAATGGCAATGTCTCATGTTAGCAATGGACTCAGCCCTTACCTAGTCTGACAAACTCAGACAGGGCTTCTCTGGTCTTTCTTATATCATCTATTGTTAAGTTTTTCATTCTTCCATGTTAGCAAAAAGATTGAGGAGGGAAAACAAAAAAAGCAATGAAGTTAGATTCCGGGGATTAGGAATTATCAATATCTATAACATTAAAAATTTTGTTTTTGTGCTAGAGTAATTTTGTCGGTGAATAAATTATCATTTAATTCAGATACTATTTTCTTCCACAGAATTTTGCACTATCTGAAAACTGCCTTCTGGCAAATGCTTAGAATTAAACTCAGTGATGCTTTCCCATCATTAGTCTTATCTATCCCTCTGCTCAATAAGGCTATATATATATTTTTTTATTCTTTGGAAACATTTAAGTTAACCTGTTTAATCTCTCCATAATCCTCTTAAAATCTAGAGCCCTGAAAGGGAAGATGAGTCTAAAATCAATTATCAGTTAGTAATTTATTTTTCATAAGTCAGAAAACTGCTTATTACATTAAACTATCTTGTGTTAGTATATACTATGCTATAATACAAAATAAGCATGGCTATCACACTCATAGGCCAGTCCTATTTGTGTAAATTACATAGAGTAAACACAGACAATCCTGTTGCCTTTCAGAAATTGGAGTTGAAGTTATTTTTTTTTAATAAGGAATCACTGAAAATTTCTTCCAATGCAAGTCGGGATGAGAATAACCACTTTATGAATAAACTATGTAAAAATTACTCACCTGTCTGGATGTGCACTAAACACAGACACCCTTGGACAATACCTTTCTGTTATTTCTTATCCTGTTAGCACTACTTTTCAAGTTTCTGATCTTCAATGTCAGTGAAATTTCTCTTGATGCCAGCCTTTGATTCATGTGCACTGAAATTCAGGTGGGAAGTACAGGATAAATCTAGCTTGAAAGTAGCAACGCTATTTATGTTTGAAAAGTTTTACTGGTCTTGGCTAAACATTCTAGTGTCGGAAATCTAGTTTGCTAAAAAGTAAATATGAAATATGTTCATAACTCGTATATTAGTTATAAAAGGATGATTATACTGTATACTTCTTTAATATAGTTAGGCTGTGATACTCTGTGAACCTCTGAAGTAGTGTATTTTCTTTGCTCTCTGGTTTATTATATATAGAGTATGACTCTCTCAGCCTCTTCCTGTGTCCAGTGTACAACTTTATCCCCTTAATCTCAAAAAAGACATGGCATGACATCATCTCTCTGTATAAGACAAAATTTAGCCTTTGTTGTACAGAGGTTGAAAAAGTTAGCCACACTGTAAAAAAAATTTGGTTTTTATTATACAACAGATGCCACAACCTGTATTGACAGCAGTCACATCTCTGTACTGCAGATAGAATATGAGAGAACTGGAACTTGCTGTGCTAAATTGCTGAGATCACCATCATGCATTATTAATTAAAATAAACAAAAAACAAAAGAAAAAAATGACTTTTGCTTTTGCTATTTGAAAGGTCTGTAGTGCATTATCTAGTTATCAATTCAATTTCTTTGACCACATCATGCATCCAGACTTAAACTATGTGGGTGACAAAATTCTTTCTGTGACCTTGTCACTTTAAGTTTTTATAAATATCCCCTACTCCATTATGTTTCTCATATTCACTGGAAACACACTTCCCTGAAACTCATGCTCATAATCTCATAAAGACTGAGAATAATAGAAAAGATGCTGTCATTGATGGGTTATTTCAAATTATCAAAAATAATGAGTGAATTTGTCACTTGGAAAACTTAGACTGAGTTCCACAATTTGATGGGTGACCCTGGAAGAAATGTTTAGGTTATACTATTACATTCCAAAGCAGAAAACTCAGGTTGTCAATTGAGCAAAAGAGCAGATATTTGAAAAAGGAAGAGGAAGAGGAAGAAAAAGAAAGGAAGGAAGGAAGGAAGGAAGGAAGGAAGGAAGGAAGGAAGGAAGGAAGGAAGGAAGGAAGGAAGGAAGGAAGGAAAGAAGGAAGGAAGGAAGGAAGGAAGAAAGGAAAGAAAACCAATTATTGTCCGGGGCCGGCCCGGACCCGCACAGACATGCCCGGGCTTGTCTGCACCTGGCTGCCCCTGGGCCACGCTTAAAGTTTCGATTCTATTGTTTAAGTTTAACTTTCGATTTCTCAAACAGCCCGCCATGACGAAGCACCCTCTGATTGGTCGGTCCCCATATTGGGAGACCGGGTGTTTCTTTGATGTGCCTAAATCTATATATACAAGCTGTTACCTTCAATAAAGAGAGACTTGATCAGATTCCTGTCTTGTCTCCATTTCTCGCGTACCCCTGTCCCCCCGAGCCCCTATTTCTCCCCCAGGTCTTCCGTTGTCGATCCTGCAGGTCGGGACAAATTATATTTCAGTGAATTTACTAGCTTTTAGAGTAAAATAAACAGTCTTACAATTAAAAACAAAATGGAAAAATCTTAATCTCTTATGTATGTCTGATGATTTAAAAATATCTCTGCAAATTCATTGACAGTCCTTTCTCTAAAAGGAGGAGCATACTGTTTCTATTATGTCAGCTGGACTTGTGAATCACTTGTAATAAACAGAATGTGGTAAAAATCAAGATTAAGCCATAGAAAGTAGAGCTGCTGCCTGGCCTTTGCTCTTTGTATCACTTCTAGAGGAAGCCAGTTGCCATAACATGAGGACACTCAAGCGCCCTTGACAACGATATCTGAGGCCTCCTGACAATAGCTAACATCAATGTACCAGTCATGTAAGTGGCCATCTTGGATTTAAATGCTTCTGCCCTAGCCAAGAATTCAGATGACTTCAGTCGTGAGCAACATCTAACTAAATCATGAGAAACTTGAAGCCAGAACTGCCCGTTTAAGCTGCTCCTGAATTCATGACCCATAGAACCATAAGAGATTAAAAATATATATTGCTCTTTTAGACATTAAAGTTTTGAGGGCAACCAGACAAAGACACTCTAAAAAAACTACAGGCCCATATCCCGGATGAACATAGATGCAATAATCCTCAACAAAATAGTAGGAGACCAAAGTTAAAAATGCATAAAAAAGATTATACACCACAACCCAGTGGGGATTTCCTCCAGGGATGCAAGCATGGCTCAACATCCACAAATCAGTCAATGCAATACACTGTATTAACAAAGTGGAGGATTAAAAGCACACAATCATCTCAATAGGTGCAGAACAAGCATTTGACAAAATTTGGCATTGTTTCATGATATAAACTCTTAACAAATGGGGTAGAGAGGGAATAGACCTCAACATAATAAAGGCCACATATGACAAGCCCACAGCTAATGTCACACTCAATGGGGAAAATATGAAACCTTTCCCTCTAAGATCAGGAACAAGAAAATGTTCACTCTCACCATATTTACTCAACATAGCACTGAAAGTCCTAGTAACAGCAATAGATAATTAATACTTAGTCATTTTAATATTTTTATTCTTTAACATGTATTCTTTGAGGAAATAGTGGAGATATCTATTTTATATGTATTCTACTACAAACTTGTTTCTTCTATTTCTCCATTTAAATTGCAAAGAAAAAAATGCAAGTTAATATTAAAGATGGCTTTTGGATATGATGGAGTAAGCAAACACAAGAACAGTGCCTCTTCTTATTCTTATTATTCTTCCTCTCCCTCCTCTTCCTTTTCTTTCTCTTCTTCTTTTCTTCTCCCGTGTTTCCCTGAAAATAAGACCTAGCCGGACCATCAGCTCTAATGCGTCTTTTGGAGCAAAAATTAATATAAGACCCGGTCTTATATTATAGTATATAAACATATCTTATATATATAAGTATATCTTATATTATAGTATATAAGAACGGGTCTTATAGTAAAATAAGACTGGGTCTTATATTAATTTTTGCTCCAAAAGACGCATTAGAGCTGATTGTCCAGCTAGGTCTTATTTTCAGGAAAACACGGTGGTGGTTCTTCTTCTTCTTCTTCTCCTTCCCTTTCCCCTTCCCCTACTCCCTCCCCTACCCCTCTTCTTCCTCCTCCCTAAACCCCTCCTCCCTCTCCTCCCCCTCCTCCAATTCATTCATTCAACACACATTTAATGAACGCCATCTTTGTGCCAGGTACGGGGAACCTAGCAGTGAATACAGTGGATGTTATGGAGTTTACAGAGGGAAGTTAAGCTATATTAGTAATTAATTTACACTATAACATGAAGAATTTAGAGTGATTAAGCATGTTAACATTGTAGCAAGTAGAAAAGCCCTCTGCATTTAATCTCTTTGTGCTACTCAAAAGTATTTGTCCATGAAGCGGTCCATGAGTGTGTCTGAATGGAAATCAACACACAGCTACCTTCATTGAAAAAGTCTTAATGAGAGAAAAAAAAAAATAGCAGCTGCAGTTTAGTGCGCCTCATGATGTAGGTCATTTACATTCTGGCACAATGCAGTTTCCTGCATTGTGCAGTTTATCGCATTATGCAGTTTCTACCAAAGTCCTTACATTTCACAGACTAGTGAGAAGCAATTTGCAGATGGGTAGCCAGTCTTCTGACCTCAGTTTGGATTCCATTGCTCTATACTATTATATATTACTGCCTTGTTGAGAGTTATCAAGCATAAATTCAGTTCACAAAGGCTATAATTTGGGTGCATACATAGGAAAGACTAAATCTTAGTATGAAGAATCCCAGTTCAGAGTAGATATGGTGGGATGTACTGCTTGTTTATGTCATACCTGCCACATGTGGTGGATAAAGTATATGATGCTACAACTATAATTTTTAGAGAACTGGTTTCAGGTTTTTTAAAATTTTATTTAATCTTATACATTTTTTGTTTCATCTGTATCACCTCTTATTTTTTTATCATTCTATTCTAAGATTTATATTGGTTAAATATTAATAGGAAATCAATTTTAATGCTGATTATTAAATATCATGAAAATGGTTAGGGAGAGAAATATCCAGGAAAATGCTATCTTTTGCCTGGGGCTGTGGAAAAAATAATCAATTTTATCTTTTTTTTGTTTTCTATAGGCATTTATTTTATGTCATTCTTTCATTTGCTTTTTAAAACAAAAATATTTAATATTATTTATTGAGTGTTTCAATATTCTACTACACAAAGAAACAATTTTCAAATGATTTAAAGCAGAGTGAATATAAAGGAAACTTATATTAAATTAAAAAAAAGATTTTTACCTTGTCAGTAAGTTATTAGAATTTTAGAGTCAGGACCTTAGGATTTACCTGGCTAACCCTCTCTGTTTATATACAGGAAAAATCAAAACCCAGTGCAAATGGGCAAATAGTGGGGAAAATAACAGTGGGACGCGTTTCTAGTGTGCCCTGCCACTTTATCATCCTGCTGCTTATTTTGGATATATTTTTCTTAGTTGCCAAATTTACCTTTGTTTCCAAAGTTACTATTTTATTCTCAAGATTTTATACTATTTTCTTACATCTCATTGGACTAGGCTAAGCTAACATAAGTTTTTTTCTACCACAAAAAACACAATGGAGCTACGAAAGCAAACATGGTCCATAGTGGTCAAACACGTCCTGAGGCTGTTCTGTGCCCTGTAATCCATTACCTGGGTCACTAGTCTCAGGTAAATCACTGAGACAGTTGAACTATGCTCTGAGTTAGTAGTGCCTGCATGCATACAGATTATTTTTCCTCTATTTCTATTTTCTTGGATATATAATCAAATTACTACAAAAGCAGAATATGAAAGTATTTAATTGATATTTCACCCAGTTGCTCATCAGCAAAATTGCTTAGAATCTTCACTTTGCTGCTGTAAGTTGAAATCTACCTCTTCCCTGTGGATACTGCTTACCTGGGTCGTCTCAAGGGACACAGATTTGTTTCTTCACACACTGCATATTCCTCTCCCAGAGAGGTAATAGACCCCCTTGCTTGTTCTTACTCTTTTAAAACATCCCGATTTTACTTCCATGAATCCATGTCATGAAACTATCCTGTCTAGTATTCCTCCTTAGTGCAGTTTGTAACCTGGATCTCTTATCACTTCCTTTTGTTCCTTGAGATTCTAATAGCTAGTTAGTAGTCACTCTCTCCGCCACTACTCCTGCCATAATTTTAAAGAATTTCAATATCCACTTAGATGATTCTTTCAATATCTTTACGGAAGGTTTTTTTGACCTACTTCCATCCAATGCCTGTGTCCCCAGTTACTCACTCTCAAGGTCACTCCCTAGAACTTGTTATTACCAAAAACTGATGCCCATCCAAATTTCATTTGCAAGCATCCTTTTCTTCCCAACAACCACATCTTATCTTTCTAGTGCACTTGGTCTAATATCTCATCTCCAACAATCTTTTTAACTCATGGGGTCTGTAATCCTTTTACCCATCACCTTTTATTATCCCTCACTCGTCCTCATATTTCTATTCTCCTTGTCCTGCTTCAATTCCTTGTTCAGTAATTACAACCACTCCCTGGTCTCTACCCTTTAGCTGCCCTGCCTTTCACTGACTTTGCTCTACTTTTTTTGGCAAGGCTTATGTCATCCTGTTTACATCCAACTTGTCTCCCTTTCCACTCCTACCCAGAGACTGCCGCTAAACATGCTGGAGAAAAACACACTGCATCACTTTAAATCTGACCACAAATGTCAAGTGAGTTTTTAATGATGCATGGAATGCATTGCATTTTCCCAATCCGGTCTCTGTCCCATTTTCCTTGATGACTATTTCAAACTGTCTTCTCCCCTCAAATCTTCAACATCTATTCCTTTATGTCATTCTCAGGCCATGACCCAGCATGTTACTTTTCTGAGAATACTGAAGCAATCAAAGAGAATTTCAAAATGTCCTGGCAAATACATCTACCCACTTATACGCAGCTGTGCCTGTGAACTGTGTCTGTTGTTATAAATTATTTGTACTCAGCAATGGCCAACGCTTTCACTTGTGTGCCAGTTTCTAATTAACCACTCAAGCACACTGCTTCCATACATTTCCCCCTGCCACTTCATCATTGTTTCTTTCCTCTCTACTGAGTTTTTTTTTTTTCATAAACATAACACATTCTGTAGTATTTCCCACCTTACAATTCTCCTTGGATCCCTCTTTTTTCCCTAGTATCTACGCCAAATATTTTCCATCAAATATTTTTTTACTTAAAAAAGACCAGCCTTTTATTATTTATTTATTTTTTCAATTACAGTTGACATTCAATATTATTTTATATATGTTTCAGGTGTATAGTACAGTGATTACACATTTACGTAATTTTCGAAGTGATCCCTCAATAAGTCTAGTACCCACCTGGCATTATATATAGTTATTCAAATATTATCGACTATGTTTCTTATGCTGTACTTTACATCCCTGTGACTATTTTGTAACTACTAACTTGTACTTCTTAATCCTGTCATGTTTTTCACTCAGCCCCCCAACCCCCCTGCCATCTAGTAACCATCAGTTTGTTCTCTATATCTATGATTCTGTTTTGTTTATTTATTTATTTTATTCTTTAGATTCCACATATAAGTGAGATCATATGATATTTGTCTTGTTCTGTCTGACTTAGTTCACTTAGCATAATACCCCCCATCACTTTAAAGAAAAACTTCTCAAAATCAGTGTCCTCACTAGCACTCTCTAATTTATCTTCCTTTATTCTGCCTTGAGCTCACCACATTCAGGTTTTCATGCTTTCCACTCCACTGAAATTACTCCTGTCAATGTCAACAATGATCTCTTTATTGCTCCTATTCTTAGTCCCCCTATACTGACCTATCAATAGGCTTTGACAGAGTTGATGGGTCTCTCATCCTTAAAAAACTGTCTTCACTTGGCTTCCAGGATGCCTCATTATCATGGTTTTTCTCCTGAATAACAAGTTGCTCATCACCTCTACTAGCCTCTCTCTAAAATTGGAGTGTTTCAGTGCTCAAACTTTAGAACTCTTCTATTTTTTTAACCCATACTTTTTAAAACTAAAATCTTTAAAGATTATTTGTATTGAGAATCTTCAGTCCAAACCTGAATCCTAAACTCCCAGCTGGAATAAGTAACTGCCTACTTGAGATTTTCACCTGGACATCTGATGGTTTAGTGGGCATCTTAAAGTTAGCATATTACAAAATGGACTCCTGATGTTCTACCTTTCAAAGCTGTTTTCCTTGCAACCTTTTTCATCACTTAAAGGCAGTCCCATTCATCTAGTTGCTCATGCTAAAAATCTTTGAGTCATCTTTTTTCTCTAACACCCTAGTTCAATCTGTCAGTATATCCTTTTGACTGTACCTTCAAAATACAGAGGGTGCCAAAAAAGTATACACATTTTAACAAAGGAAAAAACTGTATTAAAATTGTGATACTCAATGTATGCTGATAACAAAAGATGAATACTAGTCACATTTGCCTTCTGCAATTACAAGAGGTGCTCAAAGTGGTTACTATCAGCGTTCAGACACTTCTGATTATGGTGAACTAGTGCTTGAGCAATTTTGAGTGAGGCCTCCAGGATATTCCCTTGTGCACATCACCCACACAATACCATGCATCTCAAACTTATCACAAATGTGTGCAATTGTTAGATGTATGGAGGTTCTGTTGCATACTCAAACCTCCATTGTTATTGTACTTCCACAATGTTCTGGAATTTCGAATACCTCTTCAGAATGGTCTTGCACTCCTCCCACAACACTCTTGCTTGTGACATTTTCTTTGACTGTCCTGTCTGTCGCATGGTGACGCTAGCATTTATTTAATTAATGCCATCTTTTGAGCGAACGTCGTACTATACATTGCTACTGTAATTCAATTCGACTTCGAAAAGTAATATATAGGTAACATCTCTTAAAATGTGTATATATATATATATATATATATATATATATATATATATATATACACACATTTAAGCCTCCATCATTATTCACTTGAATTAATGTGCTCAAACTTTCTCACCAATCACACAGCATCTGCCATGGACCCATTTACTCTGCTATTATCACAACCGTTAGAGTGCTTCATATAATACGTCAATCCTGTCAGAGCAACCCTCTACTCATGATTCCTCAGTGGCATCCCATTTCATTTAATGTACAAGCCAAGTTATTGGAAACGATCTAAAATCCTGTTAAAACTTATGGCTTCATCTGTTACGATCCCCCGTTTCTCACTTTGTTTGAGCCACTTTGAACTCCTTTCTCACTCCTAAACAAATCAGACATGCTCCCATCTAAGGGCCTTTCATCTGGCTATTTCCTCCGATGACAACGCTCTTCCTTTGGAGATCTCTATATCACTTTTTACCTTCACCAGATCTTTGCTCAAATGTTATTTTTTTCCATAAAGATTTTTGGCAACTCTATTTCATCTTCCGTGCACTGCCTATAATCCTTCCCTTCTTTGTTTTTCTTAATAGCAATGTGTAATATACTATGTATTTTACACAGTTTATGTTCTGCATTCATTCACTAATACACTAAAAACCCCGTGAAAGTAGGGATTTTTCTTTGTCTGCAGCTATATTTCTGCATCTAGAATAGAGCTTGATGCAAAGTATACATATTAATGATATTCATACCAATTTTATTACCCAAAGTAATAAAGAGCTAAATTAATGTTGTAAAATGTTATATTTCTTTTACCTTCATGATGATACGTATGAAAAAGTATGTTTCTTTTATTCCTTTAGAGGTGTTTAACATTGGGTGGTTCAAAGCACAGGGCACAGAGATGAATAAGAGTGGAAGATACAGGTTCTATTCAGACTGATAGATATGGCAGGCCAGCGTGAAAATGGTTAGGAGGGAAAACATGAAGGCCAACTACTCTAGGAAAGGAAGGCCCTTTTTATGGTTTCAAACTTAAAGCTGAAATTAAATAAATTCATGTACCCACATATTGGGAAGCATCAAAATATAGAAGATAATTTTATAAGTGACACATAGGTCTAGTAATTCAGACCAAGAAAAGTGAGAAGAGTCTCATCAACATTTATAAATAAAGGAGCAGGAGCCAGAATTCACCTTTGAAAATAGGTGCCAAAGACTAGCAATCCCTGACCCAGGCCTGGCCCTCCACTATTTTTAGACATTATCATATGTGTTCCATTATTTAACCCTCACAACACACAAAAAAAGGCAAATATTCACTTCAATTTTATAGAAATGAAGTTTAGAAGTCGTGTACCACATCCAATGTCACATGGCTTTAAATGAGTATAGTATGTTTGCCTGGCTCTCAGTTCAAAACATTACCCTGGCAGTAAGCCAGGAACTCTGACTGGGCTGTATCTACCCAGGGACAGGGCCTTTATCTATGTTACATGAAGCTGCTGTATGGACGTTGGGATGGGACCTTCTGTTCCAAGTTGTGAAGGGTTCTTTAGTGTGGATAGATCCTTTCAGTGAGTCAGGGCTCCACAAGTATTCAAGATGGGACCCATTTACTCTGCTATATTAGTCATCTATTGTATATAACAATTTATCCCAAAACTTAATGGCTTGAAACAAGAAGCATTTATCTTTCCATTTTGGTGTTTCATGGATTTGGGAGAAGCATAAATGGATGGTTCTGGCTTGGAATCTTTCATGAGGTTACAGTCAAGATATCTGCAATCATCTGAAGGCTTGATTGGGCTGGAAGACCTCCTAATGTTGCTCTCCCATGTAGCTGGCAAGTTGTTGTTGACTCTTTCATACAAATTCTCCATAGGGCTGCTTGAGTATCCTTATGGAATAACTGCTGGCTCCCTTCCCTAGTGAGTGACCCAAGAGAGCAAAGTGGGATTCTCAATATCTTTTAGTACCTATCATTAGACACCATATTCCATCATTTATGCAGTATCCTGTTGATTAAACAAGTCAGCCCTACTCAATACGAAAGGGCACAACACAAAGACGTGAACACCAGGAGATGAGGATGATCCTGGGCCATTTGGGAGGCTGGCTGCCACAGCTGCTTTTGAGAGAAACAGGTCTCATATTTCTAGCAAGAGCATTATATTTTTGAGAGAATGAGTATGAATGTTGAGACCTGGATAAACAGACATCTCTAATGTAAAAATAATTATTTTATCACAGTTGTTTATGTTTAAAAAATAGTTTCCATTTTATACTTCCATGTCTGTATTCAAAATATACCTCAACATTCAATTTTTCAGGAAGCTTGGCCAGATCAATCAGTGTAAGAGCAAAATAGTGAGAAGACGGAATCTCTGCACTGACATAATAATAAAACATCTATTACTGGCACTCTAAGAGTAGTAATGGTTGCATAATTCTCATTAATTTAACATTAAATATCCAGCAAGCATTACCTCATCATATAGGTCCTGTTGCTATTGCACTATCAGTTCAACTGTATTCTAATCAATTTAAATGTATTTTTGAGCAGAAATAATGGTAAAACCCAAGTAACCTGTAGATTTATAATGTAATTTTAAGGTTGGAAGAGAAAACATACGTGATCCAATTGAATTTTATTGATCACACTGAATTTTATCACTCTCAGGGAGTTAGTATTATTTTTTACTTGTTAACAGATAAGAACATAATCTACATTTGTAAAACAATTTGCTTAAGATTGAACACAAAAAATGCAAAATAATCATAATTTTAAAGTATCATATAAAGTTGAAAATAACCTAGTCCAATACTTAACTTAATAATGCCACCTTCTACATGAGTAACAGGTGATCATCTAGACGAGTAAATTTTTTCTGTAAAAACCCCAATAGTAAATATTTTAGATCTGAAAACCAGAGGCTCTTCCGCAACTACTCCAATTTTGCTCTGCTTTTGTGAAGACAGTCATAGGTGATACATAAGGGAAAGAGCATTGCTGTGTTCTGATATAACTTTATTTATGAAAACAGGCAACTTCCTGCCTTTGACCCACAAGCCATAGTTTTCCAACCTCTGATTTACCTTATGGGTCAAATGCTGGTAACCCAGGCCTACTACGAACAAAATAATAGTTTTCTTTGATTTCTGTTGAGTCCATGTTTTTTAGGATAAAATGCATTAAACATGTTCTTGGAAATATAATCATCTTACACTTTGTTTCAAACTCGGTGAGCTTTCAAACAATTGTGTTTATTATCCACATTGAAATGCATTTAAATCCAACTCATATTTGGCTCCAATGTCTTCCGTGTTTGGGGATCTCAGTATCTACCTCTCAAGGTAACACCTTAAGTGATTGACTGTACTGAAATGAGTTAATCACCACATCCTCTGTACTCCCTTAGCATATTATATTATTTTATAACATTTTATTAATTTTAATTTTATAGATGTTGGTCTCTTAGAAGCTTCCAAGTATATAATACAGTTTTGTTGACTATAATCATCATTCTGTACGTTAGATCCCCAGAACTTATAACTGGAAGTTTGTATCTTTTGACCAACAAGAGATAAAACTTCTTAAAATAGACAGTGCCCTCTTTTAGGGTCCTTATCTATTTTTGACTGAAATTCAGCCTGAAAAATGAACAGTTTGTCAGATGCTACTAAGACTCATTTGGAATACTAATGAAGTAAGACTCCTTCATCTGTAACACATAACTGACAGAAGATTACTTTTCAGGATATGTAAAAATAATGTCTACAGATCCATAGAAAAGAATTAACCATCAGATTGACTACAAGAGTATAATGTCAAAGACTACAAAATCCACTAAAGAGGAAATCTGCATGGCCAGTAAATCTTCTTAGTGACCAGGAAAGCCCTGTAACCCTTAGGTGGACACACAGTTATTTACAGCAACTTTTCATGTTTATCTTATTTCTCATTCCTTAGGTATTTATGTACAAGAATCTGATACTAAAATTTTTGTTGCTGAAACTCTTCTCAGTTGCTTCTATATTGGTTATTCTGTTTTTTTAAGTGTATTTCTTTTTCTGTGAATTTTCACCTCACCATCAAATTTTATTGAAATCTCTTTTCTCATTCTACATACAGAGACAACTTCTCATTCCAATTTATTTCCTTTCTAAACCACTAATTTTCCCTAACAAAAGTTTGAAAGCATTATCCCACATGACTTCCAATTTCTTATCCTTGCCTTGAAAATATATTTCATCTCTCTTCTAGAAACATTCCAGCCTTCAGGATTATACAAACTCAATAAATATTTCTTAAATTGAAATGAACTATGTACATTTTGTTTTCACATGAAATCACAAAAGGATGTGGTGATAAGTGGGGTTGATATAACTATAGGGATAGAGAACACTTTCCTATTAGCTGTGTTACACTTGGCCTCCTGAGTACCCTTCACCATTGAGTATCTTACCAGTTTCTCTAACTGATAGGAGAATTCTTCATCTCTACTATCACTTAGGAGTCGTTCTTTTCACATGGGTTGTTCTTCTTCCTAAGTAATAAATCACTGATTTGCAAACGAATACTCATGATTCACAAAATCAATTCCTGACCAGCAATTTTTTAAATCAAGTGAAATATTAGCCTGGGTCATCCCAAAGAAAAGTAGAAGTTGAGAGTAGAGTATATGTGCAAGTGGTTCATTTGGACTTTGGGTCTCAAAAAACAGTAGCCAAGGACAGAGAGTTGTAAAACAGAGAAGAAAGAACCAACCCACAGGTGTGTTATCCTTGTCATTACTGTGGGCGTCAGAAGCTAGATGTCACTGATACAACTCTGAAAAGTGACACGTCATGTGTCTCAGAAGAGGAATGGAAGAAAGGAATATTTCTTCCACTGGCCTCTGTTCTCTAATTGTCAAGTTTATTTCCAAGATATGGTAACTACCTCACATGTTTAGTTTTATGCTTCTCAGAATGGTTGATGGTACAGGAGAAATACCTGATACAGCTGTGGAAAACATTATCATCTGGATATACAACACAGACTACAGTTAACATTTGGAGTATGGAAGTTGCTACAATACAAATGAAAACAAACAGAATAGGAAGAGATGAGAAGACATGCAATAGGATATGTTAGAAAATACCAGAATATATCACATGTAATAATGGCAAATATTATTTCATGAAAATTACATATTTCATTTCTCTTCATGTGTGTGTTACTAAATAATGAAGTAAATATGTATTCCTTGGCTCTGGCCTGTGGTCAAATGTTCAAAAGCCACTCGTGCATGCTTGTCTACTCTTGCACATGCTGCTCTACTTGCATTGTCCTCTTCAGAAGCCAGATTGTGTTTATTTTTTTTCTCAAGTCTTCTGAGATCTTTTTACGTTGAACCATCATAATCTCTAATAAATAGAACCATACAAAGTAGTTCCTCAACATTGTTCATCTTTCTTCTATCATTTATAACTGAATATTTGTAGTTTGAATATCTTGAATCAGATACAAATAGCATTTGGATTGGAATGTGGTTTACCCAGGAAGTTAGGTAAAAGCTATATTCTACTTTGTTTATATTTGAGGAACAGTGGCTACACCGTGAATACACTTATGAGAAAAATCAATTAAATAAAATGTGGGCAATGTATTGAATTAAAACAAAGAATTAAACTGGAGTCTGAAACCCATTTCTGTAAAATAAGTCCCAT
The DNA here is from genome assembly GCF_964194185.1 of Rhinolophus hipposideros. Taxonomy (NCBI): domain Eukaryota; kingdom Metazoa; phylum Chordata; class Mammalia; order Chiroptera; family Rhinolophidae; genus Rhinolophus; species Rhinolophus hipposideros. Next base: position 24,354,411 of record NC_138064.1, on the reverse strand, counting down.
TTTAGGGGCTGGCCCGGTGGCTCAAGCGGTTGGAGCTCCGTGCTGCTAACTGTGCAGACTGCCGGTTCGATTCCCACATGGACCAGTGGACTCTCAACCACAAGGTTGCCAGTTCGGCTCCTTGACTCCTGGGGACTCCATCCCCTGCAATTAAGATTGAACACGGCACCTTGAGCTGAACTGCCGCTGAGCTCCCGGATGGCTCAGTTGGTTGGAGCTTGTCCCCTTAACCACAAGGTTACCGGTTCGACTCCTACAAGGGATGGTGGGTGCAGCCCCCTGCAACTAACAACGGCAACTGGACCTGGAGCTGAGCTGCACCCTCCACAACTAAGACTGAAAGGACAACAATTTGACTTGGAAAAAGTGCTGGAAGTACACACTGCTCCCCAGTAAAGTCCTGTTCCCCTTCCCCAATAAAATCTTAAAAAAAAAAAAATGCCATTTTAGGCACTCACTTGATGCCCAAGATGAAAAACAAACAAAATGATGTTTAGAGGCCTACATATCAGATGCAATCATTTGGCGAAAAAAAAAAAAAAAGACATTTAAAAGCATAGAAGTTGATCACATGCTCTTTAACCAGCAAAATTCTACAGTCAAAAGAAATAAAAGCCAGGAGAAATGGAAAAATCAACAACAAACAAACTTCTGAGTTGTGATTACTACATGATCTTCTCTGACTTTTCCTTCCATGTAAGGATTTTGGTTACTGTTGGGATATATTCCAGAGGTCAAATGTTTGAGCCTGAAGAAAAAGCACGAAGTTGTATCTTTCACCTATTAGGAGTACTCATATGTCATTCATGTTGAAAGAACAGAGTAGGGCATGTGAATTGACAGATTTGGATAAATTATTCAAAACTCCCTCCATTTTTTGGTTGATAAGAAGCAAAGTCCTTTCAGACAGTGTTTGTGGCCTTCTTCAGGGAAATGCTCTAGAGGTCAGAGATGGACACACATTCTGTATATATCACAGGATGGACGTTTCTGTTTCGTGCTTAACATGTGCTTAACATTGATATTATCGGTAATGCAATCACTGTCAAGCAGGCTAATAAAAGGTCATCTGTGATTTAAAATTTTTCAACCTTATAAAATAAAGATATGTATAAATATTTCAAGTATCACCTCATCTCTGTTAGGTTTAGAGCATTTGCTTTGCTTTGAAAATCTGATTAATAGTGATATCTACGTATGTAAACATTCAAACTACAATTTTAAGCACTAGAAGTCAAGTGTTAAAGTGATTGAATTTTCTGCTTTGAATTTCAATTCATGTGTCATCAGTGTGATATTTTCTTGCTTAGTAATACTTGGGCGTCACCAGATTTTAGAAACACAACTTTTTCACTTTCCATTTTCTATTAGCTTCAACAGAATGAATGCTACTGAAGAGTAGCAGCCACTTCTATGAAAGGCGTGTTTCTGTTCTTAAATAAAATAACTGACAGCATTACTCAGAGAAAGCTAACCAGTAGCATTCTAACTTTGTATGTATAGCTTCTTTACCTGGCATATCATTAGGCCAACTCAACTGGGAAAAGGGCCAGAAGTTTTAATAATGATAAAAATCTCTCTTCTGAGGGAAAATGGGGGAGAGGAGGGTGGAAAAGAGAAAAAGAAGGAGAGAGAGAATTGAAGTATTATTTCTAAGTCAATAAAAGGAACCCCAAACCCGCAATTTTCAGGGGCTTTGTGGTGTTATTGCAGGCTTACTGGAGAATTATATATTAGAAAATGGCACAAATATATCCAATTCTATTTGGTATTTGGTCATTCATCTTAGTCAAACAGGCTGCACCTTGTGTGAGCGGAAAAAAAACAACAAACTATTTTGCTAATTTAACTTAAGATTCAGACTAAGTCAAACCAGTCTACCTTGTTCTTTTTCCTGATACCATATCTAAAGATTTACTATACTTACATGTTGAAAAAGCATGGAAGATTTAGCTCTTAGAAAAATAATTCTTATCTCCTTCAAAAACTTGGGTGTGCAGCCTGCCATCTCACCCACCCTACGGCTCCAAACCTTTTCAAAGGTGGAAAAGCAGATCTATGCTTATCTTACTCTCCATTTGAGAGGGAACAGAGAAAAGACAGAAAATGCTGTCCAAATTCATAAAATAAATATAACAACCAACATTTTTTTTTTGGACCTTGCTATGTGCCAGGTATTGTCCTCAGCTTTTTACATTTAATATTTTATTTCTTATAATGTAAGAATATCATTATCCTCATTTTATAGATTAAAAAAAAACACAAGGGGACTGGCTCCAAGCTCCTAATGCTGAAGACTGCCCGTTCGATTCCCATGTGGGCCAGTGGGCTCTCAACCACAAGGTTACCGGTTCGATTCCTTGACTCTTGCAAGGGATGGTGGACTGTGCCCCCTGAACGGCGACTGGACTTGGAGCTGAGCTGCATCCTCCACAACTAAGACTGAAAGGACAACAATTTGACTTGGAAAAAAGTCCTGGAAGTACACACTGTTCCCCAATAAAGTCCTGTTCCCCTTCCCCAATAAAAACTCTTTAAAACAAAAATAAAACAAAACAAAAAAACCCCACAAAAAGCAAGAGTTCTAAGAATTTAGAAGTCCAATATTCAAACAGCTAGGACTTAGAAGAGCTGGGTTTCAAAAGAAAAGGGGGAGGATGATAGACATTCAGGTGTGAGGTGATATCTCATTGTGGTTTTGATTTGCATTTTGCTAAGAGCTAGTGAAGGTGAGTATCTTTTCATACGTCTGTGGGCCATTTGTATGTTTTCTTGGGAGAAGTATCTGTTCTGTCCCTCTGCCCATTTTTTAATTGGGTTATTTTTGTTGTTGTTGTTGAGTTGTACCAGTTGTTTATATATTTCAGACATTAGCTCCCTATGGGAGGCTAAGATGTTTTCCACTATCTTCTCTCATTTGGATGGTGCCTCTTTGTCTTGTTGGTTTCTTTTGCTGTTCAGAACCTTTTACGTTTGATACAGTGCCATTCATTTATCTTTGCTTTTGCTTCCCTTGCCTTTGTGTCAAATTCCTAAAATCCTCTCTGAACCCAAGGTCCATTAGTTTCGTACCTATGCTTTCTTCTATGCAGTTTATTGTTTCAGGTCTCATATTTTCCCAACACCATTTATTGAAGAGGCTTTCTTTTCTCTATCGTATGCTTTTGACTCCTTTGTCAACAATTATCTGTCCATAAATATTTGGTTTTATTTCTGGGTCATCAATTCTATTCCATTGGTCTGTGTTTCTGTTTTTCTGCCAATACCACATTGTTTTGATTATTGTCGCTTTGTAGTGAAAATTGAAGTCAGGGAGTGTGATACCTCTAGACTTGTTCTTTTTTCTTAGGATTGCTTTAGCTATTTGGGGTCTTTGGTGAATTAACAAGCGTTGGAGAGGCTGCAGAGAAGAAGGAACCCTCATACACTGCAGGTGAGAATGTAAATTGGTACAGCTACAATGGAAAACAGTATGCAGGTTCCTCAAAAAAATAAAGAATAGAATTACCATACAACTAAGCATTCCTTCTTCTGGGTACCTATCCCAAAAATCTGAAAACATTTGTCTGTAAAGATATATGTAACATGATGTTCATTGAAGCATTATTCACAGTGATTAAGACATGGAAACAACCAAAGTGTCCTTTGATAGACTGAATAAAGAAGCTGTGGTATGTATACACAATGAAATACAGCCATAAGAAAAGATGAAATACAGCCATTTGCGACAATATGGATATATCTTGAGATGATCATGCTAAGCAAAATAAGTCAGACAGTCATGAACCATATGACTTCACTCATGTGAAGGATATAAAACTGAAAGCAACAAAGGAGCAAGACAAACAAGCAAAGAAAACCTCAGAGACACAGACAACAGTTTAGTGGTTACCAGAAGGTAAGGGGGGAGCAGGAGGGTGGTAGAAGAGGGAAAAGGGTGCCAAATATATGGTGATGGAAGGAGAAGTGACTCTGGGTGGGGAACACACAATGTGACATATAGATGATGTTTCATATAAATGTACACTTGAGGGCGGGCTTGTTGGCTCAGGCGGTTGGAGCTCCGCGCTCCTAACTTCAAAACTTGTCAGTTCGATTCCCACATGGGCCAGTGGGCTCTCAAACACAAGGTTGCCTGTTCGATGCATTGACTCCTGCAAGGGATGGTGGGCTGTGCCTCCTGCAACTAACAACGGCAACTGGACCTGGAGCTGAGCTGTGCCCTCCACAACAACTTGACTTGGAAAAGTCCCGGAAGTACACACTGTTCCCCAATAAAGTCCTGTTCTCCTTCCCCAATAATATCTTTAAAAAATAATAAATAAATGTACACCTAAAACCTATATAATTGTACTAACCAATGACACCCTGATCAATTTAGTTAAAAGAAAAAAGAAAAGTACAAGGATATATCAAAAACATTAAATCCTTTATTCACCTCACTCTTCACAGCTAAAGCCTTGCCCTCCAGCCACAAACGCCATCATGCAGACTATAAAGTCTTCCTCCTTAGAACATAGTGGGCAGTCAGAAAATTTGACCCACAGATGGCAAGTCTTTAAATGACATCATTTATATTTACCTTTTGGGGTCTATTATTATATTTTTTCCAATTACAGAGTCTCTCTAAATCTCCAAGGAGGGAAAGTCATAGGTTTCTTGAGAATGGAATCTGTTGCATTATGTGTAACTACTGAGGTTGTTTTATAGTTAGCTTCTGTTTGATACCAGTATAAAAACATCTATGTGTGCTCCCAGAATCACGCACACCTAGTCATCTAAAGCATCTATTCAGAGCCTGTGCTATTGAGGGTTAGTGTCCTATGGTACTGTCTCACTTAGGATGCAGTTTTGAAGGGGAGAGATATTTTTTATCAACTTCGTTTTTACATTTATTTCACTCTCCTGATGAACTTGCTTTCCCAAATATTCTCTAAGGACAGGAGAAATTAATAGTAATGAGCTCATTTGGAAAGAAATGGGCTCGTGATCATTTTGGCTTCATTCACTCTGCAGTAATGGCTTCTGACTTTTTATTTTAAGGAATTTTGCTTAGGCAAGGTGCTGATTGCAGCAAGGTGGTGTTCACTAAAATAAACTTATTGAATTTTGGTGAGCCTTTGGGACAAAAAAGGAAAGACAATTACCTATAAAATGTGGAATTGTTATCTTTTGGAGAAGAACAGTAGGTGTATGCAGCCTCTAAGTGATAAACATGTACATTTCTAGCTTTATTTGTACACCTGCCAAGTCTCCCCAGCAGCTGTCTTCCTTACAGCCATCTGAGTGCTAACAGAACAAGTCCAAAATTTCCCAAACAACATGCATCATAACTAAAATTTAAAAAGCTTTTTATATCATCAGCTGGAAAGTTTCTGACAGTATGTATAGTAAATTTTAGGGTGTAAACTTTGTGGGGATTTTTATCCTTTTGTTTTACATAAACACTATGGTTTTACAAGATAGCACATTTAATAAATGAGAATGAAAATGGCAGTGTTTCTTTCATGTAATGAAGTATTTGTTATTGCTTAGGGTTGGATAGGAAGGCTGTCTTAACCTAACAATCTTAAGGAAATGATCCTGTCTTATCACGGTTCCAATTTTTGATACACACAGTTTTAAGAACCTGCTTTGCTATTTTCTTATTGGGAAAAGTTGGAGAACATGAAAGGGAGGGAATAGTCCCTGTTTCTTCTGGGGATTTTCCAAAGTGATGATCCTAACCTCATGTTTGACCTGCTTAGGAGTTTGCTTATCCAATGTACGTATTATAAGGTAGGACGGGGAAACACCCCCATGTGGGAAGCAATCCTCCTGGGCGGGTATCCTGGATGCTCTCCTATTAACTCTATTGTTTTGTGTATTTTGATTTACCTCTCAGTTTACCCATCTGAAATAGGGATAAGGACCAGGGATCTACTGCATCACTCAGTTGTGAGAACTGTTAGATAATATTGTATGTGCAAAGTGCTACGCGTATCACCTGGCACATATTGCTAAAGGAAGGTAATTAATCATCTCACTCGTGTGAAAGCTGAAGAAAAATCTTCATGAATTGATTTTCAATATTTGAAAATTAGAACTCGTGTGAACAGGGCTTACAAAAGGACTGAGAAAGTGGCCTGAAGGCTATAGTGCATTCCGCAGTCATCTTTAAAAGGGACTTGGTAGGAGGTCATGTCATGTCACACAGTGAGGTGTGATTCTTAGCATAGAAAGAATCTCTATCCTTCTCTAGATGGAAATGGAAGGAACTGAGGCAGATGGCTCTGTGTTTGTGTGTGTGTGTATGTGTGTGTGTGTGTGTGTGTCTGTGTGTATGTGTGTTTGAGGTGTTTGTATTTGGCATTTGACTGGGAGAAAGGGAGTACAAAAGCATGTGAAGGTATAGCAGACAGAAACTCCAAAGCCCTAAGTCCTACCTTATAATGTATAGTGTGGTAGAGCTGGGAACAACATTTAGGAAATGATTCTCAGTGTGTTGTTCATTGATGTTGGATGGCATATTGGGATTACATTGCATGTGAATTAAGCAAAACTTGTTTTTCCACCAGAAGAGTAAGTAAAACAGTTCTTTTTTTATTTTTAAAGTTGCATGATCTTTTGGATTTTGAAGTCATCTGATAGACTAGAAAACCGATGGGCTCAAAAGTCAGTTTTCTAGTCCATCAGGTGACTTCAAAATCCAAAAGATCGTGCAGTTTGAATTGAGCTTTTCTCTTATTGCTATGGAGTGGTAGTCAAGTCATCTGCTTTGAACTGAGGTCCAAGCTTAGACAACAGGGGGGTTTGAATACCTCCTTTAGAGGATTCTTGTGAGAATCAAAGTGAATAATATAGGACATATCTATGACAGTGCTTGGCTTATTACAGGTGTTAGAGAAATATTACGTTAGTCTCTATTTAATTATGATGGAGTTATTAACTAGGGAGAGGTAGTAGCTAAACCAGTTTATGGAAGTGAACAAGAAAAGGTGTTTCATGTAAAAGAGCATACTTGAATTAGATAATATTAGGAGACCATGAAAGTTCAATGAAGCTAATCACTTAATAACACTAATTAGAAAACAGTTTATTGAACTCTTACTGTGTGGCAGGCATTGTGTTAATTTCTTATACGCATCCTCATAGCCATTTCTGACAAAAACCCTATATGTAATAACCTACATCTTATAAATGAGCAAACAAATATACAGAGGTTAGTAGTGGTGCTCTGTTCAGTAAGTCCTCAGTTAATGTCATCAATAGGTTCTTGGAAAAGACGACGTGAAGGAAAAAGACAAATAATGAAACCAATTCGACCATAGGCTAACTGATGTATACAAAAGTTCCTATAGCATTATTTTTGGTCACAAAAACATCACCAAACTTATAAATAAAAACCACAGACACGTCTAATATTGAACTTGAATGTGAGCTATACATCCATTTAAGAAAGATGAATAAAAACAAGTCAGGTAATTCTTTTCCAACCTGCTGATTGCAGTTCAGGGTCACCGGAAGCCAGAGCCTCTCCCAGCAGCTCAGTGCACCAGGCAAGACCCACCCTGGACAGAACACTCTCCCATCGCAGGATCACTCACACCCACACCCACACTCAGTCAGACTGGGACAAGGGAAACACGCCAGTTCATCTCACATGCATGTCTTTGGGATGTGAGAGGAAACCGGAGGCCCTGCAGAAAACCCTCGCAGGTATGGGAAGGATACGCAAACTCCACATAGACAGTGGTCCTGAACCAGGATCATTTTTTTTTTTTCTCATCAATGTTATAACAAAAGAAATGACATTGAATAGAATGATAATGTTATTTGAGGACCTGCTGTATTGCTCTCACTACATAAGAAGATAAAGAAAAAGCACGTACAATACCATGTACTTAAATAAGAAAACAAATGCCAGCTCATTTTTAAAAACAAAAACCCTTAATTATTTTTTCTAATCCTACCTAAGACATAAGAGAAACAAGAATTTTCCAAATTTTGGTTTCAGTTAAGACATTTAAATGTACTTTCAAGAAGTTATTCTTTTGAAGTACTGTTTATTTTTCATAATGACACCTTACTAGTGATGTCTTAAACTTGTCTGTGGTATACAGTTTCCAAAGAGTTTTAGAATTTCACAAACTTATCTCATACGGGGCAGTAGTGGCCAGAGCACGTCACCAGAATCCTGGCATTTTAATTCCAAACCTGCTGCAATTTCCCTTTGTAAGTTTGGCAAGTTGAACACTTTTTTGAACCTCTCTTTTTGCTCGTTAAAATGAGAGAATATGGTCTGGATTTTCTGGTACATCTCTGCTCATTTTTAAACTGTTTCAAGGTCATATAAGTAAAACTAACAACAAAAACAACAAAAAGAAAACATTTGACATAGCTCCTTTTTGGCATAAGGAAATCACTACGATAAAGTGGCAAAATATTTCATAGTACTGTGACGAATCTGCTGTGTCATTCTCACAACGTGATGAAGTGAATATTTCAAATTTTTCACGAGACATTCTTATAAAAATGTTCAGTTAAACTAGTAATTTTATTCTGTCAAGGGTTGCAGGTTGGTTATGCATATGTTGCCTCAAAATACATATAAATTTAAATTATCTTACATTTTAGGTAGATGCCACTGTGGAATGACAGATATCAATAAAACCATGTCCAAATAAATTTATACTGAATTTTCATATTCTGCTGTGTTTTGGTCATGTTAAATATAGATTTTCGGAAATATGGATTGCATATAGTAAGGAAATTATTTTGTCATTAGTCATAATACGTATAAAATGTGTTCTATAATCAATTCATATTGGATATTTAATTTATTATTCTACCCCTTCCCAGAAGAAAGCTTACACTTGGCATTATAAGAAGGCTTTTGTTTAAAATTAGAGGGCAAGTGGAATGGTTTCAGATTTTGGTTATATGAGGGAAACATTAACAAATGAAATAAACGTGATTTGGAGCTTTCTAGCACTTAGTGGCATAATTCATTTTGAACTCTAAATTATTTATGGCATAAAAGGAGACACTTGGTAAATAACAGGAAAGGCAAAGAAATCAAATGCAGATTGTGGTATTTGCTAACTCTAACACTTGGGTTACCAAAACCCACACCTGGTGATAATTTATTTATTCTGAATTAGTTCCCAAAGACTAGTTACATTTCTGGTGGAAAAAAAAAATAAATTAGGCCATTAGCAAATGGCTAAAAAAATTTCACAAGGAAAAAAATAATCCTTCTGATCTGATGTTAAGGCAAATTGTATAAAGCCACCAGGAATCTGAAAATATTTTTCTTAGAACTGATGAATGTTTGATAAATAGCCAGTCTTATTTCAGTGTAAATTAATAGGACATGTATCTATGAAATGTAATATGTTACCACCAGGGCAGTAAATAAATAAATACTCACAGGAAAGTTGGAAATCTATGTGTCTGTAAAAATTGTTACATATGGAAGTAAATAAGTATGTATACATGTATAATTTCAGAAAGCTACTGACTCATAAAAAAAATAATAAAGAAAACAAACACCATTTATGTAAACAACCATGAATTAGAGTTCACTTATTCCAAACAAATTGGAGTTAAAGAAAAAGTGAACTTTTGAATTATCTTATTTAATACATTTCAATCTCCTTTATGACATGCAAATAGTTATCCTTATTTTTAAAGCTTTTTTTTTTTTTTTTTTTTTTTTTTTAAGTATTTCTCAAGAGTTTCTCTTTTCTTTATTTGAATTGGTTTCTACACCTGGATTGCATGTCAGACACTATGGGCTTGAATCCCAAGGACCTGGTCGGTCTCCTTTTTCATGGAAGGAAATAGTCATACATGATGCTTTCTTCTATTGAATTCAGTAGTGAATTCTTTCATGGGCATCCGCTCCATTTAGTTTATTTGTTATATAATACACAGAGTTACTTTATAAAACGGTAGAAGTCACAATACTTTTTTCCTGAAATTTCCCTTAAAGTTTCATTATGCATACATTTTTAAAAATTCAGCGTTCATTATTTATACTCTCTTTCAATATAAATACCACATTATTTGTTTCAGTTTTAAAGTGGTAGAGTCCAAATACAGTAATAACTAGAGCACAAATACAGGTTTTACTTCTTATTTATCATCACACACTTACTCTGTTCCTTCTTTTTCTTCTTCTCATTAGTTTCTTTTTCTCAGGATTTTGGAATTGAGTCAGACTGACTGGAAATCTAGGGAGCTTTCTGCTACCTTAGGCTGTTTCTCAAAAGAAACATTTTGCAAAAACTAGATCTCTGACTATAAAAGATCTGGTTATAAATATTCTTTGCAATCATGGATTGTATTATCAGTTTCTTGATCCCTGAGATAAGATCTTTTTCAGTGGAAAACATTAAGTATGTCTGATAGAATGCAACCATTTATAGTTGGCATAAGCTTTGTTGACTTTTCAGTTTTCACCAAAGCCAGAGCAGTATACACATACTGGTACAAAAGATAATTAATCACACAGGATGTACGTACTGTATGCATGTATTCTCCAAAAAACGTTGCAGTTTAGTAGACACATAAACTATGAGATGTGAAGGGAAGATGCTGAGAAGGGCAGGAAACCAGCAAAAGGGTATGTATGACAGACCCTCTTGTGACTTCCTCATGATTGATTTCTTGAGACTTTTGCTCTTCCTCCCTGGTCACAGGTAATAAGAATGATACAACTGGCATAAGTGTGGGAGATTACACAGAAATCTGAACCCCTTGAAATTTAAAGGTGAAATACCAGAGTAGATCAAGATGTTTTCAAAAAGATCAGCTGGCAGGGAAAGGAAACCTGACTCCTAAAACAAAATATTTTTAAGAAAAGGTAGCGTTTAGACTTAAGATAAGATCTAATGAAGGAGAGTTGTTTTGAGCACAACTTTTGCCCATTTCAACAGAGCAAACAAAACATGGTGTTATATTTGGGTGGAAAACGGTCAAACACTGTAAGTGAAGAAAGAGACATGTAACTTTAGAAGCTATGCTTGTGGGGTGGTTACTCTGATAGCATTCTCAGGGATCTACACCAGCATAGCCATCACCACCAGTTTGTCGACAACTTTCAATGGTGTCACCTCACGGCTCTAAAAAACAATGGTACAATTGTATGTATCAAGACTAATTTTGGCCTCTCTCTGTGCCTTCCCCACACGTGGCTCTTCCCCTTATACTACAGGGTCCTGGTGAGTGATACCTGCATCAGACGATGATTATCAATTGGTTTCTATGCTAACAGGAAATGTGCAATTATGAGCAATCAGTTGTAAAAATAAATATGTGACTATATTTAAATCTTGAGTTGATAGAGAAGGTCAAAGATTAAACACATACCCATTTTGTTCTCTATGTGCCAGAATAAAATGCTGTTAATCCACTGCAGCACTAGCAATGATCCAGATGCCATCAGCAGAAGAGAAATACAGTAGGAGGTGAGTGACCACACTAAGCATAGGCAATGGTGTAACAGAAAGATATTTTTTTTCCTGTCATTTCCATCCAAAACCAAAGGTTGAAGACAAACCTTGTGGATGGCTTTTGACCTTAATTTAAAATCTAGGTTAAGTTAAAGAAAAAAAAGAAAAGCTAATAGTGAGTGAGTGTATTCAAAGTATCTATGAAGTATTTCCTCTTAAAAGTGTTGAACTAAGAAGCTCTATATGATTGGTAAAAATTGCTTCAAATCAGTTTTTAAATAAAGTGTTTTTCTTATATAAAGAAGAAAAGTATGCTTTTCTCTATCTAAAAATCAAATGATGGTACAACTTTAAACTTACTTTTTCAGACCAGTATGGCTAGATAACACTATACCTGGCTACCTGGCTGTTGTGTTCCTTAACAAAGCTTTCTAAACAAACAAACAAATAAATAAATTTTCAATAATTATTATAAGTATGTGCAGGACTAGTTTCTTATTATTGTTCTTTTTAGTTATTTCAATGTTAACTTTCAATTACCTGCACAGTTTAAGGTTTTACATTTTATTCAAGACATGTATTGTGAAAAAGCTTGCCAACCTCTGCCAACCTCACTTCTCAATTTTCCCTATTATCATCGGGAATTACATATTCAGGGAAGCAGAGTAATTTTAATATTTGCCTAATAAAACAAAATTATGCAAATTGCCTCTGAAATGAAACAATGTTCTCTAAAACCAAATGTTTTGGAAATAACTATTCTATCACACGTATGCTTTTATTTTATTGGATAATTCAAATTAGACTATAATTCTTTTAAAAGTCTCAGGGCTTTTTATTTTTTGGCCAATTTTAGCTATTTATAGAGTAGGAGTATTCTGGAATATGTGGGTGCTCTATTTTTAGTTAACTGTGAGAACATGGCCAAAGAACTGAAGTTAAGTGGGTATAATTTAAAAAAAAATACATATATATATATATATTTAAATATATATTTAAAATAAAACTATATATTTAATAAGAGTTCTTATAGCTCTAAAATGGGCAAAGTGTTACTGGGACTATTCAGAGAAATTAAAAATGTGGGAAAATAAATTATACTTTTGTCCAGATAAAGGTACCAGAGAATAAGTATCACATTCAGATATTTGAAATACCTGTTCCCAAGACATAGAAAAGGAATGCATAATTTGAAAATTAAAATGAGATATTGTGGGTGCCAAAAAAATGTATACACATTTAAAGCGTTGTTATCTATGCTCAAGCAGTAGTTTGCCGTAATCAGAAGTGTCTGGACGCTGATGGTAACTACTTTGAGCACCTCTTGAAATTGCAGAAGTCCAATGTTACTTGTATTCATCTTTTGTTATTGGTATATATTGAATATTAAATTAATACAGTTTTTTTCTTTCTTAAAATATGTATACTTTTTTCGGCACCCTCTGTGTGTGTGTGTGTGTGTGTGTGTGTGTGTGTTAATTTGAAAAAGTCAAATTTAAAATAGCTCTAAAATTGAAAGGGGAATTCCAATAATTTAAAAATAGCTACAAAACCAGAGATTTTATGCTTTTCAAAAAACACATGGACTAGAAACCAATCTGAGATAGAGTTCTACGAAGGAATGTCAATTGCTATTATTTTCAATTTTCAAATGCCATTGTCCTTTCTCTAAAGTTGACAGGGCATTTTAGGTTAGGAGCACTTGTAAACTAGGAGAATAACTGAAATCAATATAAGTAAGATCAAAGATCTAAAAGTTTTTCCTTGAATTTACAAATTTCACTGTTCTTAAGTGTTAATACTATGTGTTTGAGACCAAATATAAAAGTTATTTGAAATCAGTGGATCATTTAGAAACCTTAATGTATACATTTATTAAGCAACAATACATTTTTACCTAAGGGTCATCACTGGTCTTTCAGCTACATGAATAACCTGTACTTTGCCTATGTGTTGTCTTATATGAAAATTAAAAAAAAAAGAAAAAGAAATTTGAAATAACAACTGAATGAGAATTTTCCAATAATATTTTAAATTCCTTTCCATAACGTAAACTTTAATGCCACAAAAGTAATATAGGTATACATGACTCTTCTATTCGGCAATTAAGCTTATTTTGCCAAATTGTGTGTAATATGGCATGTGTATATGTGTGAATAAAAGAATTAGACAAAAAGTGTGTCTTTCTCCAAAAAGTGTCTAAAAGGTAGAATACACGTATTGAAAAGAAAACAAACAAACAAAAAAACAAATATATAGATGACATAACTTTAAAAGAAATGCCAGATATTTAGAGCTACGTATGTTAAGGTAATCTAAAATATTATAAGACAAAATACAACTAATTCTTTACGGATGTGAAAATAGAGCTCACCACATATCTTTACCAGAGAGCACAGAAAAAGTTAAAAACGTGTATAAACGTATTGGAAATATTATTTAGCCATCAGCAGATCTTTATAGATATTAAGTGCTTTAACTCCCATTTTATCCATAGTTTCTTATGCCAATCCATTAAAAGTCACTTTTTGTTTAATGACTTGATGCAGAGAAACAAGCTTTGAATGAACAAGTTCTCTACTAAATTGTGAGCTATTAAATGTTCACATGGCTATTAAAAAAGCCATGTGTTTACTAAGATTGCAAGGATATTAGAAAGTTAAGAAAATATGAGGGCATAGGCTTTGGGATTCCTTGGAGAACTCTGAGTTGTTCTGGAATTCTTCTAAGTGAGTATTATTCAATACCTTTATCTACTGATATGGTGGTTAAGGTCTATGCATCAATACCACACATGTAAATCAATGTTGGCTGTGATAAGATATTGTTGATGCTTGTCCTTTCTTCCCTCACTCAAAATAGCTCATTTTAATGCAGGAAAGTAAAGACTTTATCATAAACATTTTGAAGCCATTACCAATTATATGAAAAATTAATCATTCACCTTATTCAGTCTATAATCACTTCCCAGTGTGTAGTAGTTGTTTATTAGTAATATATTTGGGTTTTAGAAAAAAATTCTTACATCTTGTGGTAGGATCAATTTAATAGCAGAATCAATTGAAAGCAGATATATCAATTTGGTTATTAATGAAAAAGTTTAAATGAGAGATAAGGACCAAAAATTAGACAATAGCATGGAGAAGAAGTAGAAGATGAATGAAAAGATATGAAATACATTGACTAGAAAAGACTTGGTGACTGATTAGCTATGAAAGAGTGGGTCATGCTTCTATTACTACATGGAAAGCCAATAACAGACAGGAGGGCAGTTTGTTATGGGAGAATGTGGATGGGTCAAGTTTCAGGAATGGTAAATCTGTGATGCCTGTGGAAGATCCAAGTAGAGATACCAGTAGGCAGTTAGACACAAGTCTGCAGCTTAGAAATGAGATCCAGGCTGTTGGTGAAGATTTGAGTGTAGGGCAGAGCTTTCCCTCAAGTATCTTCCAACTTTCTGCCTGCATAAACCAGGGAGCTTGGGAGAATATTTTAAGATGACCTATTGCAAACCTGAAGTTGCACTTTAATATTGCTTCCATTATAAACGTGTATGTAGATTTGTGTTGGTTTTTGCCTAAAATTTATTTACTTTTTCCAAATCCAAGAAGACACTCTGATGGATTGTTACCAATCCTACTTCAAGAGACACACATACAGTGAGTAGTGAAATATTCAATTCCTAGTATTTAGCTGTGTGACCGTGAGATTAGTCTCAGCTCCAACAATACAGAATAGCATCATTATATAATGTAAAAATTCACCCATCATGTTGACTTTTTATCCCTTTCCTTTCAGGATGTAGCAGTAAAAATCTGGAGAAAAAGAAGTCAATGAAATTTGATGAGGAATATTGAATAAGTAGAGACCAAAGAATGAAAACAAAAATCCCAAACCTAATACTATAATATGAAAGTAGTTACTTCTGCTATAAAAAGACTTTCCCGTAAGCTTCCCAAGTATAAAACAAACTCACAGAAGTTTTAAATCATAACTTTTACATATTGCCATTTTAAATGACTTACAGAGATTAATTGTTATATCAGCTAGAATGTAACCCATATGAGGACAATGGACTTTGTTTTATTGATGGATGTTTCCTGAACTCATAGGCATTCAAATAATATGTACAAAATTGGGTAAAAGTATCTATAAGAGATAAGCGATATTTTTGTTTCATCTGTGTTTTGGTACATTCAATCTCAGTTGAAACATTTCACATTAACTATAATCCAGACTTTTTTTTTTTTTTCAAGTCAAGTTGTTGTCTTTTCAATCTTAGTTGTGGAGGGTGCAGCTCAGCTCCAGGTCCAGTTGCCATTGCTAGTTGCAGGGGGCACAGTCCACTATCCCTTGCGGGACTCGAGTAATCGAACTGACAACCTTGTGATTGAGAGCCCATTGGCCCATGTGGGAATCAAACCGTCAGCCTTCGGAGTTAGGAGCACGGAGCTCCAACGGCTTGAGCCCTAATCCAGACTTTTTAGCAGAGGAATTTAAGGTAAGGAGTACTGAGTCTTATCATTATCAGATAGACAAATAGTTCTGACTACAGAACTGACATGTCACATAGAAAAAAGTCCTTAAGTGAAAGATGGTGAGAATTTAGAACCAATGGGCTGAATGCAATATACAGAAGTGTTTTTGCTTGTTTGTTAGACACAGCATTTTAAAGTTAAAAGACTTCATATAAAAATCTTAGTTTGCCACTTCTCTTGAAAAAGGGAAGAAATGACAATGTCAGTGTAACTTTATAATTTTGCAACAATTTGTTTGCTAAGTGATCACAGACCCTTATAAACCAGGTGGTTGGAGTTTGCTAATTGACCATAGTTCTCACCATTATCCAGTATACACTTATCAGGTCTACCCAGTGGGCTTTGCCCCTTGTGTTACCCTTGTTCAAAACAAAGCAAAACAAAGCAAAGCAAAGCAAAACAAAACACCAAAAACTAATGTTAAAGGAAACAAAAAGTCAATGGCATCATAAGGAAGACTTTATTTAAGGAGGGACTATTGTCATATATTATAGGGACCCCTGCAATGGCATTTTGCAGTGGGGGAGAGAGATTTGAAAGGCTCGCCTTCAAATATAGCACGGGCAAGTGGGAATTTATAGCTAAGGAGCAGGGTAGGGGTAAGTGGATGCAAATCTTCTAAAAGGAAATATCATGGGCAAGGGAGGATTCTTCCTTACAGTAGGCCCGGGTAATCAGACATCATCTGGGAGATGGTGGGAGAAGCCTGATTAGATAACTAGTTATCAGATACGGAGAATGGGGGATTCTGGCTAAACCGACTTGGAAGGATTCTTGCTAAAATTGAACAATGCAGAGATACACATGGAAGTCCAAACGTTGAGGCCTAGTTGAAAAAGAGTTTGGAGGAGACTGAGTAGAGTTTAGTCAAGGAGAGAATCTGTCACTAAATTGTACCAAACAGACCACTGAATTGACTGATTAATTTCTCCCGTGTGTGCAGAAGACAAAAGAGTCTTTGGAAACTACATAAAACTCAGTTACAATAGGGAAAGCTCTGGAATACGAAAAGGACTCAAGTTAAAGACATGCTACGTTTTCATCCGGCTGGCAACCTTCTTTTGACTGAGAAAATCCTGATCTATGCACAAGACAAGAGGCCCAGAAGGTCTTTTACACTATAAAATATCTGCCAAGTACTTTAATTTTCCTTTCCAAACACCTAGTAATTTAAACATAAAACAGTTTAAATTCATTAGCATTTGCCAAGCACACTCCTTTTCAAGAGCTTCAAACTGGGCTCGCAATGCAAATGGAAAAGCAGGGCTCTGACCCAGCAGGTAGGGGCGGCTTCATTAGCTGACTGGATTCAGCTATTTCTCCTGCTCAAGCTGAACTTGCGAAATGAATGTGCAGGAAAATGTGGGACAGACATAATATAAATAATTTAACTTAAATGGAGTACTCTAAACCTCTCATGTACGGTCACCTTTTATTATTTTTTTATCCCTAAAGACAACTGTAGAGTGTCTTAAGTGTCTCGAGTAGGGAGAATAAGCATTGTTATATTTCAAACTTCCAAATAACTAAAACCAGTATTAAATACATCATCTTAAAAAACAAGTTACTGTGATCATTGTCTTCAGTGAAATAGGTCTTCTCACAAGATGCTTATCTATATTTTTTTCATTTCGTCCTTCTTAAAGTGATATCAATCAAAAACTAATGAACTAGGACATAACATCCTTCTCCCCCTTTCTGCCTCCCTCCCCCCCCCATCAATTTTTGTACCTTAGGGTCCAAGGTGAGAACATGTATACTGGATTCTAGCAATCCAAATGCATTTTAATGAGGATTAAGCAATTGAAATGCATTAAGGTTTAAACGAGAGAACTTTTACTCTATTTTAAAAGGCATTGATGTGTAGCCACAGCTCTCAATGTGGATATTCTATTTTCCTACCTCCCTGTAGTAGTTTCCTGTTGCTGCTGTAACAAATTACCACTCATTTAGTGGTTTAAAACAACAGAAATTTAGCTCATAGTGCCACAGGTCATAAGTCCAAAATGGGTCTCACTGGGCTAAAACCAAAATGTATTTCTTCTAGAAGCTCTAGAGAGAATCCGTTTCCTTACCTTTTGCAGCATCGAGAGGCCCCTGCATTCTGTGGCTCGTTAGTCTCCTTTCCACCATCTCCAAAGACCATAGTGTAGCATTTTCAAATCTCTTACTGACTTTGACTTTCTCTTTCTCCTCCCTCTTCCACTTTAAAGAGTCCTTGAGATTACATTGGGCCCACCTGGATAATCCAGGCTACTCTATTTTAAAGTCAACTGACTTCATCTCAGGGCTCTCTTTGTTGGTAGTAGTAAAATTTAAGTTCTACTTTGGAAAGTGTTCTGGCAACAACTAGTTTACTTGAAAATTCTTCTACACTAACCCAGCCTCTGGGTCTTACATTCTACAGGAATTCTTGGCACATGCACTAAAGGAGTCATGTACAAAACGTTCACTGCAGTATTGTTTTGAATTGTAAAAACCGGAAACCAATGTCCACTAGAAAATGAAAGAAGTGTGACATATTTGTAGAATTTGGCTATTAAAATGAATCAATACAAAGTATGTGTATTAACTTGACTACCTCTCAAAAAACAATGATAAATTAACCTGGCCAAATGATATGTGCTATGTGATAAAATTTGGTAGTTTTTGAACATGCAAAATAAAGACTGCTGTGTATACATATACTAAAAGTGTAACGGCATGTATGAGAATGATAAACACCAAAATCTGGCATATTTATCTCTGGAAAGGTAGGAGGAAAATGAGATTAACGTGTGCACAGGGGAGGCTTCAGGTGTGTCTGTGAAGTGTGTCATTAAAAAATATCAAATGTGAGAAAGATTTGGGTTTATTAAAGTTGAGTGATGGTCAGTCACACATTTATATGCTTGATATTTAATAATAAAAACCAGTATTTTCAAAAAGAAAACCATCACTGGATTAACATCATTAATTCTATCTGCAATCTTAATTCCCTGTTACCATGTCACATAACATATTCACAGGTGCCAAAGGTTAGTGTAGATAGCTTTTGAGGGCTATTATTCTGCTTACCATCTTACCAGCATTCCTTAGAGAATAAGAAAACAGCTGTCCATGATTTCCAATCACACGGGACATGCAGACCTTGCCCTAGCCCAACAATAGCATTACATTTTAAATAACACTTCTGTGCCTCAATTTTGTAATGAGTGACTTGGGTGTGGTGTTCCCAATTACAGAACTCAGATGAGTGCATTTATGTGTGGAATTGTGTATGAAACAGAGCAAGCACTATGGAAGCATTGGTTCCTACTTTTCTTAATAAAATTAACATTGTTAATGACTGATGGGTACGGTTTTACTGGGTTTTAACAAACTCATCCTCTTAGATGGAATGGTAATTCATAGGGAAAGTAAGAAGTAGGATATACAATATTCTCCTCATTCCATACTGTTCTATGGGCCTTTTCTATCTCCTGCAGCCTCCTTTCTATAGCTTGTTGCCTGTGGTTACACCACCTGTGCTTACACCACAGGCAACAAGCGAAGGAATGTTTCCCATTATTGTCTACACTCCTGCTTTTCCAGTCTCTCCTTCTTTCTCACACACAAAGATCCATGAAGTCCTTAGATTCTGCAGTTTCTACCATTGTCCTTGAGAGGGTGACTCTGGGGCAAGTCCTGGCCATCGGGGTGAGGTGTACAGCCGCAGCCCCCCAACACACACAGTGTAGTCTGGCCAGAAGCAAGGGGGGTAGGTATCAGTGTGTGAGAGCCATGGAGGTGCAAAAGGCTGGTAGATACTAGCTTTACTCACAGTAGTTCTCCCCTAGGGCCTGCCAGACCTGGATGGTACAGTGGAAACAAGGGGAGTTCTCTGGAGTCCCTGTGGCCAGTTGGCTGCGGGGTGGGCTGTCAAAAGTAGTGCTTATTATGAGAGGCTTAGGGTCTGACAGCCATGAGTATCCATCAACTGTTACAGGTACTGAGGTTCTCAGAAGAGAGATGGGTCAGAGTGGATGCAAGAAGTAACATGTGCATTGAGTGAGGAATTTGTGTGTTGGCAGTTAAATTTGGATAACATTGATTTGAGTTTGAGGTGTGGTAGGTCGGGTGGAAGGAGAAGCACAGAGAAGAAGATAATTAAGAAGTTAATGGAATTTCATGTGAAGTATCTATGACTTTGGACAGTGGCCAAGGATTCTGGTGATGTGTCTGTCTCATGATATTATATTACTTTGATCCTCAAGATGATATGGAGTTGTCCAACTGTTGGCTTCTCTTGGTGGTCTAATGACATTTGTCTGAACTTACAGTTTATATGTTACTCTGGCACATGTGCAAAAGTCCAGATAAGTTTGTGAGAGAATTAGGTTGGGAGAAGTGTAACACTATATAAAGACACTGGACATACACTGACAAGTTATTTTGAACCTGAAGTTAAAAATTATTTTTTTAATAGATAAAGTAGCCATTTGTCAACCATTTTTGCAGAACAAAGTAAGGTCCTCTGTACCATGGAATTGTCTTGTGCTTTATTAACATGTATGTGCCAGATACTGCTCTGAATTCTTTAATATATTAATTTAATTTTAATTACATATTCTGTTTTTTTCAGTTGAGAAAACTGAGGCTCAAAGATATTGAATAATTTGGCTGACATTTCACAGCAAGTAGGTGGCAAATCCAAGATTCGTACCCAGGTATGGTCTTGGAGCCTTCATGCTTAAACATCTCAACATATTATCCTTAGCTGGGAAGTTGGAAATGCATTGGGAGCTTAACACTGGGATGGTCTTCAATATTTTAACACTATATTGAAGAGCATTTTGTGGGGCTGTGTGGCGTTTAATTTTTCTACCACTTCCAAATATTTGAAATGCAACAAGGACATAGAAACATTCTTTCTGACTGCTGGGTATTGTTTGACAGTACAAGATTCTAACAATGGGTCTATAACAGGAAGACAAAATGTAGACATACACCCTGATAAGTTTTCTTTTAGCACAAATACATTTTCTAATTTTCAATATGTTTTCAACAATATGCTATAAAGTGCCTGAAAACTTGAGTGTTAATAACACAATATTAATCACCAATGTTTCTTTGTTTTTTTTCTGAAATCAACTGGATTCAAGGAATGGATGCTTGGTTAGAAAAACTGAGTAATAGATACAGAGCCTTTTGTACCTGTTAGTGACTCTGCCTCCATGTGTAAGATGTTAGACTATTCTATTTTTCTATTAGGAATTTTTCTATTATTCTAGTAATTATTCTATATGAGTTTTAAACTTATTTTATATGTATTTTAATATTTATTTCTTTTGTAAATTTAGCATTAACACACTTTACAATTAGCATTCTCTATCAGCTTTAGAGGGTTTATAAAGTTACCTACATTATTACAATGTCTTGTAATCAAAACTCCCTGAAAGTGTATGATGGCCAGATATTGCTTTGAGGCTTTGTATGTCAGAATACCTGAGAATTGTTTATTTTTTTTCCTCTCTTGCAAAATGCAAAATTAATTCTTACAGCCACTTAATCCTAATTTTGAGATTTGCCTTTATTCTCTTACTTTCTCATTATGTCCATTCTTTACTTTTTCCCTTGCCTCTCTCTCTCTCTCTCTTCCTTCTTCTCTTGCTCCTCTTTTCCTAATAATTTTAGAACAAGCATCCAAATACCTAATTTATAAATTCCCTAACCTTTATGTGAAATGAGGCAATGAAGTATCCAGGACTTGATTTCCATCCCTATGACTTCACTCACCTTCTCTTATTCAGGAGTTCCTTTTGTCTACTTCTCTCTCCATGCAAAATTCTAGTTACCCTGAAAAGGCAGATTTATGTTCTCTAGAGGCATTTAGGAATTTCTCCAACCAAATTATCTTTGGTTAATTTGGTTAATATTATCTCATTTGAATATTGATCACATTTTGCTTACCTTGGTTCTTACCTGACTCCGTCATGTATATGGTCATTAATTTACTTAATTCTTCCAATAGAGGAAAGACATTTAGAGAAGATGTATGTCATTTACAACAATTCTGTAATTGCCGCAGCCCCTTTGTAAAACATCTTCTACCTAGTCAGTGCCCATGAGATATATTTTGAAGTCCATTACACAAAATAAAATTAGAAATCTGTTTCATCAAGAAAATTCAGCGTAAGTCTTTCAAGAACCCCTGGCCTAGCCTTTTAGTCTTCACTACTTTATCTGGTTTACTGGTGTTCCTGGAATCTCTGAAATTTCTGGAATGATGTTCACAGCAGCAACTTGGGGCCAAAGCACCACACAATACAATGGTCTGGTCCTTAAAAACACAGAATTCTGTCCCCAAATATTTAGAATCCTTCCTACCCGACAATAGCCAGGGTTGCTGGCCTGGTACTCAGTGGATTTCACCATAGTAGATTGGCTGTCAACTGATTGGAGAGTTCATTTATGAACAAAATCTGGCCAACATGGCAGTAAGGAATGACACTTATCTGAATGATCAGCATTTTTATTTAAAAAAAAAACACAACACACAGAATACTGTATATAACACTTTCTGAGAAAATACGATACTTTAATTAAATAAATTCCATGGTTCTAAATGTAATAAGGATGTATAGAATCCTTCAAATGTGATTTTATCCAAACTTTAAATAGATGAAATTTAATTGGGAGATTTGAAGAGTGACTTCTTCCTTTCACAAAATAAAATCTCTTTTGCAGGTTTCTGTTTGTTTCACTTAATTACATTTTACATCCTCAACATATATTATAAGGGCTTAATCATTTAATTTAAGATCTATGTACTATATTTGAATAATTATTTGGGGTAATATGTGCCATGAAAAGTACGTTTTCCAGTTTATAACTAATAAATAGCAAATTGACTTTGATAGAAAAATGAATGGAGCCATTTAAAAGTTTTGTCTCATTCAAGTAAAATACAGTCTGAGATTCAAAACAGATTCTTCCTTGAAAATTGCAATTGCTTCCCATCTCCCTAAAAAAGAAGAAAAAAGAACAAAATGCAAAAACATATACATGACTCATTAATTCTCATTGGATTTAAATTTCTGCCTCTAGTAGACCACACTAAACATCTGAGCCTTTTACTTTATTCTGGCTATAATCGCATAGCCTGTTTAAAAATAAAAACTTGTTTTAAAATGTTACTTTTTCCTCTTCTTCTTCCATGCATTTTTTGAATCAAATACACATGGTATATACGTATAAGTGGAAAAATACATCCTGTAAAATTTGCAGTTCTACATAGATACTTCCATTCCTATTAGAAGCATGGATATCCAGGTTTATTCTGGAATCTCTCTCTGTTTATCAACTAAGTATAACAATGTTTAGCAAAGTACACATCTTCTTTTTCTTTTTCTTCTGACCCCTGTAAACTCAGTGTGAACTTTTACTTAAGCGCTTCAGCCACTTAAAACTTTATACCACTATGTCTAAAAGAGGTTGACTCAATTATTCAAATAGTCACCCACATACATATAAGAAAAACATTCTCTTGTAATGCTAACATTTTTATTCAATATTTTAATATACCATAGAACTTTCAGTTTAGAAATTTTCTTAAAATAAATATTCTTTATTTGAAGCTGTCATAAAAATGGGAAGAATATCTTCTGTGATTTCAAAACCATCAAAGTCTGTTTTTATAAACTACTTTCCAAATCCCAGGAGAAGTGTACTTGAAGGGCAAGCACATCAGTATCTTTAGGAAATGAGTTGGGAAAAGTAAAATTTGATCCATATTTTAACATTTGTTATTGGTACCAATGACTCCATTTGACTGAAAATGTAACTACTTATATAATTATAGTTACATAGCTACATTGAAGTAAAGCTGCATCCCATTATTTCAATTATTGAAGTCTTATAGGCAAGTTGTTTAATTTATCTCATCCCACCGTCTATTCAACAGCTTTCCACTATACAGATTGTTAAAAATGATTCACAAACTGTTGCTGCCTTCAAACTATATACTCTAAAAGGTAGCCAAGAACTAATTGTATGTTGTACCCAACATAAAATAATTTGTGGAATTCAGAATATGTTTTTGACACAAAGACTGCCTGCCCATTGTAGAAAATTTTGTCAGTTTATGTGAGGATATTTATTACCTATAACCAAAGATACACACCAAAAAGTGTGTGTTATGCAACATTATATCAGTAATACATTTGTTATTGTTTTGAGATTTCTTTTGGCCTAGATTACAGTTCTGCCAGATACCATTTTTTAAATTATGCTAGGGCAAGTGATTGCTGTGGTACATTTGCAATTGTAATAATAATTTTCCTGGGAATGCTAGTCTTAATTTTATTCAAAAGCTTTTAT
The DNA here is from genome assembly GCF_964194185.1 of Rhinolophus hipposideros. Classification (NCBI taxonomy): domain Eukaryota; kingdom Metazoa; phylum Chordata; class Mammalia; order Chiroptera; family Rhinolophidae; genus Rhinolophus; species Rhinolophus hipposideros. The sequence goes on along the minus strand of NC_138064.1, from coordinate 24,330,095 downwards.
TTTCAAAGCAATTAAACTTATTGTTGATTAATATTTACCATCCAATATTCCTGGAACACTAAAAGAATATGCTTTATACATAATCTTCCGTTATAGCACATTGCTTGAGAGTAGCTATTTGATATAACAGCATTCAGTTGAGTTTTCAAACCAAAGAACAAAAATTATAGCAATTTCACTTGAAACCCATAAATCCATGCACAGGATTGTGTTCAACAGAATCACTAAATGCTATTTGTTATTCAAAGATGAATGAATCAATAAAAAAACAGAACTGATAAATCATTAGTACTTTAATGCAGAGTGAAGAGAGAAACTAATAAATCATGCATTTCAAGCACTTGTTTTCTTTATGGCATGTTTGAAAACATAAAACATGCAATGATGAGATGCATATCAATATAAATGAACAATACCAAAACTGCTCAAAATAGCATTTCATTTTATATCATAAGTTAAATGAAACACTAAGAAAAGTACTATTCCATAATTTCTTTAAACAGAGAGTCCAACCATGCCATGAGCACCTTAAACAATGATCTAGGCCATTATTTCCAAATAAACATTTGAAATGTCAGAGATGGGAGTGAAGTAGGTGAGGGGGCTAATTGCATGCATGCTTTGCTTCAATGAGCTCAATATTATTACAAGTCTCAATTCATATTGGAAAGCAACTGATACAGTCATTTACTTTCTCAAGTGTACTTAACTGATCCGTTAAAAATTACAGATACTTATATTTATAAACGACCCCCCAAAAAAGCAAGATATCAGCTTTTTATATATAACCTCTGTTAGGTTAACAATATTGAGCTTTGAATGTGTTGCATGGCCTATTGTCTATGAAAAGTGAGAATTTTAATTATAATTAATGGGTAATTCACTCTCTTCCAGGGTTTTAGTAATCACAAAATTAATCATAAGAACCATACATTTTCTCCACAATTAATTATGCATTAAAACATTTCTCTCAAGTGTCTTTTTACTGAATCTTTGGTGGGAAACACAGTTTATTAGGCACATAGTTTAAAATATCTATTTGGTTACTGGTGTGGTTATGAATATTCTTCTAGATTCACGTGCAGAAAGGAATAAGGCTTGTCATACGACCACACTTTACTGCCAAGTAACATGTTTTCACTTATTTCTGGAATTAAAAACAAACTAAACAAAATAAAACACTTCCTATTTTTCAGCACAAGAAAACGTTATATCTGATATTTAAATTCCACTCAGAAGCATTAAGATGTCAAAGAAAAACTATTTAGATACAGTACGGTATTATATACAACTATTTAATAAATTCTTTCAATTAAAAGCTTCTCCTTAAGTCATAGGTCAAAGACTATTGATACACTGATTCTAAGGGAAAAGCATAGCAATCTGCGATTATCATTGTAGCATTACTGATTAGTGCTTATCAATAATGGAATCACACTGAGAATCACATTTCCCATGGCATTCCCTTTTTTATATTTCATAGGTTTTTCTCCCAGGTTAGGAAATGGAAATTGGGAGAGGAATGTGTGGGAGACATAAAAATCTATGGGAATGCATGCAACAAAAATAGGCAGTATCACTTCATGTAAACTTCTGCTTGCTTCATGCAAAGATACCTATAAAAACTGAGACAATAAATTTTCTAATAGATGAATTTTACATGAACTCAGTAACAAAAACTGTTAAACCAATTCCATAATTTTGCATGAGCAGGAGACTTGAAATGATTCAAAGACTTCCAGCATAAGTGTTCCATGGCCCAATTATGCTAATTAGATCTCTAAGAAAGAACGATGCAGGATTATTCCTTGCTTCTGTTTCTTGTTCTTTTGACGAGGGAGCAGAACAACCCAGTTTTTGGAGGAGGGCCCATCAGCATTGGAGCTTGGTTCTTGTGTGTGATTTTTATCTAGGAAAAAAAGAAAGAGAATGAGAGAAATCTCCAGATACCATACCACTTTCTGAGAATCTCTGTTAGGTTAATTAATATTCCATGAGAAACACCATAAGTATAAAACGTAGTTTCATAGTATTTATTATTTCAAAAATACTTTTAAGAGAGATAAAGATATACATTTGACATCCCAAATGCTCAGGGGATACATAAAAATTAACTGAAATCACATTTTAATCATCATCTTCCCTTAACCTCACTTATAACAACACCCCCAAACTCCTTGTTTAGGTTACATGATTATCTGGTGTAAAATATTGACCATTAGTTATGCATCATTCACTTAATGAAGGAAAGGATGCGCCGTTGTAGTATTCTGAATCCCAGTGATAGCCAAACATGAAGATGCACTTGGTATTAAGGCAAGCCTTATTTATCTTGCTAATCAGATTGTTTCTCTCTTTCAACACGAACTGCAAGGCTTAATTTCAAAACAACCATTAGGATTGAAAGTCACAAGTTAACGTGCATAAAAGGTCAGGAATGATGAACTAGATTTCTAATCTGTTAATTAATTGGTAATAGAATAGAATCAAATATTGAAAAGCCTGCTTAAAACACTTTGAGAGACTGTTCTAAAGCTACTCGTTTTGATTTCTTTGATATAAAACCACGAATCACCTTAAATGAGACAAGCTTAAAGTAGATTATGTCTGCAATTTTCTCTAATTCAAGTCTAAATTAGAGAAGACATTTTGTGAATATATGCTATGCTCAAAGCTAATTGAAAGCAATTATCAAAGTGGCATTTTGTCTGTGACTTTAAGATACATTGTAAGATAATAAATGATTCTCATTATGTAATAAAAAGGTCACATCTTGCCTTTGGGCTAGTGACGCTAAGAGTTTTTCAAAAGCAATCTGAGACATTTTCTTTAGAGAACTGTGACTAATACAAGAACCATCGCTTATTAAATATCAGTTGTCACCTGCACAGCACTGCATCAGAGATGAGTATGTCTTTCAAAAAGAAACACCATCTCATTAAAAGCTGAAAAAATATATCTCTTAAAGTGCATACGTGACATTTTCAAGTTAAAATGAATATCCTTCACTTGTCATTCACTAATAGAAGTGAAACAAAAAGAAAATACGTCACGTGGACAGGATCATTAAAATTGGTACTGGGGCTTTTGGGAAATAGAGATTTACTTCACAGTCTAGAAAGACAGAAGTATGTCAAAAACCTGGAAAAACGAACAATTTTGTTTAACTCTGTTGGAATCAGGTTATTTTGGGGAGATTCAGTGTTCTTCTCTTTATTGTAAAAATAAATTGCACCTGTAAAAGGCCACTGGCTAAACCAGCCCCTAACTCTCTGGATATATTATTTTATTTTATTATTTTATTTTTATTATCTTATGAACTGGGAATTGATAGCCAGATTGTTAAGATTCTAAAATGTACACACACACACACACAGACATACACACACACAGAAAAAGATCTTTACCAGATTTTTCTCTCTTAACAATTCAGCATCAGATTACACTGTACCACATGCTATTGATTTAAACTCCTCTGAATACTAGCTTTGTACAGTAGCTAATAAGGCGTTCATTCACTTATTCATTTCACAAAATTGATTGAGCCCCTACTATGCTTTAGATATTGCACTAGGAACTTAAAAAAAAAAAGAAAGACAATGTACAATCTCTGCCCGCAAGAAATTATAGTCAACTAGGAATGAGAAATTTAACAAGCACATATGATAATGATATTGATGCTGAAACAGGAAGCTAAACGAAAGGCACTATTTTTTAATGTCGAACATGAAAATGAATCTCTTCACACAAAAACATCATTTTTAAATGAGTATCTGGGGAAGTAGTTATAACATATTACTTATACGATAACCTTAGATTCAAATAGAACATTAGCAGTTGAAGTAAAAAGGTATACATCTCTCATTTACTGTTGCTGGACTAAATCCTTTAGAGAGTACAACAGTATTCGAACATGTTGGAAAACATGATCGTTATTACCAAATTATTGGTGTTAAAACTTTGGAAGAAACATATCATTGTAGTCACTTATATAAGCTTAGCATCAATTTATGACAAAGCATACACAAAATACCACAAATTGCTATGTATGAGATTTTGTTTGCTCTTTGTGTTTTTTAGGTAATTGAATTTTGGTCATGGCTATCTTTATATTAGCAAGCCTTTTTTTCTTTTTTTGAAAGAAATAACATGTTGGTATGCCTTTGAAAAAATAGCACAGTATCTCCTTCTGTGCTGTTGACACAATGGGACACTAAATCCATGTTACTGAGTTCTAATTTTCAGTTTCTAAGCAGGACAACAGCCAGTCCTATTTTTAAAATTATCTATAACCTGTCCTCTTGGTTGTTTAATCAGTCCTATGGTTAAAGTACACAATTCTTTCTTTAACCTAACATTATTTCTATAAAAACAAAAAATAAATCCACATATGTTTTGGTCTGTTGTTTATGGAAATGAGAAACAATTGGCTATGTTTTCCTCTTAGGGGAGATAGCATGGAAGAAACAAGCCTTCATGAAACATCTGTTAGGTGTCCAGGCTCTTTGCATATGTTATTTCATTGTAAAATTTCATGTTTTTTTATTTTATATTTTTATTTTTAAGCAGACGCAAAAACTACTCTATCAAGGAAGATAATATTTCTAGTAATGCTGAATTGATGCTGTGGTATTCACAGAGTCCAGGTGTAGGCTTCAGAAAGCTGTAGAGCAAGTGTAACTTTACGTTCAGATAGTCCATGTCGGGGAAACCTGGTTAAGGGCCTAGAATAATGACTCATGTGCCTGCGTTGTAACAAGATTTGGCTCTTACTGTGGGCTGAACATTATACTAAGTGTTTTCCACATGTTATTACATTTGTTTCATCCATCTCTTTGAGTTGCCCTCAACAAAAGTCTACTCCCATACAATTATTATTATTAAAGAGTGTAGAATTGAAGTAAAATTTAATGAAAGAGATAGAAGACCAGGTTTATGTCTCACAGCAGACAATAAACAGTGTCTATTCTAATTAGACATTGATATTGTCTCCAATGACCCTCTGTAGCCAAACTAAAATTGAGGGAAGAGAGAAGGGTCTTCCCTGACTCGTTCTCCAGGCAGGTTTAGTGCAATTGGTATTTTCTTCCCTAGTTCCTTGTTTCCCAGCATTGACTATTCCAACCACCCTTTATTAAAGAGGGCAGTGTCTCTCTTTGTCAGGTTATCTGAACACCTTGCTCAACATCCATTCCCTAGAGGCCACCTCTACCCACCTAAGGGCTTATCAAAGCACTCTGATTAAGATTAAAACAGAGGTAGATCTATTCTCCCTTCAAGGAGTTCTCATACCTGCTTCCTAAAGGATAAATTTTTTCACAATTCTATTTTTATATTATCTAATTTTATCCTCTCAACAACCCTGGGAGGTAGGTTTCAACATCCTTAATTTACAATATAGGACAAAAGCTTAGAGAGGTTCTCTAACCTGCATTACACGACTCAAGTTGGTAAGTGCAAGAACTGGGTTTGAGAGCTGACTCAAATCTCCCAAGCACTGCTTGTTAATTCCCACCTTTGTATCTTTGTGCCAGATATTGCACTGGAGAAACTTCCCTCTATTTTCTGCCAATCAAACTTCGATCCCATACAGTTCAAATCACACATTATTGTGAAATTTCAAAGCACAAGATAAAAAGAAGATTCTAAAATGCCCTCTGAAAGGAAAAACAGATCACTTACAGAAAAATAAAAATCATCCTGGCATCAGACTTCTCAAAAACATTAGTGCTAAACAACAAAGGAGAAAAACCTTCAAACTCCAGAGGAAAAGTTAATTTTACTCTAGAATTCTATACTTAGTCAATGTATTGATTAAATGCAAGGGTACAATGAAGACATTTTCAGTCATAAAAGGATCTAGAGTTTACCTTTCATATGCCCTTTAAAAGATATTTGAAGGCAGCCGGATGGCTCAGTTGGTTAGAGTGCGAGCTCTGAACAACAGGGTTGCTGGTTCTATTCCCACATGGGCCAGTAAGCTGCACCCTCCACAACTAGACTGAAGACAACAAGCTGCCACTGAGCTGCTGGAGGGGCGGCCAGATGGCTCAGTTGGTTAGAGTGCGAGCTCTCAACAACAAGGTTGCCGGTTTAATTCCCGCACAGGATGGTGGGCTGTGCCTCCTGCAACTAAAGATTGAAAACGGCAACTGGACTTGGAGCTGAGCTGCGCCCTCCACAAATAGATTGAAGGACAACGACTTGGAGCTGATAGGCCCTGGAGAAACACACTGTTCCCCAATAAAAATAAATAAAAATAAAAAAATACATATTTGAGGGTGTTCTCTAGCAAAACAAACGAGTGAGCTAAGGAAGAGATTCAAAACACACAAGATCACACTGCCAACACCAAAATCTGGTGAGGATGTGGAGCAACAGGAACTCTCCTACATTGCTGGTGGGAATGCAAAATAGTACAGTCACTTTGGAAAACAGTTTGGCAGTTTCTTACAAAAATCAAACATACTCTTATCATATGATGATGCTCCTCAGTATTTACCAAAGTTGAAACTTATGTTTGCACAAAAACCTGCACATGGATGTTTATAGCAGCTTTACTCATAATTACCCAACCCTGTAAGCAGCCAAGATGTCCTTCCGTAGGTGAATAGGTAAATCAGCTATGGTAGATCCAGGCAATGAAATATTATTTGGTGCTAAAAAGAAATGAGCTATTAAGCCATGAAAAGACATGGAAGAAACTTTAATGCATACTAGTAAGTGAAAAATCTAAAAGGCTAAATACTGCATGATTTTAAAATATTACATTCTGGTAAAGGCACAACTATGTAGACAGTAAGAAGATCAATGGTTTCCAGAGGTTATAGAGAAAGGAAAGAATGAATAGATAGAGCACAGAGGATTTTTAGGACAGTGGAAATATTCTGTCTACTATTATACTGATGGATATGTCATTATAAATTTGTCCAAACCAAAACCATAGAATATACAACACCAAGAGTGAACCATGGACTCTGGATGATTATGATTGTATCAAATGTACCACTCTGGTAGGGGATATTGATAATGGGGAGGCTCTGCATTTGCAGGGGTAAGGGATATGTGGGAAATCTCTGTACACCCCCTTCCATTTTACTGTGAACCTAATAGTGCTCTAAAAAAATTGTCTATTCAAAAACAAAACGAACAGAGGATACACCTAGACCCAAAAAGATAGATTAGCAATAAACTTGCAGGGCAGGACTTTTGCTATATAACGAGGGGAGTGAGGATAGTAGATAAATTGATATGGTGGAGCTTTAAAAAGTGAGTATTGTAATTTTTCAAAGAGAAAAAAATACAAATATCTAAAAGCTTTATAGGAGAGAAAATGTGATTAGTGTCAGTGCTTGGCTCTTCAGTTGATTCATTTTCATAATCTCAATTATTATATATTTCATACTGATTTAAATAAAATTGTTATATCTTTTTTTTTTAGAAGTAGAATGGGCATAATAGTTAAAAATCAGACTGCCTATGTCCACCACTTCCTATCTGGAGATTTTGAGCAAGTGACTATGATTCACTTCTCTCCTCAATTTTATAGAGATTTTAATATAAGCCTATTTCATTGGTTTCTTGTAAAGACTAATGAATCAATGTACACAGAATGCTTAGAATATTGCCTGGTACATAGAAATCATTTAGTACATATTAACTATTAGTAAAAGAGTTATATGGAGTAATGTCAGAGTGTTAAAAACCACGTTTCTATACCATGAAGTAGAACACATCTAAAACAAATGGTTTAAAAGAAAAAAAAAAAAGAATAGCAAAGCGTATGTCTACAAATAAGGAATAAATGATTACCAGAAAAAGCCAAATAATACAAAAGTGGACCTGGTGACATAGAAATGATGGGACAAAGACTGGCCATTTTTCTTGCAAGTCTATACATTCTGTTTTATTTTTTTCAATAAGCATCTATTATTATGGTATAAATGTTTTTTAAAAAATAATAATTACAAAAATCCCTCTGCAGATAATTGTCTGGCACTCTAGTGTTTTGGTTTTCCAAGTGTGGTCCACAGACTGGGAGCACTGCATCACTGATAAAAATGCAGACTCCTTGGTTCTTCCCTAGACCTTCTGAACCAGATTGTACTTTATAACAAGAGCCTCAGCTGATCAACACGCACATTTAAATTTGAGAATCCTGATCTATTCTCCATTTCACTTATCTTCCTAAGGCCTAAGATCATAAGAATCTGTTGACTGACTGACTGAATGAATGAATGACAGCACCTTCTTATGCTCACTCCGAAAACATATGGCTGAGAGCTAATATTAATAAAAACAATCTAATTTACTCAGGTGTAATTAGCTTTAATGTTAATCTACAAGGTACCAGTTTACTTCAACTAAATGCTGGGGATTCCAAGTTGAATGCAATTTTTTTAAAAAAATGAGTGAGGTACTAATCGTCTAATGATGATAACATACGCTGTAGTAGAATGTGATATGCATTGTGCCACAAAGATAGTCTTAGGCTCAATGGGAGCACAAAGCAACGCCTTTTAGATCATGGTGGATGAACAGGACATAATTAAACTTGAGTTTTAGCAATATTACTCTAGAAGCATTGATTAGGAGTTGGATGCCTTAGGAGAGGCAGAGAGATCAGATGGGAGGTTAATATAATAATTCAGAAAAGAAGCAAAATGGACTTTAGTTATGGCAGTGGCAGATTAGAGAAATATCGCAGATTAGAAAGATATCACGGAGGTGCAACATACGAGGCATGGTACTATTTGATTTGCTGTGTTCAGTATTAGAAAAGGGAAAGATTCTAGTATGACTTCTATGCTGTTAGCTTTGCTTGTTATGTGTGTGGTGATAATTCTTATAGAAAGATGCATCTTTGGCAGGAGTAGGAACCAGGAAGTTGGTCAGCATCATTCAGATATGTAGGTCTGGTGTTCAGAAGATAAAATAAGTCTCAAGACAGATTTGGGTGTGATGAATTTATAACAATATTCATCGAGATGAGATTACTTAAGGACAGTGTGCCAAATCTGACTTGTAGAGGTTAGACGGGGGAACACTGTGTGACTGGGAAACACTGACATTAAAAGGTGAAACAGAAGAATGATATTCTATGAAGGAATCTAAACACAAGTAGCCAGAGAGGGAGGAGAAAAACTAGGGAAAAAAATCATCATATAAACATTTCTAACCAATCTTCAGTGTGGCCTATTCCTCTCCTAATAATGCGAGTGAAACCATCAAATTGAAAGCATCTAGGCTAGGTATGCGTCATTTTGTCACTACGGTTTGCATATAAGTGATGCAAGTTACTAAAATTCTTACACTAATTCTAAACCTCGAAATCATTATATTTGGAAATTATATATTGCAGTATGCTTAAGTCACTGTTCATATTACTTACAGGTTGGCAAGCATTTTCTATAAGGGGCTAAATGGTAAATATTTAAGCTCTGTGAGCTATGGGGTCTCTGTAACTATTTAACTTTGCCATTGTGATACAAAAGTATCCATAGACTATATGTAAATAAATGGGTGTGGCTGTGTTCTAGTAAAACTTTATGCATGGAAACTAAAATTTGAATTTCATATAATTTTAACATTATGAAATTTTATTCTTATTTTGATTTTTTCAATCATTTAAAAATGTAAAAAAAAAATCCTTTTAATTCTTTGGTCATACAAAAACAGGCACCTGTCCAGACTTGGCCCAAAGGACATAACTTGCTGACTCCTGATGTAATTACAGTCAAGTACTGAAAATTACATCTATAATTATGAAGCATATGGTGGAAGAAAAAAAATTTTATTTAAAATTATGATTTAATGGATAAATAGCTGAAAAATGGATGGAAGCGCAAATAATTTCACATGGCATATTTTTGCTATACTGAGTGCCACCATTCAGAATTCATTGTGTGAAAATTTTGAAATAGAACAAATACTAGCTCTCCCAAATTTGATAATGTATCAACTGATAAAATTTGACTTAAGTGTATATCTTTATTTTTATGCACTAGGGTGGGCTTAATAATATTGTAGTTCTTAGAACGTACCTTGGCAGGTAGCATTTTCCTCTTGAAATATTCTCTCTATATCTAGCCATTATTTTCTTTCCCTGCATCATCTCTTTAAAAGTTTATTATCACTGGATTTATTCAGCTACCTTAAAAATGAATGGGGTTTCAGAGCAAAATAAATGCCATAAAATATCTGTGGGGAGAGCTTAATTTAGCAATTATCTGGAACATTAAAAGTTACCTAGCTTGATTCTAGAATAAGACTGCCTCCTTCCAATAATGGAAACCATTTTGAATTCATGCGTGTAGCTGAGCCATATGACAGTGGGAATAAAGAGCATGCTAAATTTTTCAGGTCTGTAACTGCCAAAAAGTAAAGCAATGAAACATAACAATTTTCTGAAATCTCTGTGCCAGGATCTCTATGATTCCAACCATTATTTTCTGGAATGATAGTAATTTCAAGTTGAATGTTAAAGCGTTTGATTTAACATCAAATCCAGAGAAATCATTGAGAAGAATTTATAATAAATCTTTAAAAAATGGGTTTGAAAGGTTTACTTGCTGATGAAATTCATAGGAATTTTAAATATGTATGATAATGAGAATAGAGAAACTTTTTCCTAAAAGTAATGGGACGTTTGGCAACATTGCAGGGGAAATATTAGTACCTGGATTTGAAATCTTGTTGAAGATATAAATTTGATTTTTCCTTCCAAAGTATTTTATGGTTGTAGGTTGTTTGCCAGGGAAGGTCAACATTTAAAAAAAAACCAAAAAACACCTTGTTACAACTTCCATGTCTGTACACAGAAATTTAACTCACAACTTTAACCCAGTAATTGTTTTTTCTTTTCCTAGGGCCTCTGCAGTGCTTTGGTTATATGAAAACAAAACAAAACAAAATAATAATAATAAATCTCATCTTTGACTATAACCAGATAATATTTACATTATTCTCTACTTGTGATTCTACTTTTCTTAATAAATAGTACTTCATATATTTTTCTTTATGTGACCTCTTCATATAGCACAGGGGTTAAGATCATAGACTTGGGACATGAGGCAATGGCTTGATTGCCAGCTCGGCCACTGGTCAGAGTATTTCACATTTTGAGCCTCAGTCTCTATTTACTAAAGGAGGATAATAATACACCTATTTTATAGGACCATTGAAAGTAACAAATGAGACTATGCATGTCACACATATTAATCTTACTTACTATTTTTAGTATAATTATGTTTAGTCCAGTAGAGAACACATTTTGCTAACCCATCTCCTATTTGAGACAACAAGGTATTCAAGATTCCTTCAGTGACATTGAGAGGTGGCATATTATGGCCATCTGCCTTCTCTGAGATGGCCAGAAGTACCTGGTAGCATTCCAACCACGTGCCTGGTTCCACTTCGACCCAAAGGAAAGACTAGAAATAAAAATCCACGTGGGACATTTACTAACCCACAGAAAGAATGGATTTTTTAAACCAAGAGAGAACAATAAGCATACACTGACATATAATGAAAAGAAACTTCTTTAATGACCCGGATTCCTAGACTCAGTTATACCCTTGGCTATTTGGAGCGTCATAGCACTGATCTTAAAGAACTTCTATCAATGTTAAACTATTTCATGGTAATCTAGTAAACATTTTGAAACGCTACCCGTAAAAAAAATTGCTATCACATGGTATAATGATAATTGACATTCTTAAGAATGTGCCTAGGACATTGACTGGGGAGCAAAATTTAGTTGAATTTAAATTGTAAAGAGAAAATAACCTACATAATTTTCAAATTCTCCTGTTTTAAGAAATTGTTCTACCATTTATTCAGTTGTTTAAGTCAGAAATCTGGATCATCCTTGGCACCTTCTCCTTAGATCTCATAACCAATCTATTAACTTTATGCCTCAAATATTTTCTGTATCTCTTGATAATTTTTGTACTTCTACTACCATCAGTCTAAGGCCAGAACAAATGCAGAAGTCTCGTAACTGGTTGCCTTCCCTTCCAAACCATTCCGCACCCAGAATGATCTTATTACCTGCACTCTCCTGTTTCAAATCTGTTTAGTTCCTCATGCTTCTTAAACTAAAACTAAAAATCCTTCTTGTGGGCTTCAAGGCCCTGCATCTCTGATTCGCACTAAATCTCCTCCCTTAACCCACATCTGTCTTCCTTCTGTTCCACATCTATTACGTCATCTTTCAGATCCTTGTACACACCATGCTCCTTCCCACCCCATGATGTTCCCTCAGCATAGGACACTCTTCCCTACCTAGTTATATGCTCCTATACAGGTTATGCCTAGTTATATGCTCCTCACCCTTTAGTTCTCAGGTCTATTTTGAGTTCTTTTGAAAATCTCAGATCTCCGTTGAGAAGGTCAGATTCTTCTATTATACCCGGTCATAGTACCACAGTACTACAGTATCTCAATACAATGAACCTGTTGTTCAGAGTCTTTATATCATTACTGGAATTTTATATTTTTATGACTCTGACTAATGTATACCTGCACTGCATGTAGAAATTAACCTCCTTTTTATTCAATTTATTGAGGTGACATTGGTTAATAAAATTATATGTTTTGAGTGTACAATTCCATAATACATCATCTATATAGCTCATCGGGTGTTCACCACCCAAAGTGAAATCTCCTTCTGTCACCATATATTTGACCCCTTTAACCTTTTTCTACTACCTGCCCCTGCCTTTCTCTCTGTTAACCACTAAACTATTGTCTGTGTCTATGCCTTTTGCTTGCTTGTTTGTCTTGTTCATTTGTTGCTTTCAGTTTTATATCCCACAGATCAGTGAAGTCATATGGTTCTTGACTTTCTCTGTATGACTTATTTCACTTGGCATGATAATCTCAAGATCTATTCATGTTGTTGCAAATAGGAGTATTTCACCTTGTCTTAGGGCTGAGTGATATTCCATTTTATATATATATGTACCACATCTTTATCCAATCATCTATCGAAGGACACTTTGGTTGTTTCCATATCTTGGCCACTGTGAATAATGCTGCAATGAACATAAGGGTACATGTATCTTTACGGATAAATATTTTCAGATTTTTTGGGGGTAAATACCCAGAACAGGGATTACTGAGTTGTATGGTAATTCTATTCTTAACTTTTTGAGGAACCTCCATACTATTTTCCATAATAGCTGTATCAATTTACATTTCCACCAGCAGTGTATGATTCTTTATATAGAAAACCCCAAAGGCTACACCAAAAAAAAATATTAGAAACGATAAACAAATAAAATAATGTTGTAGGATACAAAATCAATTTACAAAAATCCATTGCATTCCTATATACTAAAAGTGAAATTTCAGAAAACAAAATGAAACAACTCCTTTTGTGATTGCAATAAAAAGAATAAAATACCTAGAGATAAACTTAACAAAGAATGTGAAAGACCTATACACTGAAAACTATGACATTATTAAAACAAATTGAGGACACAAAGAAATAGGACGATATCCCATGTTCGTGTCTCGTTTTGTTTTTGTTTTATCTCCATTATAACACTCTAGGACAAATTGTCAGTACCTTTATCAAGAAGGAATTCAATAAACATTTGTTGAAGGAATGAAGAAATGAATCATTGACATTCTTGACAGCTTGGATGAAATAGTTGTATTCTCTTATTAATTTTTATTTATTGATTTGAAAATCATGTTTAATAATGTTAATTTGTTCACCCCACAGAATCATCATGTGAATAAAACAATGTAAGATGTCAAATTTAAAAATTTTCTTTGTCTCCTCAAATAAAACATGTGCAACCATGTTCTGACTATTTAAGAAAAAAAAAAACAATAATGTATTAAATTCTATTCAGTGTGTTTTTATTAAGAATTTTTTTAATTCAAGTTTTCGTTTGAAATTTGTAACTCACCCCAGGAATACATCGCTATGAAACACTGCATCCTGTTCTCTGTTAGTGCACATAACAATATAGCTTGTTGCTCTTTGAGGAAAATCTTAAAATGTGATAGCCACATTTTCTAATTTGAATATACAAAATCAGAGGAAATGAAAAGCTAGATATGTTATGAGCACAGGCAAATGTGGGAGGAAACTCAGGCTTAAGACTTGATTCTACAGTTTATATCCTCAGAAGAAAGATCTATAACTGCTCTGAAAGGAAAGAAATCAAATCTACAATTATTAGTCTGATGCTCATCAACTAGGAGACTAGTTATTCTAGAAGAATATATTCATTTGTGAACTAGATGTAAATATAAAAAAAGAAATTGTGTTCTTGAAAGCTAATGACAAAATTTTGTTAAGTGCATACAATTTTACCACTTTTAGAATGTTTAACAGTCCAGGATAAGGTAAATTTAAATGCATAAAGTATTACATACTTGGTATATTTCTTATTTCAATTTTTGCCCTTTTGTGTTTTTGGACATTGTGTCCAATTAGGGTTAGAAATTCCTATCAAAGAATATGAAAATGAGAGACCCTATTATATTTCAGCATAAATGAAATGAACTTTTCTAAACTGAGACTGACTAGATTAATTTAGGTTTAAAAATGAAGAATAAAGGAACAATTTAGGTTGATTCCACAATATTAAAATAGTATGTATTAAAGAGAAGAACTATAAAAAGGAGGCCTAATTATAAACATAATATGTTTATAATAAAATAAATTTTTAAATATAATATGGTAAGAAAGATTTTAAAAAATATTTTTGTGCAAAATGCAATCAAATCTAATCAGTTTGGCATTAATTAAGCTCTAATAATGTAGTTCAGTATCTCTCCTAAGTAGTGTGATCCATTTCCCCTTCATCTAGGTCTATTTGTGCACATTATGGTGTCATCATAATTTTAAAACATACTGAGAAAATGACAGAGCTGCAAAATTAAAATAAATGATTAATGGTATTTTTTTTCATGTTTTGTACTAATAGGTATTACTGAGCCTTTAAATTAATAGAGCTGTCAAGCTCATGGGTATTACAGATCCAGCAATGAACCAAAATGGAAATTATATATTCCACAGACACCTAAAGATGACACTTTGGAATATTTTACATTTTAATTAGTAGGTGCAATTGTTTGGTTCAATTAATTGGAAATTAGTCACAACCAATCCTCTTTTTAACAATCTGAAATGAAGAGATTGGTGCTTTACAACTTAACATTCTTGTTTGGAGGCCAGAAAGCACACATGCAGTAAATTGCATTGTCAATTACAAAAACAACAACTGTTGTGAAATTAGGAAACATTATGCACAGGTAAACAAAACTAATTAATGCATAAGTAACAGGGGAACACACAAAATAACACTCAACTAAACACTAAAGTGCCAGTCTTTGAAAGAAAATAAAGGATTTAGAAATGCAAATTTATTCAAAAGCATTTTTGAATGCTTTTGGTTTATGTTTTATTTAAACCGTTTTTGGAGTCTCACTACCACTCACACCTTACAAAATATACCTATCAGAATAGAAGTTGGCTTATTCAAATGTATGTCAAGATGGCAGAAGACTGTTAGTTAATTTCTATTCCTCAAAATATCAAGATTTAGAATCATTAAATAACAAATAGTAGTATTTCCTTTTTTAGGACTTATCTTTATTCTGTATTTAAATATCAGACAAAATACAATTTGTATGCCCATCAGAAAAATATTATCTCTACCTACCTCTTTCAATTGAAAATGTATAGGTTATTCTTTTTCTTTCATCACAAAAAAATACAAATGTTCCCTCCTCGTTTTTTATCCCCCTCTTCTAAAGTAAACCATTAGAGCAGCTTAAGATTCCCTGATAATGGTGTGTCTACAAAGTCAGCAAGTGTCAAGTTACAACAGCTGTGTAACTTTTAATGAGAAAATAATATTCTCATCAGACTTTCAAAACAAGAGTAATTTCCAGGATATCAATCTGATGCATTTAATATTATTTCATGCTATTTAAAGTTAATAGATTTAATGAAAGTGTTTTGAGAGATTCAAGAGTTCGGTAAACCTTAGATAACTTTCACAGCACTATTCTATTCTGGATGATTTTTAATATAATTTTCTATTTAGATAATTAATAAAGATGTTAAATACTATGGTATAATGATGCCCTTTTCCAATATAAGCTTCTCTGTAAGTGATCACGGGAAAACAATAAAAAGTCAATGCTACATTTTCTGTAGCATTTTGGCTAAATCTCAAAAAGATGTCAATTTTTGTCCCACCATAAAAAAACATGGGTTTGGGCTGGCCTGGTGGTTCAAACGGTTAGCGCTCCATGCTCCTAACTCTGAATGCTGCCAGTTCGATTCCCACATGGGCCAGTGGGGTCTCAACCACAAGGTTGCTTGAGTCCTGCAAGGGATGGTGGGCTGTGCCCCCTGCAACAGGCAACAGCGACTGGACCTGGAGCTGAGCTGCGCCCTCCACAACTAAGACTGAAAGGACAACAACTTGAAGCTGAATGGCACCCTCCACAGCTAAGATTGAAAGGACAACAACTTGACTTGGAAAAAAGTCCTGGAATTACACACTATTCCCCAATAAAGTCCTGTTCCCCTTCCCCAATAAAAACAAAAACAAAAGAAACATGGGTTTAACCTTTTTTATTGTACGATTAAGGATAACAGGGAAGTTAATCTAAAGAATGGAAAAAAGAGACAATTCAGGTGCATTAATAAATAGAACAATACTTAATATACACCATAAAACAACTTATATTTTCTTAGTGTTCTTATAATGTGATGTATAGTAATTTTCACCAACCCTTTAAAACTCCTTTGTGATTTTTAGATAGCTAGTTTTAGGACTAAAGAAACAGTTTCACAAAGATTAAGTGATTCTCTGAAGTCCAGAGGTCACTGACATGAATACGAAACCCTGGTCTCTTGCCTTTATTTCTGTTTTCTACCTATTGGGATATACTTATTTTCCACAGTACTTTTCCTAAGGAGTATTTTTCTCTCCCTCCTTATGAAAATCCCATAAAACATTGTTTTCGAGGAGTGAAACATATTTTTAACCTCAGACTATATTGGATTTCTGCAAAAGTGCTAGAAAAGTTGACTATTTCAAGTTGTAGATGTCAGCTTGCTCAAAATAACATTTAAAATATTAAAACCTAGAATGGATTTTAAATAAAAAAGCTGATATACAGAAGTTTTAATAAAATGGTTGAGATTCTATAATAAAACAGTGGTAAGGCTGGATAATTTCTAATATGTTATCAGTTCTTACGTCTGTGATCTGTTCATTTAGGTAGTAGGTCTAAGGAGACACACTTACCATAAAGATAAACAAATTCTAGTTATTTTCCTACTTCTCAAATTCACTCCAATCTCCCCATAAATCTTTCCATGTGTAGTAGTAGGCTGTAGTAGTTTCTTCTCAGGAATCAGTTCTACACACTATTTGCCTTTAAAAATATTTATTGTATCTTTAGCAATCAAGAGACATATAAGCACATAAACTGAAAACAAAACAAAAAAAAGCAATTCATCTAATACATTATATTATATCTAATGTTATGTAAAATGCTCATTTAAATGGTATTCCCGAGTAGAAAGGATTTCCATGGTATTCAACTTTATAAGTGGTTTGAAAGGTCCATTAAAACAATCCCGGAATATTTTTCTTCTCAGTTGTGTCTTACCCTATGCTGGGTGTGCTGTGGTTACTGCTGCTGGTTAGAGTGCCAAGGAGTCTCACTGGCCTGAGTGCCCCCTTTACACTTGTGCTTTTTTACTCAATACTATGCATTGCAGAAAACTTTATAGAGTCTTTGTATTTCTTTTTCTAAACTTTTTCATCCTTAGACAAACAAACTTAATGAAGTGAGGGCATGTTTGGATGTAGAAAAACAAGTTAGGAACAGTCCCAGTCGTAGAACTCTTTGCTTCGTGACCTTGGACATTCACTTAACTTCACTTCCACAGTCTAAAAGCCTCCCATATGATCACAAAACTTATTTGCAAAGCCTTAAAATATATTTACCTACAGACAAAGTAATCTAAAAAACATAGACTCATGTGGTAATCCATACCATTACTGCTCTAGAGAAATAATTAAAACTTAACTTTATCCTTATAGGTGAGTTAGAAGAACTGTGTCTTTTTGGTCAATTATTTTCACTCAAATTGAAAAGGTAAATACTGACTCAAATGATTACACGCTGGACAAAAGAATGGAAAAAAAAATAATGAAGTTTTCTCAAAATGGAGAAGATTAAGGAATCAAGGGTTAGGGCATTTCTTAGACTTATTTAGTATTTTTGTAAAGTATATGATAATGGGGAATATATCATGGGATCTCAAAGTTGGAAGATAAGCAGTTCTGGCAAATAATATGCCAAACTGATGGAGACAATTCAGGCAGCTATCCAAACAGCCATACACGATAAAAATCTAAGGAAAGTGGTGGCATTTTCAGTTCTAGTTAAAAAGAATTAAATATATTTTACTTCCCCACTGAAGGCAACTCCAAATCCTGCACAGAACACATGGAACAGCTATCTGAGGATGCTTGAAAGCAAATGATAGCAGGCGACTGGCGAACAAACCCAGAGTATGAAGTACCACTGAACCAGTGATGAGTTTCTTGGTTTTCTTCCTCTCCCGCGTTTTCGAGACTGGACTTAAAGACAGTCAAAACCCTCAAATTTTACACCAAGTAAAGATAGAGAGCACTAAGAAAAGCCCTGTCTTTCTGTTTCCAGGGGTATAAAATTAGGGCCCCACAGGTCAGAGAGAGTGGGGAAAATATCTTGTCCTATTTAGCCCCCAATCTCTCCTATCCTAGTACCCTGGCAATTCCATAGCAGTGCTCGGTGTCTACAACCACAGTGAGAAAAGCCCTTCTCTGACTAGTGAAACCATGGTCTTAAAAGCATGGGTGAATACCTGATTTTTGTTTCTCTCTCTATCCCCTTACTAGATGGTCCTGGAGTCAGATGCTGTATCAGGAAGTACATGGCAGAGCAGGGAAACTAAGGCCTTTGATTTATAGCAGAAGAACAATATGAGGACCCTGGGAGGAAAAAAACTTCAGAGAGCTCCTGGAGTAGATGGGGGCACAAGAAAGCTATTCTTTAAAGTTGTATATGATCTCTTCATTATATCCCTGAGCTATTTATGCATAGATTTGACCTTGAAAAGGATACTGACAATTGAGAGAACTGAGTTAGGGGGCAGCCCACCACCCAGGTTCCAGACAGTCCTATGGATCTTAAATTTAGGATAAAGCAGAAGAAAATTGCAAAGATTTTGAAAATTGAACTGGCATGGGAACCGCAACTCTCAGGAAGTAGACTAGAATTTGTGATCTGAGCTTAACAGGGTCAGTTACCTGCTAAAATAAAAACAACAACAACAACAATAACAACAACAAATCGACATTCTCCACAAGAATTGAATAACACTCAGCCTTAACATGATATCTAAAATATTCAGGACACAAACTAAAATTTCTCAACAAGTGGTGATCCAGGAAAATCTCAAAAAGCTCCTAAGGAGAAAGAAAGCCAGTGATGAAATCCCTGAAATAATACAAGTGCTGGAATTTTCAGATAAGAACTTTACAGAAGCTACTATAACCATATTCCAAGAAGTAATGGCAGACCTTTTTTAAATGAAAGGAAAGATAGAGACTATTGGCTGACAAATAGAGGCTGTTTTTAAAAAATGGAACCAATTGGGACTTTAACAAATGAAAAATACAATGACTAAAAAAAAATAATCGGATGGGTTAAAGAACAGAATGGAGATAAGAGGAAAAAGTCAGTGAACTTAAATATAGATGAAGATATTATTCAATATGAACAATAGAAAGAAGAAAAAGGAAAAAAGAACAAAAAACATAAAACCATGAACAGACTCAGAGATCGATGACATAATACACAAAGAATCACTGGAATTACAGAAGGAAAGGAGAAAGAGTGTGGATCTTAAATAAATATTTGAAGACATAATGGCTGGAAATTTCACAGTTTGGCAAAAGACAAACCAACAGATTCATGAAGCTCAGAGAAACTAAAACAGAACAAGCTCAAAGAAATCCATGCCCAGACTCATCAAAATCAAATGACTGGAAATTAAAGACAAATAAAAAAATCTTGAAAGCAGCCTGAGAAAAACGATGCATTACACACTGTGGGGCAATGATTCAACTGACTATGGATTTCTCACCAGAAACCATATTATGTAAAAGACACTATGTGAGGTATGAAGTGGAATTAAGGATGGATTTTAAAATGCTTACAATTATGTCAGAAGAGCCGGATGCATACATGTATAGCCAAAATACAGGACCATGCATTGGGATGCCATTAAGAAGATATCAACAGACAGTCACAGGAGTACAAAGGATCAGGCAAATATTTCAGACAGATGGGGAGTTAAAAAGGCTTCATGAGGAAATTGCTGCTAAGCTTGGCATTGAAGGAGGGATTTTATTTTATTTTTAGTGTACATGTATTTATATCCCATTGCCTTTCAGAAAGATTTTGATGTAACTTATAAAAATACATATATCCCAACAGGATATGATCATTAATTCAGGCAATCGAAGTAACAGGAAAAAAAATAACAAACTACAGCTAAGACTAGATGAAAGAAATGAAAGCCATGGGTCCTAGAGAATTGCTGGAAGAAACTACAGATTTTCTGGTAGCCTGCTTGGAGGCCAGAAGATGAATCTATTTCTAAACAACAACATAGGGAATGGGAATTTTAGGCACAAAGTTAAGCAGCATGAGTAGTGGTCATGCTGGAAAGTGGTCACTATATACCATGGCAGGCTGATGTGAGCTTTGGGAGGATAATTTCATGTCATGACAAGGATTCTTGGCTTTATTCTGTGCGAAATGAGGAGACATGGAATTTTGAGATCAGGAAGCGCTGATTACAGTTCCGCTGTTCAGTAGTGATTCTGGCAGTAATGCTATGGGTGGCTGTGGGTATAGTCGCATTCAAACAATAATGTATTAAAGGGAAAAAGATGTAAATAAGCTGAAAAAGTATTGAATTCTGTTATAAATAATAGAGTTGTGATTGACTGGTAATATTAGAGCTA
The DNA here is from genome assembly GCF_964194185.1 of Rhinolophus hipposideros. Lineage (NCBI taxonomy): Eukaryota > Metazoa > Chordata > Mammalia > Chiroptera > Rhinolophidae > Rhinolophus > Rhinolophus hipposideros. The sequence continues at coordinate 24,309,024 of NC_138064.1, read as the reverse complement.
CATGAAGGCCCTGAGAAGTGACTGAGTGAAGCAGCATAGCATCATAGGTAAGAGGAAAGGCATAAGAGCCGGTGGCCTAGTCTATCTCTGACTGAGTGGCCCTGGGGAAGTTGCTTGACTTACCTGGTTTCAAATTTTATCTATTTATCTTTTTAAATTTATGATGTGGAGACCATAATAACTTTACTGATCTCTTAGGGGTATTGTGAGGATTAAATAAATAATGAATATGACTAAACAGAACAGAAACTAGTACATGGTAAACATGCAATAAATATTAGGCATCATTACCATGTCTTCATTACATATATATATATATATATAAATTTTCTTACTTAATGACCTGAGATTAATTTGTTCTCAGCAAATTATTCAAGATTAACACTTTAAAATCATGATTATTTTCAAAACGTACAACAACAAATGCATAAATACAAATTTTAATTGTCTTGGAAATATTCTCTTTGGGAAAACAAGTGTCAAAATGAAGATTAACTCCAGATAGTGGCACTAGGACAATGGGGAAAAATATCCAGTTTTCCTAAGAGATGGTGCAAGCAGAAGCTAGGCAAGTAGCCAGTGTCTGAGTCAAATAGATGATAGTGCCAAGGAAAGAAACTGACATTGAAGTCAGAAAATAACATCTTATAGAATGGCCTACACCATGGAAATGGGTACAGCAGGAGACAGGTCCTCTTATGTTGAAATGATCAAGTATCTGCCCCAGGAATTCCAGGGACCAAGCCTAAGGCAACAAGACAAACAGACTTGGCAAGGATTGGATCCGTACCAGGTCAGGCCTGAGTTGCATGTAGAAGGTATGCAATACAGGAAGCTAAGATTGGGTAAGTAGTTTCAGGGTTCTGACAGGTATTATACCAAGGGAGGTATAATAAAAGTAAAACCCATGAAAATGCTTTCCAGAAGTTGCCTTGACTTCAGCTATAACTTCGATAAGTTTTGCTACTTTATCTGTAGTCATTTTACCACTTAGCTTATGATCTGTTCATGACTTCCTTCTCATTCTCTACCACATAAAAAACAGTTTCAGGAATTCTTTCTGGCTTAATTGTAGATAAAACACCCAGAGTGATATTGCATTATAACTTCTTTGGCATTACTTTTCATAAGACAATCATAAGTAATAACTAATATATGACTATTAGTACTTCAAAGTATTAACAGAATGCAGCCTATGTAATGTGCAAAAGAAATACATAGTTGGTAAGGCGGAGGAAAGTGGCCTAAATAAGTTTAATCCTACCATATCAGAAAACATAAAATTAAATATTTTAAGGTTGAGAAAGAATTTCTTCTCTGATACATTCAAATTTCTTGCTTTGAGAATGTAATGAATAAAGATAACTCAAAATAACGTTTACCTGTATTTATATATAAAAAATAGGTGAACGAATTGCTAGCCAACCTACATTTTGTTTGGAAAAAGAATTAGTAGAAAACATTTCTTCAAGTTGTTACACTACCTCAAAAACATTTAGGAAACTCACAAATTTAACATGTTTTTCATATTGTAAGCCTAATGAGGTGTGAGGCGCAGTGCTATGCTCTGGGGATGCAAAGATAACCAAAATCATGGTGTCAGACCTCAATGACTTTATGCCTACCAAGAAGCTAGCCAGATTAAGTTGATACTTTCTTTTCTTGAAATTTATTTTTATTAAGTATAGTTGACATACAATATGATATTAGTTGCAGTTGTACAACATAGTATTTGACGTTTATATGTCTTATGATGTAATCACCATGATAAGTGTAGTGACTATCTGTCACCATACAAAATTATTATATTATTGACTATATTCCCTGTACTGTAAACTATATCTTGTGACTTGTTTATTTTATAATGGGAAGTTTGTACCTCTTATTCCCCTTTACATTTTTCACCCATCCACACACACCCCTCTCCTCTGGCAACCAGCAATTTGTTCTCTGCATCTATGAGTCTGTTTCTGTTTTGTTTTTCAGATTCCACATGTAAGTGAAATTGTATGGTATTTGTATTTCTCTGATTTATTTCACTTAGCATAATACTTTCTGGGTCCATCCATGTTGTCAAAAACACAAGATTTCATTATTATTTATTGATGAGCACTATTCCATTTTATGGCTGAATTATATATGTATACATTACATCTTCTTTATCCATGCATCTATCAGTGAACACCTGGGTTGCTTCTGTATATTGGCTATTATAAATAATGCTGGAATGAACATAGAGATGCATATATCCTTTTGAATTTGTGTTTTTGTTTTCTTCAGAGAAATACTCAAAAGTGGAACTGTACAGTGTATAGTAGTTCTAGTTTTAGATTTTTGAGGAATCTCCATCCTGTTTTCCATAGTGGCTGCACCAATTTACAATCCCACCAAGCGTGCAGAAGGATTCCCTCTCCTCCACATCCTTGCCAAAACTTGGTATTTGTTGACTTTATCATAATAACCATTCTGACAGGTGTGAAATGCTATCTCATTGTGGTTTTGATTTGTATTTTCCTTATGATTTGTGATGTTGAGCATATTTTCAGAGGACTGTGGCTATACGTATTTCTTCTTTGAAGAAATATCTACTCAGGTCCTCTGCGCCCTTTTTAAATCAGATTTTTTTTTGATATTCAGTTTTATGAATTCTTTATATATTTTGGATATTATACCCTTATTGGATATGTCATTTGAAAATATCTTCTCTCATTCAGTGGGTTGTCCTTTGTTTTGTTGAGGGTTTCCTTCACGGTGAAAAAAACTTTTTAGTTTCATGTAGTCCCATTTATTTATTTTTGTTTTTATTGCCCTTGCCTGAGGAGATATATCCAAAAAATATTCTTAAGATCAATGTCAAAGAGTTTACTGACTATGTTTTCTTCTAGGAGTATTATGGTTTTAGGTCTCACATTTAAGTCTTTAATATATTTTGAGTTTATTTTTGTATATGATGTAATGAAGTGGTCCAGTTTCATTTTTTTATGTATCTGTCCAGCTTTCTACACTATTTATTAAAGAAACTGTCATTTACCTATTGTATATTCTTGACTCCTTTGTCATAGATTAATTGACCATATATGTGTAAGTTTATTTCTGGACTCTATTTTGTTTCATTGATAGATGTGTCATTTTTGTGCCTATACTATACTGTTTTGATTACTCTTGTGTTATACTAGAGTTTGAAATCAGGGAGCATGATGCCTCCAACTTTGATCTTTCTCAAGATTGCTTTAGCTATTCAGGGTCTTTTGTAGTTCCATATAAATTTTAGGATTATTTGTTTTAGCTCTGTGAAACATGCCATTGTTATTCTGATAGGAATTTCATTGAATCTGTAGGTTGCTTTCTTTTCATTTTTATTTGCACCAAAATTATGTTTCCATCCCTTAACTTTCAGTCTGTGTGAGTCTTTTGATTTGAAGTGAGTCTCTTGCAGGCAGTATATAGATGGGTCTTGCTTTTTTTATCCATTCAGCCACCCTATCCTTGTGATTGGAGCATTTGGTACTTTTACATTTAACATCATTATAGACAAGTATGTATTTATTGCCATTTTGTTAGTTGTTTTTGGTTGTTTTTCTAGTTCTCTCTTTCTTCTCTTGTTCTCTTTCCTTGTGGTTTGCTGTTTTACTTTAATGTTATGTTTGGGTTCATTTCTCTTTATTTCTTGTATATCTTTCCTAGGTTTTTGGTTTGTGGTTGCCATGAGGTTCACATATAATGATATATATGCATCTATATATACATCTATCTATCTATCTCTATATATGTGTATGTATATACACATATATACATACACATATATACACATATATAGAGATAGATAGATAGATAGACAGATAGATAGCTGTATATATATATATATATATATATATATATATATATATATATATATATATATATATATGTCTATTTTAAGTTGATAGGTGTTTAAGTGCAAATGCATTCTAAAAGTGTTACATTTTTACTGTCCTCCACGACTATGTCTTTGATGTCATATTTTAGAACTTTTTGTTTTATGTATATAGTCGATTTTGCTACTTTTGTCTTTTAACTTTCATACTAGCTTTTCAAGTGGAGGATTCACACTGCTTTTGCTATATATTTGCCTTTACCAGTGAGATTTTTTTTCCTTCCATGTGTTTTCTTACTTATGGTTATGGCTTTTTCTTTTAGCTTAAAGAAAACTCTTTAACATATCTTTTAAAGCTGGTTTAGTGGTGATGAACTCTAGTTTTTGCTTCTCTATGCAATTATCATTCCTTCAATTGTGAGTAACTTTACTGGGTAGAGTGTTGTAGGTTTTAAGTTCTTTCCTTTTGGTGCTTTAAATATATCCTGCCACTCCCATATAGCCTGCAAAGTTTTGGCTGAGAAATCTGCTGATATACTTAAGGGTTTCCCTTGTATGTGACTATGTATTTTTTCTTTTGATGCCTTCAAGATTCTCTTTGTTTTTAACTTTTGTCATTTTAATTACAATATGTCTTGTTGTGGATCTGTTTGTGTTCATCTTGTTTGGGAATCTCTGCTTCCTGGACCTGGATGTCTGTTTTCTTCCCCAGGTTAGGAAAGTTTTCAGCCATTATTTCTTCAAATAAGTTTTCTCCTCCTTTCTCTTTCTTCTTCTTCTAGGAGGTATATAATGCAAATGTTAGGATGCTTGGTGTTGTCCAGGGGTCCCTTAAACTATCGTTTAGCCCCCCCCCCCCTTTTGCTGCTCTGATTGGGTGATTTCCACTATTCTGTTTTTCAGGTCACTAATCTGTTCTTCTGTATTACCTAATCTGTTATTTATTCCCTCTAGTGTAATTTTCAGTTCAGTTATTGTATTCTTCATCTCTGATAAGATCTTTCTAATGTTTTCTAACTCTGTTAAAATTCTCACTGTATTCTCTATTCTTCTCCCAAGTTTGGTGAGCCTACTTATGACCATTACTTTGAATTCTTATGCAGGCAAATTATTTTTATAATACTTAGTTTCATTACGTTTTTTTTTCCTGTTTTTCTTTCATTTGGAACATATTTCTCTACCTCCTCATTTTGTTTGACACTCTGCCAATTAGGTGAAGCCGCTACCTCTCCCAATCTTGAAGGAATGGACTTGTGTTGGAGAAACTTCTGTATAGATGTGTGTGTTAGTGGCTTTGGTAAGCTGGCTAGAGATGAAGTGGGCCCATGTGACTCTGGACAGGACACCTTGACAGACTGGCTTGCCATGTCTGGAGTAGGTGCAGGGTGAGGTATCCAGGAGCTCACTGTGGCAGCTTTGCAGCCTGGCTAGAATGCCTGGATTGAGCTCCTACCTGTGTTACCTAGGTGGAGAAGGATTGTTAACAATGGTGCTACCTGGCACCTCTGATCCTTCAGAGTTCCAGCAGATCCTTGTGAGTTCCTGCAGTTCCCCACCTGTTTGGCAAGTGACTTTTGGTTGGTAGATTGATTTTTTGTGTATAGTCTAGATGACCTTTACATTGTTGTTTTATCACTGTGCCCCAGGACAGGTGAATGTATGACAGGCCCAATGATATCCCACCCTACAGCAGGTTGCCTTTTCAGAGTAATGTTCCCTTGGTTACCACATTTCCTATCCTTCTCTATGTGGTCCCTCTCTTGTTTGTTTTGCAGAAGTTGTTCAATCAGTGATTCTTCAGCAGGAATTGCTCTATCTGTAGGTATATAGTTTTTGTGTCTGTGGGAGAAGGTGAGTTCAGGGTCTTCCTCCACCACCATGTAGGACCCCAATAAGCTGTTAATTTCAATGTAATAGAATCACATAAAGCTATGAAGCACTGAGGCTGAACTTTTGGATTAGTTGAGGTCAGGGACGATATGGGGGAGTGGAGAAAATGGCAACATCCAGGAAGGGCTTTATGGAGAAGGGGCAGTATGAAATATGTCTCAAAAGATGAGTTGTGTTACTCAACTAAAGTAAAAGAAAAGTTTATTTGGACATGAGGGAAGTGTATGAAGAGATGGAAAATGAAGAAATGATATTGGTGAAACAGAAAGCCTGATTCAAATTATATGAGGTGTGATCAAAAAATACAGTGAATATTTAAATTAAAAAAATACACATTACAGTAAAAGACAAGTTGCCATTAATTCCTCAAAATACTTTTCCTCACTTTGTACACACTTATCACATCATTCTTGCCACTTTTTGAAGCAGTTCTGGAATTCCTCTTTTGTGAGTGTCTTTAGTTGCACTATTGTAGCTACTTTGATGTCCTAAATTGATTCAAAACATTTACCATTCATGGTTATTTTGACTTTGAGGAAGAACCAAAAGTCACATGGTGCCAGATCCAGTGAATAAGATGGATGAGGACACACCACAATATTTTTATTTGACAGAAATTGCAGTACCAGAAGTGATGTGTGACACAGAGCATTGTCATGATGGAGGATTAAGTAAAGACACTCATGAAAGAGGACTTCCAGAACTGCTTCAGAAAGTGGTAAGAATAATGGGATAAGTGTATTTAAAGTGAGCTGGAGTATTTTGAGGGGGATTAATGGCAATGCATCTTTTACTGTAATACATTTTTTTTTAATTTAAACATTCACTGTATTGTTTAATCACACCTCATATTTTATCAGATAGAAACAATTAAATCATTTTAAGTAGAAGAATGTTATGGTGAGATTAATGTTCTATAGTGATCATTATGATAGAAAAGTGAAAGATGAATTTAAATAGAAAATATGGTGATCGGGAAAGATTGCTGTTCTTATTGCTGAGAATGAGAGAGAAATAAAATGGCCAAATCTAAGACAGTGGTAGTAGGTATGGAAAGAAAGGAAAATATTTTAGAAATATGTCGTATCATTAGGCGGGCATGGCAATTGAATTTGAGGGTATGAAGAAGTATAGGATGACTCTCAGATCTCTAGCTTAGCAAACACTGGATGCATAATAGTAACTAACTCAATATTGTAAAGGGAGGAGCAGAAGTTTTGAAATATAACAAGAAGTCAGTATTTGGTGGCTAGGAAGGAGAAGGAGGGAAGCAGAAGATGAGTTCACATTGATTATATTGAATTTAAGGTTCAGTATGGTCACTCCTCACTTAACAAAACTTTACTGGGCACCAATCACTTGTAATAATTAGGTGTGGGAGGGCTGTGTGTGCAGATACAAAATATAATCTGACCTAGTCTATGATCTCCTATATCTTACTGTTTTCCCTCTCTGTCCTCCTGAAGTTGTTCTTTTTTCTCCCTCTGATAGAAACATATTGAAAATAGAGTCAGTATGTTTGACATCCTCAGGAGGAAGGATTGGGGAGAAAGAAGATAGAAAGGGGAAAGCAGGCTCTGGAGTCCAGCCTAAAGAAAGGCTCCTTGTGAACTATTTCAATATGAAGTTTTCTAGAATTGTCTTTTTAGTTTGATATGCTTATTAAGATGGCTAATAGTTAAATAATCCATTATCTGTTAACTCAGTAACTATTACAAAACTCTAAACACAAGAGTACTTAATAAATATCTGCTAACTACTTTAGTGTGAGGTAAATTAAAAGGTCATAAAACTAACTACAAATTATATATTCGAAGAGTTAATTTTAAGCTCTTTGGTTTTTGCTTTTCCTTATATTTGAACTCAGGATTGGTCAAATTTGTAAATAAACATTACCTTATTTTTTTACTATGGTAAAATATATGTATCAAAATTTACCATTTTAGTTATTTTTAAGTATGCAGTTCAACAGCACTGAGTACATTCATACTGTTGTGCAAACATCACTGCCATCTATTTCCAAAACTTATTATTACTTTGATTTTTTAAAAGTACTAATTGATGTAAGAATCAAGACCCACTTATCACCTGCCTTTCCATTTTATATATTCTACTTTAAGAATAGCAGAACTTCTGCTGTGCTCTAAAATTATATCTAGAGCAATTCCTGCATAAATTGAAGATCAGCTTATGGATATTTAAATTCGGCAAAGAATTTTAACATTCTACCAATTCTTATGTTCTGTAAGAAAAAACATTTTGTTATTCAATTGAAGCAAAGAGCATTTTTTAGTGAAACCATACCAATGCTATGAATACTAAACATTCTCTTCAGTTTAAGTGAAATTTAAAGTTCAGAACTCCACGTGGTTCTAGGAAAAGTAGAGTATGCCAAATGTGAAATAACAATAATAAGCCATAGTCTAGTACAGTTCTTGGCCCACTATAGACAGTAATGAATGTTTTAAATGAATAAGAGAGTTTACACGGAGAGCAAATTAAATGTGAGTTACATAAACTGTATTATTAATTTAACAATTGGTGAAATGAATGTCCAATTACTAATTAAAACAAAACACTAAATGCATAATATCATTAGAAGTCCCGTGTGAAATAAGCTAAAATTACTCTAAAGCATTAGATTTTAATAGATGTATACTTTTAAATGCTGGAGAAAGGCAGTAAGTGATTTACCAAAGGCCACACTCATCCCGTCACAAGTATGGCCAGGGGTCTTTTCAGGTTGAGATCTACAGTGGGGGATAGCCACGGAGAGTGCAAACAGTAGAGCTAAGACACCTACATTTCAGTTTCTACTATGCCACTTATTATCTGAGTGGAATTAGGCAAGTTATTTCATCTTTGCCTGCCTCAATTTTATCCATAAAATGAAGGTAATTACAGGATTTTTTGGTGAGAATTAAATGTCTCAATACAGGTCAAGTGTCTCAACAGTACATGGCACCGACTAAAAGCTTAATAAATGTTAGATATTATTATTACCATTAATCCTTCCTTATTTAGCACAGAAACTAAATTTACCTTCCCCCTGAGAAGACTGCAAAAGAATATAAAATACTGATGGAAGATGTTTGGTGTCATTGTCTTTATTTTCTTGTGACCCAGGCTAATGAAAAGTGATCTTTTATAAAAGACAAGAATAGTGCTACTATCACTGCCATCACAACCATCACAACCACCATCACCACCGGCACTGCAACTACCACAGTTCCCATCACTGATAGCACCTCCACTAGTTCATCATGACCCCCATTATTGCCATCACCACCGCCATCACCACCATCACAACCATCATCACCATAAACACAAATTCACCACTATTTTCACCATCAGGATCATGACCACTGTGGTCCCCAGCACCATAACCTTAAATACTATCATCACCACCACCACTCACAACAACAACAACACCTTTAACTTCCATTAAGAGTATAAATGTGGACCTCGAGGTGTCGTTGGGAGAGTGAACAATAATAGACAAGATGCAATTGTATACATGCTGGTAAAGAGAGGAACAGGAAAAATTGTAAAGGGTATTTTGAAGCACATACAGAGATAACAAAAAGCATTAAGAAGTAGCCAGTCCAAAGTAATTTTCAGACCAGTTTGTTTTACATTATTGTTATAGAATTCATGGATTTTACAAACTTGGGATTTGAGTAGCTAAAAGGACTATACCAGGAATAAACAAAAAGTCATACGTATATGCTATACACAAAGACTGAGCCAACAGCTTCGAAGTAAAATCACTGGAAAGGCATAATTAAAACTTTCCTCGTATATACTAAGCTGTGCTGTTTGGAAGATGTAGCTAAAGTTGTTTAAACTAGTGATTAAGAGAATGGGCTTTAATCAAAGAGTCGTAGGTTTGAGTTCCATATCTACTACATATATGACCTTGAGTAAATTATTTCACCTTCCAAAGCCTCAGTTTCCTCCATCTGAAAATTGGTGATAACCATTATTTAGAGTTTGTGTAAATATTTAATAAATTCTAATATCATGCAGCATGTCAATTATACCTCAATGAAAAAACTACATGTTACACCAGCACTTAGCACAATGATGATACTTTAAGATTAAGACCTCCCCTGTCACTCCCTAACCAGTTTCCCGCCCAATCTTAACTACACAGTAAATGGCACCATCAGTCACAAGTAAGAGCTAACATTGATTGTCTCTTTCTCTCATTCCCCACCCACCATCCCAAGGGAACTCATTAGCAAATTCTTTTTGTTCCAGCTCCAGCATATAGCTCAGATCCATCCATTTCCCTGCCACTATCCTTCCTAAGCCCAACCTACTCTGATAGATCCTGTCTCCCAGCTACCTGCTAGTCAGTATAATCCATTTTCCATATAGCAGCCAACGTGAACTTTAAATGTATAAATCAGATGATGCCTAAAGCCTTCAATAGCTTCCTATTATACTTAGAATCAGATGCTAAGTCTCTACCATCATTATACATACATGATCTGACCCCGTTTTTTCTATTTTATCTCTTACCACTTTCCCCCTACCTACCTTTAGAAACTTCGGTCACACCATCCTCCTTACTGTTTCTTGAACACACTGAGTTTTTGACTCTTCTTTCAAAGAGGCCTCCCAGATCCACTTATCTACAGTAATACCCTCCATATCCCACCGACTTCCTCTTCATTGTTTTGTCTTATTTTTTTATGATTCTTGTAACCTGTAGTTATATTTACTATTTATATATTTATTTAAACTCCTATTATCAAAATGTAAGTTGCTTGAAGACAGTTATGTTATTGACCATGGTGTATTCACTGTTCTGCTATTTCAGTGTTCCATTATTGATCGTGAGCTATATTAAGAATTATATTTCTATTCTTAGTGCCAAGAGCAGTGTCTAGCATGTTTTTGAAGTGTAATAAAATATTCACTATACAAATGGAAAAATAAATTTGAGGGGTATAAATGTCTGACTGAAATAATATCTCATTATGGAGAAAATAATTATAAGAGGAGTTTTTCTATAGAGAAGGAAGCCCTCAAATCCCCAAATGGAGGCAAAAGATGGGTAATAAATTCAGGGAGACTTGTATGTGAAGGTACCATAAATAATTTTCTCATAAGGTGTTCTGAAATAAGTACAAGAAAGGTTAAGAGAAACTATCAATTTTGTTCAGTTCCAGAGTTTATAATCACTCTATAGTATTTAAAGGTTACACTTAGTCTAAAACAACATTCCAAAGCCAAATCATTGCCAAGGGCATATAATGCCGAACTCTTGAATGCAATGGCTCTGCCACATAGATAACAAACAAACAAACATAATGATAGGTCCAAAGCTTAGATATGATGATTCTTTAGTGATGTGAGTATGTGATTAATTAGTTATAGGAGCATATGATAGCTGGGAAGCAAAAATGAAACTGGCATAGCATTTCAGGTCCCCTGTACTCACTGTGCATGGGGTCTGCATCCATGGTTCCCCATCAATCTGCATTGGCAGAGACTTGTTCGTCCTGGAAGAAAATATTTCATTTTAAATATAAGATAATAGACGATATGTAAGGTATCAGATGCTAGGAACAGGAAATGCAAATATGGTAATATCTGGGCTCTAAAGTTATCTTTTCTGAAAAGGACTTCAACTCTTAATTATTAATGAATAAATACCCTAAAAAGTACCTCGGTCACAGGAATGTTAAGAGCTTTCTGGTAAATGTGATAATATAAACAAAAATTCCGATGCCAAATGAAAAATGTAGGGTTCATGTTTAATAATAAAAATCAATTTTCTTACAGCCAAAAGAGGCTCCTTGCTTTCATGGAAACCCATGTTGCAAATCACAAACCTGGAAAAAAAGGTGTTTGGTGTCTCAGACTTTCCAGTATGAATATTTTTATATAAATAAAAAGCAATTATATCTGTGCTATAATCCATGTTTGCACCTTAGGGTCAAATACACCTTTTTTTTTTAAAAGGTCCAATTATGGGAAAATGTTTCTTGACAAGGTTCAAATTTAATACATATAAACACTTAATTCACAGTAATTAATTATTTAATTTTATAGAAACACTGATGCACTTTAGTCCATGAAAGAATTTAATAATGCTTCAGCAGTGTTTTCATTGGGTAATTTGCCCAGCAGATACTCTGAGGTTTCAGTAAACTAAATTGAGTGTGAACCAGATGAGAGGGGATAAAATCTGTATGTTACAATTGTACCATTTATCTTAGTAAGAGAGAGTCTAGTTTTTTTTGGTTTTGAAAAGGAGATGTATTTTATTAATGAGGTCAGAGAAACTAATACTAAAAGTCAACAAAGTCAGAAAAACAACAACAACAAAAACAGATCAAAACAAAATAAACAACTACAGGACAGAATTTCTCATGAACATAGACATAAACATCTATAACAGAATATAACAAATCAAATTCACTAATGTATTCTTTAAATGCAGCACCACAGCCAAGTGGGGCTTATCCCAGAAATGCAAGGCTGGTTTGACATTCAAAATAATCGAACAACCATGTTGATAGTTCAAAGAACTAAAACCACATGATCCTATCAATAGATAGTGAAAAAATATTTGGTAAAATCCAACAAAAGTCCAGGCTCACTAGAAACTGAAGGGAACTTCCTCAACCTGATAATGGGACCTGTACAAAATCCTTCAGTGACCATAGTATTTAGTGGCAGAAAACTGAATGTAGGTGGAAAACATGGAGGAAGTAGTGGGAGACATAGACATGAGCCTTTTCTGGGGAATGCCCTAGGTCTTGAAAGGCACTTGTCTTCCAGCAGAAAGTCATCCTCCCTGTGGCCATCCAAGGGCACATGAGCGACACCATAGAGCCTGTCCTTCTTTGCATGAGACACAGCCTAGAACTACTTATACAGCAAAAGCAATAGTTCACCCAAATGAGTGTCTCGCCCTTAGGGAAAGCCCTATGTGCATCCAGCTGGCCCAGCAGAGGATCTTAAAAACCCTCAGCACAGCAGAACCCTCACATTCTGTCTTCCCCTGAAACTCCTTGCTGGTTAAATGTACACCACACATTAACCATTAGCTCCCACAGCCCTGCCGTCTCATAGTGTGTGAGACATCAAGGTGATAGACGTGGGTTAGAAAAGCAGTGGAGCGGGAGTTTGAACCACCCAGTTCTATCTGAGAGCATCGCATGTTGGTAGGATGAATGTGGACAAATCACATGACCTTTCTTAGGCACAGTATCTGTCTCTGTCTAAAACTAAAATAACTGTTAATCCACAAAATGGTTGTGAGACTCACATGAAATGTCACATGGGCTATAGAATGCCTAATATAATTACTACTATGAACTATTTGCATCTCTTGGGATAGTATCCCCCCAAAGCTCACCAAGAGCTGGGGACATCAATGTATATCTATCCCCTATCCTTGCACCTAGGTCCTCAAAGGACTAAACCTTCCTGGGAAAACCAAGTAGAAATAAATGTGCCCTGACTAAATGCTGAGGGAGGATCTTTGTGGACCGAATGTCTCGGAGACGGTGTTTTCTTGGTTTGTTGGCTGGGTACCGTGGGGGCTCAGGTGAGAAAGTGAGACCCACCTCCCTGGGTCCAAGCAGGATCAGGTTTGCCAGGGCCTATGCCCAGCTCTCTGATGGTGGCTGGAGGGCAGGCAGTAATGTTGTGGTCTCCGGCTTGAGCTTATGTGCAGTTGGAGAAAATCTAATTCTAATAAACCTGATAGGTAGTAGCTAACCAAAACTTTGTAAAATCTGCATTACTTTGAAACATATCAGTATTAATCATTGATAATTTGATGCACAGATAAGATAAATGTTATCACAGTCCTGCATACTTTTAATTAGTTTGTAGTGATGTCATGTCAACTCCCTTTGTCAATCATAGAGAAAGAGTTACCTGATGACCACAGAGGAGCATTGAGCTAGTCGCCTCCCAGCACTTTTCAGTCCTGTATATATTTGCCCCATCTCCATGGCTCCTTCTAAGCCAACCACCTCCAGCAGCTGATCACTCAGATCTGAAAAGAAAAAAAGAAAGAAAGAAAGAACGAACGAACGAACGAACGAACGAAAGAAAGAAAGAAAGAAAGAAAGAAAGAAAGAAAGAAAGAAAGAAGTGTAAGTTATAGTACATATGCATATGTGTACAATTTAATGTCTTTAGATATTATGGAGGTGAAAAATAAAGGCTACTTCATAAAAGCTTTTCTTTCTTGGATGCTGAAAGTAATGAAAAGATGGCCTACTTATGAAACTCTCAGTTTAACTAAACCTTGAGGTGCTGTGGGAAAAGATTTGCTGTCAGCTTATTCTAAAACAAAAGATTCTGAGCCAAATAATGCCAAAAAATATACCAGTAGTTTTTAACTTCAACAAACTTAATGTTATTCCACATGTATATATGGAACATTTATATATCCCACATCAGACATTTGGCAGCAAATAGACATTTCAGCACTATAAATAAAGTATGAGGATATGCTGTCAAACATGATTTTGTTACATTGCTTAAATAAAAGACTTAAGAGATAATGACTTAGTTTCTCATTTTAGAGATATGAAGACAGAGTCTCTAAATCACTGAGTGGCTTGTCCAAAGTAATTTCACCCAAAAATTCAAGAAGCAACATCAATTTCTTGAAATGTTTTTCTGATGATAAGGAATCTGCTATCAAAATACTATTTGGAATAGACTAGATAATTATCACAGTACAATCGTTATTTATTTTTTTAACAAAGGACAGTAGAAAGAGGCTCATAGTAATAGGCATTGCGTGTTGAGTATTTACTAAGTGCCTGTCAGTGGACTAATCACTTCCTTCATATCATCTCATCTGCTCCCTTTAAAAACCATATTAAGACAAATATGATGATTCCCCAGTTGTAGACAGAAAAGCTGAAAATTAAAGAAGTTAATGAATCTATTTATATTTACATACTTAGGAAGTGACAGTGACAAAACTTAAATACAACCACTCTGACGTATAACCACAAACTATGCTATATTTGATACATCAGCCATATCAAAAAGAGAGACTTTGAAAAATGATAGTAACAGTTCTTACAGAGAAGGAGTGGTTGCACTGTGTGAGCTTCAGGTCCCTTCCCAACCTGAAGGTTTTCACTCAGCCAGAAAGCAAAGGTTGACTCGCATCAGTCAAATCCCATACAACCTAGCCCTGACACATAGCCCATCCACTGACCTACTGAGCTCAGAGTGCCTGGACCCTTAACTGGAAGGCAAAACTCTCAGTGCACACTTATGGTCCTTTCTATTTTAACGTTCTCATGAATTTTCAAATGTAAATAAGTAGTTTAATATTGTTTTAGTAGCAGAAAAACCTGGAGGTTGTGGCATAGAGTGGGAGGGTATGATGATTAAACAAGGTAATCACGTAATTGCTGGTCATAGCTGAGGTTCTACTTGAAGAAAAACAGGCAAATATGTTTTGTATGGTTTCCATTTTGTACAGAATTCCTTCATTCTCAGCTAATAAATCCTTTGTTGTATGGAGTTCAGGGATGTAGATGATACATTTTCAGTGTAGTTCAAGTGTGTGGCAAATAGCACTTTGAAATCCCAAAGTGTGACCAAGCCACTGTATTTTTTTAAGTGAACTGATAAAATATATATATATGTTTTTTTTTTTTTTTAAACTTTAAGCTATGGTGGCAGCATAAAATTTTTCCAAGTAAACACAATCTTCTAGCTACAAAATCAAATGTTAACAAGTCATAACAAGTTAGATCACTCACCTTGCAGTTCTAAACCCTATTTAGACTTATTTCTCATGAAACTTATTCCATGTCTAGTTTAAATTTATGTTGCCAAGAACAGATGGACAAGGAATGGAAACATATTCTTTCAGCTGTAGCCGACACTAAAATTTGCTTGGCTCTATACCTGGGTGTTAATATACGCATTTCTTAGATATATGTCAACCAGAAAACTACACTGTGGCAAGCACTAAAATCCCAGATGTGTGTCTTGTGATATTTATAAAACAACAACAGGTTGAAGTTCATATTTAGTATTATATATTGTGCACTGATTTTAAATAGGTGAAATTTTATACCAATTTTTGTAATGATACAGTTGATATGAACTGTTCTATAAGAAATTAAACACTTTCTCACCACAGAGTTAATCTATGAGCCCTAACTTTTTCATGAATCACAGGGATTTTCTATACCTACACCATATTGCTAGTGTCTACCATCCTCCATCTATTTTTTTTCCCTGTCTTTTTATTTGTCTTTGTTTTTCTCCTGGCAAAAATGCCCTGCAACTCTATTCTACCATTAATACTGATGGTATCTTCGCTACCATCAGTAGCGAAGATATTTCTTATGCATTTAGAATACCCAGGCTTTCAAACTTTCATGTTCTTGCTAATCCAAAGAACTATACAGAAAGAGTAGAATATTTACTAACTCTGTAAAGGTAAATAAATACCATATTCCTTCTAATTATGTGTTCAGAAAGAAAAGAAAAAAATAACTCTAAATTTGTGCTGTATTTTTTTGCTCCATAAAACTCGCACATTTTTGATATAACAGTCTGCAATATCTGTTTACAACTAATGCTTGTTTCATATTGTCTTTGAGATCAAGGTCCTGATTGATTTTAGACAAAGCTAGTTTCTATCTATAAAACTTTGAACTCTGTTTCTATATGTGGCATCACCTAAAAATATCAAAGCCTTTCTCAAACTTCACATTCTAGCTAAAATTTATTTTAAGGGCAGGCCCCCTTGGGAAGTCATAACCAACCAGATGAACCTACTTAATTGGTTTGCTACCTGGCTATTGATCTCATACTTAAGAGTAGGAGTAGCAAACTACAATCTATAGACTTAATCTGGGCCACTGCTTGTTTTTGTATGGCTTGTGAGGTAAAAATGGTGTTCACATGTTTACAAAATGGAAAAATAAATAAAAAAGAATAATATATTGTGACATTTTAAAGATTATATGAAATTCAAATTTCAGTGTTCATCCATTTAGGTTTTGTCTATGTCTCCTTTCATATTACAATAGCAGAGTAGTGGAAACAGAGACCACATGGTCCACCCACAAAGCCTAAAATATTGACTATCTGACCTTTAGAGAAAAAGTGCCAATCTCTCCTTCAGAGAAATATTAACTCTTTCAGGTCACTGTGGTTTTCACTTTAGCGCTGCCACTATAACTGTTAAATGGCGTCACGGTGGCCTGGAAGACATAAAGTCCAAGCACTCATTCCTGAGCATCTATATCTCTGTGTAGAACAGCTGTTCTCAACGATGGAGTCTCTCACCACACTGGTATACTGTCAGTTGTCTCACAATCAATTTGTTATTAATCACAAAATACCCAAGTTTCCAAATAACTTGATTACAAAAGAAACTAGAGCAGTTTAATGTTCAACGTTATACTAGGTCATTGCATCCCGTTTGCCTTTCTTGAGCGTGAGGAAGAGAAGTGGAGTCATAGACAGGAAGGCACAAGTTGCATCCGGACCTGGAGATTCATGTGAGAGTCAGCTCCATCTGTGAAAGTCACCTGCCAATTATTGAGAAATCCCGACATCCTGATATTTGGAAGTGTTTGCCTATCCCGAAGAAGATGTTGCTTTTATTCAGGGGGAAAACTACATTTCTGAAAGAGATAATATGTCTTTCCAAATGGATCCATGAGGGTAACAAGGCAAGAGAATCCACCAAATTTAATATTTTCATATTTAAAATAAAAAGTCTAGAAGAGGTGCTTCAGAAGGAAGAAACAATGAATTAACCCAAATCGGGTCATATTTGAGCAAGATTCTCAACACAAGGTCAGTGATGCTGAATGCAGCAAAATACAGCCTTATTTTCACTAACATGTAATTGAAGTTAAGCACTTTTTAAAAGTATAAATTGAGGTGAGAAACCATAGTTGTGTAAAAATACCTGTGATTTGTCAGTGACAAATATCACATATTTGACATTATATTGTTGCAGTGTTTCATAATGCTATTTGTACTAATTATTACTTTTAAATCTTAATACTTATTGATCCTGTTAGATTTTCAAGTGAATTTATTAATAAAGAAGGACATATATTGCTAAATTAAAATTTTAACAGTATTTCAATATAATTTGTTTCCATTGTTAGCCTCTCAATATTTTTTTATGAATTTTGAAACGTTGCCCTGAGAGGAATCTGAAGATTTCACCGGACTTGCAAAAATGACTATAGTACAAAAATGGTAAGAAACCCTACTTTAGAGTTTAATTAGCCTTTGACTGTGTAAATCATTTCCTGAAATTTGTTAGTGCTGCGTTACTCTGTTACACAGGTAACCAGGGGCTATGAATGTAAAATCTGAAAATTAGGGGTAAAGTACAGATTCGTGAACACAGGAGCAGCACAGCTAATAAGTGGGTAATATTTATTCATAGCTTAGTTTCATCATTTTTGACAGTTATGCCCTGTTAATATATCTCATTATGTAATTGTTTCAGACTGCCATATGTGAGGGAACAGAAGAGGATGCATTACAAACACAGACTGAATGTGGGTTGCAGCATTTCAGTGTTTCATAGAATATAGTGTATACTGAAGTGAGAGGAAGGGGGCACCGCAGGGTACACTCCTTTTGCATGGTGTCCAGAAACATGTTGTGACATTGTGGGCGGCCGTGTCCTGGGGTACACTCATCGACTCAGCATAGACATTTTGTAAACAGATCACCATAAATTGTTAATTATATCACCGTCAGGTAAATCCTTATTTGGCCAGGGTGAGACCAGACTTGCTATGGAGTAGAGTTGTACCTTTTGAGTGTGGGTATATTTTATGTCTACCAGTGATGGCTCATTTATCTAGCGACGATTGGAACCATACCTGAGGATCCAGAATAAACTTTTAAAAAGCCAAGGTATGTATAAAATTCATCCACCAAAGTAAGTGCTTTGAGGATCCTTCCTTAACATGTCCATCTATTACCCCTTGATTCTTAACTTAGACGACTTCTCACAAGAATAAATAGTTGTTTTCCCGGACCTCCACAAATTAAAAAAAATGCAAATTACAAAAGGGGGTGAATGGAGAGAGCTGAAGCAAAAATTATTAATATGGACTCTGTGTTTCACAGCACAAGTATACAAACATTAAAGCAGACTTTTAGCATCTCAGGGAACATAGTACCTAATTATAAGTCTATAAAGAAAATGGGAAGGATATAAATATACGTAAAATATACATATAAATACACACACACACACACACACACACACACTGTATACCTTCTATGGGCAGCTCTCTGTTCAGGGACTTACAGGTATTTTTCCATGTAAGACTCATAAAAATCATTTGAGGCTTGTATTATCTCCTCATTTTATTGATGAAAACCTACGTTACTTGCCTAAGTTTTCTTATATAGTTGAAAAAAAATCTGGTTTTCCAAGTAGGTATGCTTGACTCCAAATTCCATACAACGGTATATATGGGCAACAGTAAGACCAAATCAATTGCATGTTATTAGTAATGGAAGAGGACAAAACAATCTACAAAGAAATATAGGTATATAAGACCTTGAAATGGTACCACTACTGATCATACCACTAAATACTTTCAGATGTTATCGCCAAATGAAAATACAGTATAAGACTTTCATTTACAATAACTACTGAGGTCACAAGTGAGTTAGACTCTGACAAATCTCTATAGGAAGGCTAAGAAATGCAAAATACTTTTTGGAATGGTTTCCATCCAAAATGGTTAAAATGAAAAACTAAAAAGGTTAGAGTCTCGTATGTAAATAGATTAACTAGAGTTATGTGGAAAATCTAGCAGTGTGAATTATCCCATTTCCTGTTGAAATTTAAAAAAAGGGGAGGGGGTTAAGGTATATATACAGAAACTATATATATATATATATATATATATATATGTGTATGTATATAATGTAATCACAAGCCTGCCTTTAAAAATGACTTTTAAAGAATGGATTTGATCATCTCCTTTAAAGCCATCTGTTTTTTGAAAACAAGCAGCTAAAGCTGACTAGAACTGTATTTTCATTCTAAAATTCTGAAGTTCACTAAAAGAATTCAAAAAAAAAAGTAAAGACCAGAAATCACAGTGTGACATACTGTCAGCACTCTCCCTTATTGTGACCAAAGTGGTTCAAGGCCTTCAAATCACTTTGTTATTTGAAGGTGTATTTGAAAAGTGATCTTTATCCCAGGACATACAAGAAATCATGAGCGTTTCATCCACAAGGCCCGTTGAGAACCAGCATAAGGAATTCCCACAGCAATCTATTCCTGAAACTGACAATGTGCATTAAGTAGATGAAAGTAGAGAGCATACAAGCCCAAGCTAGCAGTGAATCTCAACATTGCTGCTTTTGGATTCTTAAGTTAGTTTGTTCTCATATAAAGCTTTGTGGAGGGACTAAAGTCTGTGGCTCCTTTTCTGTGTGAATGAGCCATTAAATTGTGTAGGAACATTTTCACAGCACCATGCCTCTCCTGCCCTCTTCCATAAAGCAAGTTACTTCACTTGTCTCCTCACATCAACTCCATCACTAAACAAAGCAAGTGCTCATGAATGATGGCTGATATCAGCAAATTTGGAATAGCTTCTAGAGGGGTGTCCTGCACCCTAACACTGATGCTTGCGAAAGGGGTGAAGTTACCAAAGAGATCACCCACCCTTATTCTTTGAAGAATTAAAAAGTTCTGACAAGTTTAAAAAAAAAAAAAAAAGAAATGAAAATCCAGTTTATTAGCAGGCAGTGTCGTATTACTTTACGTATGACTGTATAGGTTTTTTATTCAATTTCCAGAAGCACTGTGAAAATCAATTATATACTTGAAATATAATATGGAATATAAAGGCATGTTTTATTTTAGTTTCAATGAAATATGAAAAACACTTGTGAAAAACAATAAAATTAAAAAAACAACAAAACAAAAACCATGGTTAATGCATTTAAACTCATTTATAAAGTTAATGCTGAAAATTAAAATAAGGACAACATAATGATGAAGAACAGTGATTTACACTAAAAATTTCCCTGTATAACTGATCTAGTTTTTATACCCAGTTTATCCTGGTAACACAAATATTGTACTTCTACCAAGACACTAGAAGATTGTTACCCTGGGGTTATTGTGCTTTCACAGACCATTTGCATAAAAACCCTCCTGGTCAGAAGTCAATCTTACTCTCCTGGCAGCATGTCTTCAGAAAAGAGGTTACATGCCCAAACAGAATTAAATCCTGTAACAGTCATTTAGAACTTTTTTGATATTGGTAAAATATAGGATTATATCCTGAAATCTGGCTTCCTGCCAGAGAACCCTTGAAAACCTGCTGAGTTCAAGGCATACAACAGGAATGCCAATGTTTCTGGTTAGAACCATGTGTGCATTTAAGTAGTTTTGCTGTAATGTTTGACCGAGGATCCCCATGTCAATGGAGACCAGGATATGAGAACAGAACTGAGACAGGATCTGTCATTGTCTCAAGCACTAAAAAACACACTGAACATCATCATCGCCTCACCCTTTAAAAATGAGTGGTTCTTGAATCATCAATGACTTTAGGAAAAAAAATTACTCAAGGCAAAGAAGACTCTGCTTCATTTGTTTTTTTCTTCTTCTTCCGCTTATTATACATTGTAGACAGATGGCCTATCATACCTGATAGGCTACCTGTTAACAAGTTAGTACAGCTTACAATATACCTGAATTCTTCTATTTTGTATATATCCTCCCTTTTTTCTTTTTTCTGCAGTAACATAATTTTATGACTTTATGGCTACAGAAAAGGATTATGTTACATTTTGGATTACTAAATTGAATTAATGTTGACATAAGTGGTTTTATTTGGATGGGATTTTAAATTAATCCCATTTGTACATATAAGAAATACAATATCCTTTGTCATGTCAATTACAAAGTTAGCAGAGAAATCCATTCAACACATGCAATCACTTAGAAGAGAGAACTTGCAACCTACTAAGTATAGGAGATTTTCAGGGTCTCTTCACTTCAGGACACTTATTAATCATGCAGTGACAAGTTTCCAAAGAGCTTGAATTTAAAAAAAAATAAAGAATAAGCCCTTGTATATAGACATATTGAGGGATTCAGATAAATACAAAAGATCTCTGTGAAAAAGTTTTCCTTTACATTTTAAAAAGCATGCCATTTAATCTCTATAAAAGAACTGCACTGATATCATTCCAGCTTTTAGAAAATGCAGAAACATTCATAACTAACAGTAATGTGAAATGTAGAAATGGAACATTCAAAGTTCCATCATCTCTAACAACATTTGAGAACATAAGAGAAGTTCAAATGCAAACTTTCAGGTTTCCAGCACTGTGAAACTAAGGACTTTATCGCCCCTTTCAAGAAGTTGCTTTGGGGGTGGGGGAAGACAAAACCTCTTTTATAGTATAAATTTTACTAATATAACTGATTCTTCTCCTACTTCCACTGAGAAGAGATAAACTATTTTTAAAAATAGTTTAAAATACTTTCGCATCGATACTCCTGGTACGAAGAAAAATTATTCTATTTAGTCGTATTCTTTTAAAACTTATTTGTTTAAAAGGGCTTCACTGTATTGGTCTTTTAGCCCTTCATACAATAGAACAAAAGCAGTTCTTTGAAAGAAGTCTAAACTTGGACAAACCGTAAAAAAAAAAGCAAAGTTCCTCTCTGTTTTTATCAAATTTGATTGCTGCAGCTGTTCCCAGTTTCTGTATTTTAAAAATAGCCTTATTCAGTGACTTGTTGGCTAAAGGCCAGAGTGCCATTAGAACATGCTGTACGGAAAACCTCTATTCAGTTACAGATACAGAAATATATTTAAGATCAGTGGGGGTCATCTGCAGCAAACACTTGTAAAGGAAAATAGAATTTTAATGTGTTTGGACTGATCGCCACTGTTACCAGATAGTTTAAAGCTCCTGAACAAAGCATTTCTATTATTATTTTTTTCCTCTCTTAGGTAAAAATGAAGAATGAATATCAATTTCATTGGAAAAATATTATTACAGAGGTCTATTTCTCCAATAGCAGTTGTATAACAGGGATAATGCATTTCAAAAAAATACCTTCTAGTGGTTTGTTTGACACGTTCACAGGAACATATCATCCAGTGTAAAGGGGGTATTATAGAACAAATGCTACAAATGAAATCACTACTCTCTGATATAGGCCACCTAACTAAGGTTATCAGGTGTGAAATAGACCAATGTGCCCAAGGAAAATGAGGCGAGGGACTCATTTTGGTCCCTATATATCCTTTGAAATGTGCATCTCAGCTATACAACTGCTATTTGAGAAACACACTGATAAAGTAATACCTTTGAGATTGAAGTGTGTGGGGATAGGTCAAAGAATTGAATTATTCTGTAGAGTCTTAGAGTTGTACCCCACATCTATTCAGTTATTTCCTTTTTCCTCAACAAAGGATTAAAATGACTATTTGGAACTAAACAGATTTATAAAGGAATGCTAATTTGAGTTGCAAGTAAAAGAAAAAAAAAATCTGTCCTGCATGGAATATTCATTAAAGGAAAACAATAATTTTGAAGCCAGAGAAAGAGTAGTGAGAAAGAATCAGAAAGCAGGGGTTTTGGGAAAACCTAGGTGAGAAGAGAAGATTACTTTACAGAAAGGTACACTGTTGTCAAGAAGAGAAGCATCTAAGATTTCACCTTTTTTGAAAGCCACCATGTTAGCCTTCCACAGTTTTGAGGAGGCTGGCAGAAGACATGAATCTCTGGAGTCAGAGACCCAAGATTTTATTACCTGCAGCAATTATGTCAGTCCACCCAACCTCAGTTTCCATAGAATGAAGCAAAGAGCATTTGCACCGTGGAATAAAAGAGAGATACAGCAACTAGGCCAGCATTCTGCAGACTTCTTGGGACAGCACTAGGCTCACTGTCAACCTGAAGACAGAGCTATGACCCAGAATGGTCTTATTTTCACAAGGAATAAAGATGAAGAGATGATGCCCAGGTGTTCTACAGTAGGCACCGGGCATAGTAGAAGCAGAAGTTCAGTGGGACTGAGTTGATAAATAGAACAAAACTGCGCTATAACAGGGCTGGCAGCAGTCCACTGAAATGAAGCTATTTATTAGGCTGTTAAATGAGTACAATTAGTTTACTATTATTACTTAATGATTTCGGAAATACAAGTAGTAGAGATGACAAAATGTACAATTTCTTAGATTTCTGGAGAGCTGTATTACAACACAAGATATTTGTTATTGACCCCATGCTGATTATTCTCTCAGAAATAAATTAAAAAAAAAAAGTGTCAAAACAAAAATTAAAGAAAAATATTAATATCATATGTATCAGTTGTCAGGCTAGGTGCTGAGTATACAATAGTCAGCAACACATAAACAGTCACTTCATGCAATCATTAAGAGAAAGGAGACATTTACCTGTCACTGTAGGTTCAGAAGTGGACTTAAATCTGGAACTCCTGCAGGGTGACTTGCTGTTGCACAGAAGCCATGCTGGTTACTACATGGTTTGAGTCTGTGTATTAGGCTATTCCTAAAGCTAGTCATGGATCTTTCAAGTATATAAGCAATATATCCATTTGGTATCTTTTAAAAGCATTTAAGATTTAAATATAGAAAATAAAAATGGTCTAGTTTTGTTTAGCCAGTTGAATTGGGTTTCTTTTACTTGTGAGGGAATGACACTCGAGTGACGCGACTTGCAGTTCTTACTACTGCCAGATTCATTGTCATCTTCACTGACATCTTTAACTGATTTGTATTGCATAACGAGGAAGAATCTTGACACTCAGCTATCTAGAATCTTAATTCTATTTCCAATATTCTTCTCTGTAAATTTTTACACTTTGTCTAAACTACTATTTTCTGTTCCCTAATTAGACCTCATTGCCACTACTATGCTACCCAATAATTTGGAAGCTTTTTTTCTCCTTTCCTAGTTAAACTTTGTTAGTCCTTTCAGGCTTAGTTTAATAACATCTTTTCTGCAATGCTTTCTTTTACACACCAACCCACCACTAACTTTTATAAAAACACAGTATCTTTCTGACTTCTTTGGCACTGAACCTACCCTGTGAGGTGACAATCACAGAATCAAAGATTCACATAGGGTGGCCCGCAGAGTGCAAGACCCAGCAGTTAAAAAATGACACATAACATTTTGCATTTTGGTCATCTCATGGCCTAACAGAGCATATGAGAGCTCTTTGCTGTTGAGTATGATTATTATCAACATTTTAGTCCAACTCTAATTTGTCCCCTACACTGCTGACAAAAGTAGTCCCAGTTTTGACATACCTATTATGAAGTTCTAATTATCTCATTTTGTTCTATCTTGATTAGAAATTTGGCTAGAATTTTTATTTTCCTAGTTTAAATTTGGTCTTTCTATTTATCTTGCTATGTCATACTTGTTGTTTCATAATACTACTTAACATTCATTTGTTCATTTACCTATTTATTTCATACAACAAAGTTACATTGAGCAGCAAATAGATGTTCAGTAGACCAATTGTCCCTCGGTTGTCCCTCAGTATCCAGTGGGCACTGGTTCCAGGACCCCCTTGGATAACAAAATTTGTGGATGCCCAAGTCCTTTATATACAATGGCATAGCATTTGCATATAACCTGCACACATACCCTGTATACTTTAAATCACCACTAGTTTACTTAGAATACCTAATACAATGTAAATGCTATGTATATAGTTGCCATACTGTATTGCTTAGGGATCAGTTTTCTGGCATTTTATTTTTTGAATATTTCTGATCCATGGTTGGTTGAATCCATGGATATGAAGCCCTCAGATATGGAGGGCTACAACTATATATGCCAGGGACTGTGGAAGGTGACTGAGATGGATATGAATGAAGTTACAGTTCCTAACCTCAAAGAGGTTAGTATTCTTAAGAGAACTGACAGGTAAAAAAAAAATGTAGTATAGTTTAATTAATGCTACAATAGATACACATACAAAGCTTATGTTGCCAAAAATGGAGAGTGTTTAACTCTGTGAATTGTGGCTGCCAGTGAGAAAAGTTGGGATGGGAGAAGTTTAGGGAAAGTCTTTCTGTAACTGATGATATGGAAGGTAAACTTCAGTTTTCTAATGTTGGGTTGAATAAAGGTTTTCCAGGATGAGAAAAGCATATGTAAATACAATAATGTTTAAAATCACATGGCATGTTCAGTGAATTAATAAAACCTCGATTTTTCTGCATTATAAATAGCAAGGGCAAGAGTTGTGAGAAATGAGGTAATGAGACTCAGTCATGAAGGGTCCTATATACCTTGCTTAGAAGTTTGGATTTTCCTGTAGTTGACTGTGAGCTCGTTAGAATTTCTAAGCTAAGTAGAGAAGTGATTAGATTACATTTTAGAAAGAACATTTTGGGTGTCGTGTGGAAGATGGATTGTAAGGAAATGAGTTAATAAGCAGGGTGATCAATTAGAGAAGCACAGAAATAATCCTAGTGAGAAATGACAAGGAGTTAAAGTAATGCTGTGCCCAAGTGCTTGAAAGAAAGAATTGTTTAGGAGGTAGAACTGATAGTTATCATTACCTGGAAGGTGGGGTGTGTTAGAAGCACTGTGATGTCCAAGGTCAGGCTTATAAAAAAGCCAGTGGCAATGCCACCAACCCAGATAAGAAAAAGTAGAGGAAAAGCAAATGGGGAAGAGGACATGGGGGAGTTTGGTTTAGGATATGATGATAAGAACTCTGTGGGACATTCTCATAGAGTTCTCTGAAACTCCACCCAGAGGACAGCTTGGAGAAATCTATAGATACAAACACTATTTTCAAATTAACATAAATCTTTTAAGGGTGAGAAACATATACTGTGCTGCTTTGGAGTTTGTTGTTTTGTTTTTAGATTTCCCAAATGCACCACCTGGCACAGAACAGACAATCGATAAGCGTATGTTGAATTAGTAATAGTGTACTGTATTAAGTACACTTGAAGTACACTTGAAGCTTGTCTTATACAAGTGTCTCTGAACGAAAGATAGACTCACCTTTGAATTTGTTTTACAATGAGTATTAGCTGGAAAAAACAAAATGGCTCGTGATTTGAGAGAAATTTTCTGGAAGTGACAAATATATTCCTTTTGATTAAAGGTAAACGTTGATAGATGATCTTTTATGTAGTAATTATTTATTACATTTATTTGGCTTCTTTATTTAGTTTTCCGTAGTTTTTTTCATGATTTAATATAACCATAGTACTAAGGAACTATGCTTAAGCCATTGTTACATGGATTTTTTTTCTTCCTTTTTTAACCCGCAACCAAAAGCATACTTTACCGATATGATTTTACAGGTGGGGAAAAGAAGTCAGAGCAGATAAATTATGTGCCCACAGTTATATAGGGAGTGTCTAGAGTTATGCTCATAATATCACAATTCTTCCCTGTATCTCAATGATACTGATGGAAAGACTGTTTAGATAACTATTGTTAATTAATAATATCTGATCAAGGTGAATTTCAAAGGCAAAGCTGTTGTTATCTAGTCATATTTTTGTTGGAAACTTCTTTGTCATTATTAATTCTTCTCAATCTCATCATGATTCATGGATATTGGTAACTTCATTATTTTTACTGACTGCTCTAAAGATTGAAATAAATTTGCCATATTTGTTGATATCTTTTCAATAACATAAATAAGTGTAACAATATAATAAAGTGTTATATAGCTGTCTACTAAAAGCTTTGTTTTCAAATATTTCCAAAACTAATTATAATCTCATAGAATTTCAAAATTTAAAAATTATTTTCTTTTTTTCCCCCCATCCCTCCTACCCTCTCGGGTTTTTTTTTTTTAAGCCATTGTTTCTCAGTCTAGTCGTAGGGTGCAGTGCCCTGGCCCATGCTGGTATTATGAGCCTTGCACTCCACCCGGCTGAGGCAGTCGGTCACTGGTCGTTAGTTGGACACTCACAGCTCTCGTGGACTGCCTGAGCCACTGGGCCGCCCCCCAAATTCTTTTTCTTTTTAATCAGAAATAGCCAGGTACTTATTTGTCATTATAAGATCCTAATCATATCATTACATTGTTAATTGTTAGAAGTATTTTATAAATCTTAAATTCTATTAAATGATGATTTATTTTTTCTAGATAAGTCATCATGCAAGAGGCACTTACTTATTACACATGTTTTTCAGCATATGTTGCAAGTTTATTTTAATGCTGAAAAGGCACATTATGATCAAAGCAGAAATCTGCCCAATTTAAACTGTTCCAAGTTATTTTCATACATTCACTCATGTAATATTGTAAGATTTACATTAAAATAAAGGCTCCTCTACAATTAAGTGATTCAGTCAACATTAAAAAAAAGGTGCAAATCTGTGCAACATGAAAAAAAATCAACAGATGTGCGAATAATCTTTGCTCGGGGGCCAGTCTCAAAAAGAACAGTAGAAAAAAAATCAACTTTTATTCTTTCTATGCTTTAAGGTTTTTCTGCACACATGTTAAAGGACATATACAAAACAAACACAAGATTTTCACTTATGATGACAACTGGATTAGCCAATAATAAATTGGAGTAAGGAGCCAATAGTAACTACAAAATCAATAATAACACTTAGAGATGGATATATATTTTGATTTTGCCTCATTCTTATACTTCTCTATTCTAACAATGAACACATTCCTAGGTCATCAAATTTTCACCCATATTCAGAGATGGTTCATATGTACAAACCAGAATATTTAGCACTAAAGCATTTAAACAGAATTTAGCCAGCTAGTGTACAATAACAAAAAGAAAAGATTGTGATCCTGGAGGTCACCAAACCTGCAGGCCAGCGCATGAAGTTGTGCAAGTTGTATACCACACATCTATAGTCATGATCACACCCCAGTGAAGTGAAGGGCATTGCCTCAAAGTTTACAGAGCGCTTCCTGCACAATCATACACACTGAGGCCCTGGAAAATATCATTAGGCTGTGGGAAATGTGAAGAACTTTGCATAGATAGGATAAATGAAATCAAAGTACTTCATAAAGCATCATTTCTGTTTCCGTGAGGCATATCATGTGACTATGGAAAAATGTCCATTATTATCTACTTCAGTAGGCGTGGATCAAAGAAAAACTTGATGTGACAACTGACAATCTGAAATATTTAGACAATCTGAAGCCCATGAAAGATACGTGTCATTCCTATTCTCTCTTCCCCGAGGTCACTGCAGACATGTATCCCTGTCATTTTAACTGAGTTTCCCAGTGCCATCTATTTGAGAAAATATAAAACTGGAAATGACACTCACTGACAAGCACATTCCTAAATGGGAGGAAAATGAGCTGATGTGATTGTACTTAAAAGTATCCATTCATGTTTTTTCAACTGATAAACATTTATAGAAGTTATTGATAAACATTATATTAAACCACACACTTTTGAATGAAGATGGTACTTTTGTTTACAAAATTCAATATGCTCTACTATAGTAGATGAAATTTTAATACATGGAAACTTGTATATTGAGGCTTAATATTAATATTAATATATGCCTCCATGTACAACTCTGACATGACCCAAAGCTTCAGCTCTTCTGATATATTGCAGCTCTTCTACACATTCCTACAAGTAGCCTTGGTGAGCTGAACCTTCTAAATGTGTCTATGTATGTGTTTATCTATATAAATACGAGTGAGGTGAGGAAATGATTAGCCTGAGGTCTCTGGTTAAGTCACTGATCATACTTCAATCCATTACATGAGACCGCCTCTCCACACACATTTTAAATTGGGAAATAGAAAACTGCTGAGAAAACATAGGGTTTATGATTTGCTGAGAAGTTAATATGACCTAAATTGTCTCATAAAAGTCTTTGTGGGCTCTTTGCCCATGAGAACGAAAAAGTTCAGTTTAGTCAACTGGCTAAAAAGAAGTTCAGAGTGTTTTGGTACATTATGAAACAGATAAGACCCCTGTTGTAACAACAGAGCAGCAATTGTTTTCCGCAAAACAGAGGATATAAAAGCAGGATCATGAGGATGGGAGGGGAATGTAGGTTCAGGTGGATGAATTCAAGGAGGAAAAAAAAAAATGTGTTACTATGGATTGTTTCTGTTCTTTATCTCTGGTAGTTATTTTCATGCAATTCTTTGAACTAACATAATGTGCTTTTATTTGGAGGAACTTTAGGCATTTGAATAAGCTTAGTGTGCATGCATGTGTACACGTGCTCACACACATCTACAACATTTTGCCTTCAACAAAATTACCATAATTTTTATTTTCTGTTAATCAACTTAATTCTGCCTCCATGTTCCGATTACTCTATCCCATCAGTAAATTAGATCTATGTTATTTTAAAGCCTAATTTCCTCTTTAAAGATCATATAATAGCCAAGAAAATTTGAAAGCAGCCTCTCATTCGCAGTAACTGCCACTGTTATTCATGTTACGTAACCTTGCAGTCTGACGCCATGCACAGGTGGGACTGAGGAAACTTGTTGAGACTTGTCCTGGGGCTGCCTCCCAGCTCCTCCATCTCAGATGGAACATGCCTTCAGAGATCTTCCATTTGTGGATCTTACCACCTCATCAAGAACCTTCCAGGGAACCACTTGGTTCTACACTGTTCTTGGGACCCACCCACAGTAATCCTTTCCCCTATATCGCCCAGCAGAACCTCTTCTTTTTCTGTCTTTACTCTTACATGCTTTTCTTTCTTTGGAATAGCTCATATAATCACTGGAGAGAACAAAAGTCATGATTTTTTGGTCAGAAGGCTGAATCTGGTCCACTGAACTCTTTGACTCATTCCATACTATGTCATAAAATTGTTGCTACCTATTTTTTAATCTGTCATTTTTTAAAATTACTTTATTGAGGCATAATTGACACACAAAGTCATATATATTTTATGTATAGAACTTGAGGACTTTGGAGATAAATATATAACTGTGGAACCATCACCACAATCTATGCTATAAATATATCCATTACCTCCAAAGTTTCCCCCTCCCTTTTTTGGTGATAAGGACATTTAGAATGAGATTCACTCTCTTAACAAAGTTTTAAGTAAATAATACAGTGTTATTAACCATGGCGCTATGCTATTCACTAGATCTCTAGTATTTATTTTTTAAGGCATAAATGAAAATTTATTCCCTTTGACAAACACCTCCCTGTTTCCTTCTCCCCCAGTCACTGGTAACCACCATTCTATTCTTTGCTTCTATGAGTTTGACTATTTCAGATTCCTCATATACTTGGGATCATATAGTATTTGTTTTTCTATATCTGGCTTAGTTCCCTTAGCATAAATTCCCTCCAAGTCCATCATGTTGTCACAAAGGGGCAGGATTTCCTTCTTTTTAAAGGCTGAATAATATCCCATTGTATGTGTACACCACATTTCTTTATCCATTCATCCATCGATGGATATTTAGGTTGCTTCCACGTCATGGGTATTGTAAATAATGCTGTGATGAACATGGGAATACAGATATCTCTTCGAGATCCTGATTTCACTTCCTTTGAATATTTACCCAGAGGTGGGATTGTTGGATCATAGGGTAATTTTATTTTTAACTTTTTGAGGAACCTCCACAGTTTCCACTGTAGCTGCACCAATTTGTAATTTCACCAACAGTGCATGAAGCTTCCCTTTTCTCAACATCTTTGTCAACATTTACTTTTTGTTTTTTTTTTAAATAATAGCCAGGTATGAAGTTGTAAAGATGTGAAGTAATATTTTATTGTGGTTTTGATTTGCAATTTCTTGATGATTACAAATGTTGAGCACCTTTTTATATGACTATTTGTCATTGCTTGTCTTCTTTGGAGAAATGTTTATTCAAGTCCTTTGCCCATTTTTTAATCTGGTTATTTGTTTTTGGTTTGTCTTTGCTAATGATTTGTAGAAGATTCTTATACATTTTGGATATAAACTCTATTTTTAATTAAATTTATTGGGGTGACAATGGTTAGTAAAATTACAGCTTTCAAGTGTACAATTCTATAATACATCATTTACATATCACACGGTGTACTCACCATCCAGAGTCAGTTCTCTTTCCATCACCATATAGTTGACTCCCTTTACCCTCTTCTATCATGGTCCCTCCCCGTGTCCCCCCTGGTAACCACTAAACTGTTGTCTGTGTCTATGAGTTTTTGTTTATTTATTTGCCATTTTCATTTGTTGCTTTCAGTTGTATATCCCACATATGAGTGAAGTCTTATGGTTCTCAACATTTTCTGTCTGACTTATTCCGCACAATAATCTCAAGATCTGTCCATGTTGTCACAAATGGCAGTATCTCATCTGTTGATATGGCAGAATAGTATTCCATTGTGTATATATAGCACATCACCTTTACCTAGTCATTCACCAAAGGACACTTTGGTTGTTTCCATGTCTTGGTCACCATAAATAAAGCTGCAGTGAACATTGGAGTTCCTATATCTCTACAGATAAATGTTTTCAGATTTTTTTGGTAGATAACTAGGAGATGGATTGCCGGGTCATATGATTGCATCAATAGATGCATAAACACATTTGACAAGATACAACATCCATTTATTATTAAAAGGTGTATAAAACTTAATAAAATGCGTATAGAAGGAAAATACCTTAACATAATAAAGGCCATATATGACAAACCTTCAGCTAATGTCATAATTAATGGTGAAAAACTGAAGCCCTTTGCTCTATGTTCAGGAACAAGACAGGGTTTTCCCCTATTCCCTCTGCTTTTCAACATAGTATTGGAAGTCCCAGCCAGAGCAATCGGCAAGAGAAAGGAATAAAAGGCATTTGAATTGGGAATGAAGAAGTTAAAGTGTTACTTTTTGCAGTGACATAATTCATTACCCAGAAAACCCTAGACACTCCACCAAAAAGCTATTAGAAACAATAAACAAATACAGTAAAGTTGCAGGCTACAAAATCAATGTAAAAAAATCTACTTCATTCCTATATACTAACAATGAAATTTCAGAAAAAAAGTGAAAAAAAAATTCCTTTTGCAATTGCAATAAAAATAATAAAATACCTGGGAATAAACTTAACAAAGTTTGTGAAGGACCTATACACTGAAAACTATAAGACAGTTTTAAAAGAAATTGGAGAAGACACAAGGAAATGGAAAAAACATTCCATGTTCATGGATTGGATATTAACTCTGTATCAGATATATAATTTACAAATATTTTCAACCATTCTGGTTAACATTAAAAAAAATAAGTAGACTCCACATAAGCAGATAACTCTAAGACTTGAGGATCTGACAATATTGAGCCAATTTGCCCTCCTTGAAAACGTCATCTTTAGGAGAAGTCATGCCTTTTCTAATTCAACCAAAGTCCTGCCTGCAGTGCTTCATTTCTAGTCCTACAAAGCATTTATGATTTTGTCTTTTGAGCTTAGAATAGTCACTGGAAAAACTCCAAGGGCCAGAATATGTAAGAGCCTTACTACATCCATAAAACTGGGAATGGAAGAATACAGGCAGACAAATCAAATAATAATGCATCTATACATTATGTATACATATTATTTTAGATAGAGATGTAGACAGACAGATGGAGAGATAGATAAATGTAAGCAAGAAAAACTGTCTACTTTGAATAAGATAATTTCTGATATATAGCACTAACCAGGTGATAATTTAGTTATGTACACATTAAAAACAAAACAAAAAACCCCCACAAAAAAAAAAAAAACAATGGGTGTGCTAACTACAAGTTAATTTCTTAATGAGTTGGCATTACTGAGATGAATTAGAAAGACATATGACCTCACAGGGATTCAAGTCTAATAAAGAGAGAAGGTGGTGTATGGAATCCACATAGACAAATAATTCATTAAAGCATCAATTTAAAAAAGTGATAAGGGTTATAATAGGGCTAAGTTCAAGGTACTAGGTCATTTATAGGAAGGGAAATTAACCAACCTTATGGGAAAATTTCTCAAAGGAAGTCATGTATCTGCAACAACCCAAGGAATATGAGTCTCAGTCAGGTGAATAGGTAACCAATGGTGGTTTTAGGCAGGGAACAGTATATGCAAAGGCACAATAAAAGGTGAGATAAATCCTGATATTAAAATGACTTAGAAGTTGTTCAACATGGAATTTCAACGGGTATAAGGAAAAGGTAGATTAGGCTAAAAAAAGTGACCAAGTGCATAGAGACATAATTTTATAAACTATGTTGAAGAGTTTGGATTTATGTCAAAGGCTGTTGGGTCCCCATTGAATTATGTATTGTGGAGAACATAATCAGATTTTTGGTGAGGAGAAATCACATGTCTCCTATTAAATCCAGTTTCTTTATCTGTGAAGTAGAAATAATGTCATATATCCCCCTTGACTCTTTGGATTATTGTGGTGATCAAATGATATAATATATGCTAAAGGTAAACACTAAGATTTACCTTAGTAAATCTTATATTGGAAAATTCATTTAATGTTTCAACTGTTTTGTAGATAAGTGAGAAGGATTTTTGATAGGTAAATACATTTATGATGTAAGACAATAGTAGTAAAGTACAATATATGTTATTCCCTAGCAAATATTCAATCAAGAGAAAGACAGATATGATACAAAAAATAAGTATTAGGGTAAAAAACTGTGAGATTAGAGACTACAGGTGTTGAGAATAACTTTAGTTAACCTTTTCTCTTATTATATTGTTTCTCTTTTGGGGTGTTAAAGACATTTGTCAGGTTTTCTTGCTGTCCAGTACTATTTAAACAATCACCCTAAGCTTTAGGAAGATAAATTATGACTTTAGCAGAAAGCAAAAGCCTACTTCCCCTGCCTCCTTTGGGGTCAGCATTCGATCTTTCAGTATATAATCCACCAGCGTGTGACCTATAACATGTGACACATCAGCATATGATTGATCAGAGGTGATCCATCTACACGTGATCTATCAGCATATGACCCAACAGAGTGTGATCCACCAGCATGTGACGAGGCTTTATCAATCAGGTGTACCAATGTGAGACTTTAGTTTGGAAAGCAGTGGCTTGAAGAAGGAGGTGCCAGGCAGAAACAATTCTCACCAGAATGACATGGATACATTCTGTCCCCTAAAGAAGCAGTGTCAGAGGTCCTAGGGGTACCATCCTGTGTCCAGTATCTCTAAGGTAAGGCGTTGTACTCGTGAACGGAAACAGTGACAGTAAAGTTGCCCATGATCAAGTCAGGTGAAATACTTTACATGTGGTTCCTGGTTGTGTGTTTTTTCAGCCTGATTCTCTGTCCTCTGGAGAGACTCTGAGGCTACTGATATCATTAAATAAATTACTTTTTCTTAAACAAGTGAAACTGGATTTTGTTGTTTGCAACTAAAATTCCTGACTGATTTATGTGTCAAAATAAAACTATGATTTTTATCCTGAGGTGGCAAACTTTACAGGGCTATTCCTTTATTGTACTTGGGAAGTAGGGCATGAAAACGGTGAGAATGAGAGTGAAAATGAGGAGAAAGAAATGAATTCTGATACTATATCCTCAAAGTAAATAGACTTTTTAAAATTAACAACTTCAAAACTGAAATATGAGTTAACACAATTTGTCATGTGATCCATGAATACTTCTACAAAATTTTGTTGGCAACACTTTATTCTACGATCTTGATAAAGCTTTATAGTTTTTAAAAAGTTATAAAGTTGTAAAGTTTTAAAAATGCATACTTTATAATATGCTGGGTCCAGGTGGTTGTTCCCTAAATAATTAAATGTGTGACCTTGAAAAAATATTTAATCTTTGCATTCAACTGTCTCTTGCATACAAATGCCTAGTGAGAGAATATATTCCATACACTTAGCATAATGCTCAGCACAGGACACTCAATAATTGCTGTCAATATCATAAAAAATAAAACATTTTGTTGAACTAGAAAAATATTCCACGGATGGGAAATGGAACAGTGGGTACTGGTACTCTGGCTTCTTGGGCTGTAGTGGGAGTGCAGTATCAGAAGCCTCAAAGTTCTCAAAGAGAACATAGATCAGTCTAGGATAAAGAAGTGTATTCTATTTAATCCTCACGTTTGAAGCAGGAGGCAGGAAGGGTGAATGGGGGGTTCAGGTTCTACTTCAAACAATTTTACTGGAAGCCAGTGATGGCCAAACAGTTCCAACTTCTCTTTCTTTACACATACTCTCCTTCCCTCTTTTTTACAAATTATGGATTGATGTTTCTTTGTGCCTCTCTGTACACATATACCAGTATTTATATGTTGAACAAAATAATTCAAAATGAAAATAATTGCATTAACTCTAAAATATTTGAGGAAACTGACTTTTATTGATTCCTTTCTTCATTTTTCTGTGTTCAATCTTTGTGTCTTTAATTTTGGAATAGAGAAGTACATACTAGGTAGCCTCTGCAGCTAGCTTTATTCTCTATCCACGGAATACACTGCTAGTATTTGTTCAGTCCTATCCTAGTGTTCCAAGAGTTGTCAGAAATAAACAAAAGGACATTCATAGCCTCCTGGATATGGCTAGTTTTTGTTTTTTATTTATCCTTTATGTGCCTTCATTCTTCCTTTTGGGTTTTCTTTTCATTCCATCCCTTAATTAGCTGGCTTCTTGGTGGCCTCTAATTCTACACAATGAATGATTCAATTACTGGAGTAATATTGATATAATGACGTATATCATTTCTTTTTCCTCTGTGGGATGCACGTATATGTCTCAAACAATATAATTGTGGCTATATGCAGAGTGGGAAATAAGCAAGACATGAGTGTAAACCTGGGAAACTATTACTACTGATGAAAAAAAAAACACCCAACAATTTTAAAACCATCACCACTCATCAATTTTTAAAATATTGCTCATGTTTAAACATTTATTTGTTTCAAATGAATAATGAAAGGCTGTTCTATCTCCCCCAAACCAAAATTAAGTAGCACTGAAATTCCTTTTCATAGAGAGCTATATTTCAAAATTAGGTATTTGGAAAGATACAGACAAAGCTTCTAACTATAAAAACAAGATCAAAACATTTGATGCCCTTTCCTCATTTCAGTAGGACAGCAGCTACACAAGGCTATTCTCTAGAGTAATGATCTTGCCTCCCTACAAAGGTTCTTTTTTAAAAAAATCCCATATTCAGGAGGTCACATCCAGTCTTCAGCTGCACAGAGCTCCACTCCTATTAATTTAAAATGGGGGCTTCAGAGGTTCACATTCAGGAAAATGTGCTCCTTTAGAGGTAAGCTCTACCAAAATCCCATTTGGAAAAAAAAAAAAAAAAGGAGACTATTCAGAAAAACAATCTATAGAATCTATCTTCTTCACTAACAAGACATAAAGAAAAGCTTAGAACAGAAGTTAATAAAATATATTTTGCTTACACTTATTTCAGCTTACCTTCATGCTTTAGTAACATTTTTTTTAAAATCTAGTATTGTTATTTTTATCATTATCATCATCATCACGATTATCATCGTTTTGTTAAGCTATCCAGCAGATACAAAAGGTTATTCACCCTGTGGCTGACTCGTGTTTAGGAAAATGTTGAGCTTTCATTGAAAAGAAAGAAAGACATCTGGTTGAAGATGCAGGTGCACTAATAAATAGGTGGTCTTTGGATTCCAGTATTTATGTGTGCAAAGCTGAACAGAAACCTAAATGTTATACATACAAAGTGGTACAACAAGAACATCTGTGTTGGGGGGATTGAACTGGCATGGCTAACACCTCCAGTGCCAGGTGCAAAGGAAATTTCAATACAGCTTGAGTAATCTTGACTGCTAACATCTGCCTGCATCAGATTATCCCCTATGTTCCTAGGCCACCACTATCCATTAGAGTATTTATATGATATATCTGGTGGTACAATGTCCAAGCGAGACATAGCAATGCCTCCATTACTGGGGGCTCATGCCTGTCTCTTACTCAATATGAAGGCACACAGGAATTCTTTTCAGGTTCAAGGGCAGCCAGCCAGTTCTATGAGACTGATTAGCAGATAGTACTCCAGAATAATGGCCGCTTTGTCCTTTCAGATTATTTAGATACATATCCATGTGCATAATCTGGAGAAGGTTAACACTTTAGTTTAAAGGTCTGTGTGTAGATAGTATTGCCAGGAAAAGAGTGTTAGAGTGTTGTAAAAATCATAATAGAGTTTTAATGAGATATGGATCAATCAAAAGTCTCAATATACATCTGATTTTGGAATCAGCCAGTGTGGTAGGGTGACAATGGTGGAGATTGTCCATCCAGTCGTCTCCATAATGTGAAGCTTCACATAATCAACAACTGTTCAACACAATGATTATGTACCTCTTTTCAAATTTCCCTTACCCTCAAGAGATGGCAATGCCACCTGTTGCAGAGAAACTAGAAGTCGCCATATAGGTACCTCTTCAACTTTCCACCATCTTGGAGTCTAGACAATCTAGCACCCATCGTTTCCCCTTTGCTTCTGCTTCCTGTCAAAATAGATTGGTGGGCTCTTTATAAAGCAAGCCCATCTCCTTCTGCTTTGT
This sequence comes from Rhinolophus hipposideros, assembly GCF_964194185.1. Lineage (NCBI taxonomy): Eukaryota > Metazoa > Chordata > Mammalia > Chiroptera > Rhinolophidae > Rhinolophus > Rhinolophus hipposideros. The sequence goes on along the minus strand of NC_138064.1, from coordinate 24,270,764 downwards.
GTGTGTATATTTTCCCTTAAAAGAAAGCCTCTATAGGTGCTCAGTTTACTTGCAATGATTATCTTCAAGATTGCTCTCCTTTTTCTCAATCAAACATCTTTACAAGTTGCTTACCTTGTTCCCCTCCTACTTACCTCTCAAACCACTCAAATCTGGCTTCTCTCCTTAACATTTAAAATTCATCATATTAATTTCATAAGTCCCTTCATGTAGCTAATATCAATGGACTTCATCATCCTAATAGATATTTCTGTATCAGTTGACATGTGTGACCACTACTTCTACGTTCAATCTCTTTCCTTAGCCTCTGCTTTGTGACACTCACTCATTTTTTTTTTTTTTTGCTTTATCTCTGGCCCCTTATTCCTTGTTTCCTTTTCTCTCCCCCTTTCCTCCAACTAATAATTAAATAATGGAATTCTGTAGAGTTTTGTCTTGGATCCTCTTTTCCATTATACTCTTTCATTACCAACATGGCTTCAGTTACCACCCACAATTTTGCAGCTGACCTATAGAGTTTTAATCTCCAGTCTTCTAAAATTCAGGCCCAAACAACTGTTCATCCAACACCTGCATTTGAATGACTCACAAGTACTTCAAACCTAACTCTTCTGAAGTTAACTTATTCATTCCCATTCCCCTCAAATACCTATCCCTTTTCTAAAGTTCTTGATCCTCTAAATTTCACTACTATCCACCAAATTAATTAAGCCTGGTAACTTCAGTCATCTTTGACAGCTGTCTTACTCATTTCCCAAATCTATCAATAACCAAGGCTTGCCAATTTACTTTTAGAGATTAAATAAGTCATAGACGAATATGAACTTTATAAAAGACGGCAAATGTGGTCTTTCACCATGCCTCTCAATCCTTGTCCATCTTTGTATTTCTCTATCCAAAAGTAAAATTAATTATGAATTTGGTGTGTATTTACCTAAAGCTTTTGTCTATTCTTATATGCACTAGTATATGCACCAGTTCAATTTCAAATATATAGATTAGTATGTATGGCAGTTTTTACAAAGAAAGAAAGAGAAAGAAAGAAAGAAAGAAAGAAAGAAAGAAAGAAAGAAAGAAGGAAGGAAGGAAGGAAGGAAGGAAGGAAGGAAGGAAGGAAGGAAGGAAGGAAGGAAGGAAAGAAAGAAAGAAAGAAAGAAAGAAAGAAAGAAAGAAAGAAGAAAGAAAGAAAGAAAGAAAGAAAGAAAGAAAGAAAGAAAGAAAGAAAGAAAGAAAGAAAGAAAGAAAGAAAGAAAGAAAGAAAGAAAGAAAGAAAGAAAAAGAAAGAAAGAAAAGATAACATACTTTGCAATTAGGTTTATTCAGACAAAAAAACATCCTGGAGAATTATTTTTGTATATAGTTGACCCTTGAACGACACGGGTTTGAACTGCAAGGATCTACTTACACACAGATTTTTTTCAATAAATACTTGTACTGTTTTCCATCTGTGGTTGGGAGTCCACAAATGTGAAAGGTTGACACCATTCATTGGTCTACACTATTTTATATAGGGGACTTGAGAATCCATGGAATTTGGTATCTAATGGGGGTCCTGGAAGCAATCCCCTGTGGATACCAACAGTAATTAAATTTGGGGGGAATCAAAAGTTATATATGGATTTTTGATTGGGTGGGGTTGGCACCGCTAATCCCCATGTTGTACAAAGGTCAGGAGAATATAGACTTGTCTCATTTTAATAAATGTACAAAATACCACAATATAAATATCCCAATGTCTGAGTGTTCTCTATTTAAAGCTAGACTTCTCCTTTTTTCTATTACAATGCTGTAATGAGTGTACAGCCATACTTTGTAAATATTGCAGGTTTAGTTCCAGACCACCGAATGAAGCAAGTATTACAATGAAGCCAGTAGTGACATTTTTGTTGGTGGAGGGTCTATCTTCAATTTGTGAAAAAATGCAACATCTGTGAAGTGCAATAAAGTGAAGTGCTCTAAAACAAGGAATGCCTGTACTCATCTCTTTACGTGTTTCTCAAGACTGAAAAATAGAGTTTTAGAAGATACTATGAGATTATACTCCCAAGTAGTATAGGAAGACCATTCTCCATGGATTTCCCCCTCATTTCTGTATAACTGACAAGTGAAGTTTTGGCTGTCCGTGTTCTGCCCTATCATTGCAATGATGCATAGTAAACAGTCTTGGCAGACAGTATGTCTCCCTCCAGAGCAAAAGGAAGACATACTTACTGTACAATATAATAGCGATCCCCTAAACTCAGAGTTCTTTACCTACAATACAACACATTTCATGGAGAGATGTTATCTGGCTCTCTTTGTGTCGTCCTGTGGGAATTAGGGCTTGGAGAACCAATGTAAAAAGGCTGATTTTTTGGCTACTCTTACTATGTTGACTAATAAACTATACATCATCTCCAGTCAGGATTCTTATATCTTCTGCCAGCATTCATGAAAGTATAGTGATAGCCATATAATTTAGAGTTTATATTCTTACCATAAGACTATGGAGAATATAACCTTCCCCACATTATAGCCAATGATTGGTAGTAACAACTTTGTGTGTGTGCATGTTTGCGCATGTGTGTGTGTTTATTTCTAATAAAATAGGAGAAAAATGATATATAATTGCTTTAGTTTTCATTTCCCTGGTTATCAGTATAGTGGTTGTACATGTTTCTCACTACCCCCAGCCCCCTACCATTGGCTTCTTCTCAAGTACTCCTCATACTGTTTTTTTTTTTGTTGGTTATTTTTTTGTTTGTTTGTTTTTAGTTTTGTTCATCTCTGATACCACCATCCTAGTCCAACATAATTGTAATAGCTTCCTAACTGGTTGCCCCACATATACTCACTCTCTCAAATTCAGATCTGATCACATCACTTCCCTGTCTAAAAACACTTAATCTTTCTGATTATTCTTAAGATGAAACTTCAGATCCTTGACAGGGCTTACGTGGTCCCATATTATCTTGTCCCTGCTCACCTTTCTAGTTCTGTCTGTTGCCATTCTTGCCTTAATTTTGTACAATAAACATAGCTGTTCACTCTCTTGAATATGTCATACACTTGTTTTGGGGATGTTCATCTATTTATGAAAGTGAATTTCATATACTATTTCAAATTCATGTTTTCAAAGAAGTTTATTATGACTTCATATTTTGGAAATAAATTTTGAAAAACTCGTGTTTTGATTATACATTGAAACACAAATAAAAGAAAAAAGTATAGGATATATATATTATAGGATATATATATATATATATATATATATATATATATATATATAATATGGAATATATTCCATATATATAATATGGAAATATTATATGGCACTTATTTCTGGGTAGTGGGATACATACATATTCATTATTAGAGTTACTTTAATTTTCCATATTATTCCCTTTTCTGCAACAAACATTTTACTCCATTAGTTAGAAAATTTATTTCTAAAAAAGTTGCCCGTTTATCTCTATTCTGCTCTCCTCTATCATATAATTATAACAAAACAAATAATAAAGTTTCAAATGTAGTGCCTGATTCTACTTACAGGAAGGTATCACAATTTTGGAAATACCAAGAGAAGATTAAGTGTATTAACTGCTTCTTTATCCTCACCTAAATGAACTTCAAATTAGTAAGAGCTAAGAAAATACAGCACTGAGTTGAAAGGACATTTTATTGACTCTCACAGGTTTTAGAGTCTGACTGTTTCACAGGTTTTACAGTACTGTCTTGGCTTCCATTTATGTCTCCATTCCTCTTGTAACCCTTTGCTCCTCTTGTCATTCAACATTTAATAAGCGCTATCTGTATGCCAGGACACTGCTAAGGAAGTAGGGGAATGGAGGTCATGGGGGAATGGAGAAGTTTATCTCTAAAGTCCTATCCTTATCAAAAGTGCACATGGTAAGACCAAAACATGAAGGCAATGATTATGATCGAAGGTAGCATTTGAGTAGTGTCTTGAGGAAAACGTGAACATCTGCTTGGTGGCTGAGGGATGCAGTGAGAGTTTTCTTTCATGCAGGCAAAACAAGAAGAATTTTGCAAGTTAAGGCAAACATAAACAATTCTATAAAAGAGGATGTGTAGTATAGGTGTGCATGTGTGACAAATGGTTAATGACAAACCTGGGAGAAAATTAGTTTTGGGGACACATTTTCCTCAAGGGTAAAAAGGGGTAATATACTAAAAGCACCTCACAAAGCACAGGATCCCATAGTAAGCATAAATATTAGTCACTCTCTCCTTCTTCCATCTTTTATACGCACATTCCCTTTCTCTCAAATTTCATAACATTCTATGCATGTAGTTGAGCCCATAATGATAATGACAATACTAATAATCACTAATACTTTGAGCACTTAATAAGTGCAGTTAGTGTACAACTGTTTTATATGTTTTATTTCATTTAATCCTCAAATAGTCCCATAAGATAGGTGCTAATTATCTCAGGAAACTGAGACACAGAGTTAGCTAACTGGGCTAATTAATTAATGGTGAAGATAGGATTTGCAAGCAAACATTATTATTTTGGATTTGAGCTTTTATCTAATACAATTACTACCAGTGTTATTTCTCCATGTACTGAAATCATATGTGTATGGAAAAAGAATGACTTAAAGGGCATACACTTCATTCACAAAAGTCAAACATTTTGAAACGTATCTGTTATACAATGTTAAGCTTGTTTCCCTCTATATGTGTCCCAGTGTGTACAAGCCATAGCCTGTATATCATCCCTTTAAACAGATTAATTTGCAGATTCACTGACAAATAGTTACAGGGCCCTTAAAGTCAAGTCTTATGCTAGGACTTTAAAGGGTTAAAAGCAAATGAATGCCATTCTGGCCTTCCTGAGTTTACTGTCTAATGAGTATAACAGATTTAAAACAAAAACTAAGATCCATAATTGCACATTATAATACATAATACGAAGGAAATGGAAAATATGCCATGATAAAAAGAATAATAAGGGAACATAAATTTTATTTATCTTTTTAGCTTTTTAACTTCTTAAGGCCATGCCAGTATATTGCTGTCATGAATAGTACATTTGGTTTTAAAATATTATTACAAACCCAAATTATAAATTTAAAAAATGGTTATGGCCCATGATAGCGAGCTATGCTCCTCTCAAAGCACCTGATTCTCCCCCATTTTCTCTCCCCCCCCACTTCCCTTTTCCTCCCTTCATCTATTAAGGTCTATGTGGCAACAACTCCATTGATATGAACCCGTGGTCCTGATCCTATTTTTGTAAACAAGTCTTTTTGTAAATAAACCTTTCTCTAATTATCCTAACTTGAATGTGTAATCTGCTTCCTGTTAGCACTCTTACTTAAATGTTAAGGTTCATTTGGCTTTGAAATAAACTAAGTTTTATTTGGTAAGGTAGATTAATATAAATACATAGATATACCTACCAGACACAGCTCTGTGTTCATAAGACTGCAGGCTTCCAAAAAAAATTTGAACGAAAAGAATAATCATTTTAAAAAAGTTATAAATCTTGATCAATATTACCCTATGTGGCTTAACATGGAAAACATCTTGCAAAAGCACTCAATAGTTAAATAAAACTATCACTGTAATAAAAACAAATAGTAAAAACCATAATGGTATTTGTTCAACTTCATAGGTGAATTTGTTGGTGGTCTAAGATGTCTGCCAACAAACGCTCTTTTTTTTTGTGCTGGAAAGTGACCAAAGACCAAATGTTAATGGGAATGAAGACCTGATGTGCTTTGGAAGTGGCCCTCGTCTATAATGAATAAAAGATGGCTTGAAGGAAGATAAGGGAAATCTGATCATACTTTTGTCCATTTATGGACTTTCTAGACTAAAATATAATCTTTGAGGAAGAAGCTAAACCACCATTCCTAGGGCAAACATTTGTTTTACAGCTTTATCAAAACATAATTCATGTGATATAATTCACCCAAAGTGTACAATTCAATGTTTTTCATAGACACGTGCACCATCACCACAGTAAATCTTAGGACATTTTTTCATTCCCTCTAAAAGATATTCCATATCCTTTATATAGTGCCCCCTTATTATTTCTCAAACCTCTAATCCCCTTGTCCTACCAACCCCTCAGCAGCTGCTTATCTACTTTCCAAATTTATAGAATTTATCTATTCAAGATATTTCATATAAATGTAATCATGTAACATGTGACTTGCTTCTTTCACTTATTAAGAGTGTAATGCTTTTAACATTTATCTATGTTGTATGATGTTATCAATATTTCCTTCCTTTTTGTGGTTGAATATGCCACTGTATAAATATACTGTATTTTGTTGGTCTATTCACCCGTTTAGAAACATTTTGATTCCAACTTTTGGCTGTATAAATAATATTGCTATAAACATTAATGTATAAGTCTTTGTGTGGACATATGCTTTCATTTCTCTTGGACATTTACTTAGGAGTAGAATTGCTAGGTCATATGCAAACTATGTTTAACCACGTGAGGAACTGCCAGACTGTTTTCAAAAGTGGCAGCACTATTTTACAGTTCAACCAGAAAGGTATAGGTGTTATTATGATTTCTCCATATCCTCGTCAACACTTATTATTATCTGACTTTTTGAATCTAACTATCTTATTGGGTTTTTGGTACTATGCTGTTAGGTACATATATGTTTATAATACTTTATATCCTACTGATGGACCAACCATTTATCATTATAGGATGTCTCTCTTTATCTCTAATAACATTATTTGTTTGAAAGTCATTTTTTGTGTGTGTGTGCCACTCTATCTTTCTTGTGATTGCTGTTTGCATGATATATTAGGTGGTGCAAAAGTAACTGTGGTTTTTGCAATTTTTTTTAACCTTCTAAGCCACAATTACTTTTGCACCAACCTAATATCTTTCCCTGTCTTTTACTTTCAATATAATGTTATCTTTGAATCTAATGTGTGTCTCTTGTAGAGAGCATATAATTGGATCTTATTTTGCTATTTGTTTTCTATTCTAAATATCTCTGCCTTTTGATTGGGTCTCTTAATGTATTCAGATTTAGGGCCATTTTTATATAGTAGGATTTATGTTGGCAATTTTACTTTTTGTTTTCTGTATGTGTCATATCTTTTTTGTACCTCTTTGCTGATTTTTTTTGTAAGTGACTATTTTTCAATATAACACTTTAATTACTTTCATGCTTTTTTTCAGTATATTTGTTGAACAATGTCAACAAATTGCTCAAGGTCCATTATTTAAATCTTAATTTGTCAGAGTCAGCTGCAAATTTATACTAACTTAATTCCAGTAAGATATAGCATTGTTACTCCTATAACTCTATTCTCTTTTCTATTCTTCTGTGATATTTTTTATAATTACTGTATCTATAAATGTTAAAAATATTTTAACATTAGATTTATACTTATTATTTTACATAGTTTCATGTCTTTCAAAGAAGCTGAAAGAAAAAAAGAGAGCAAATAAATATAGCTTTTGCTGAGTAACCTTTTTAATTATAATTTCTGGATTTCTCCATTTTTTCCTGTGGATCTATTTGGAATCAATTACTTAGCCAAAACAGCTTTGATTTCACTTACCTCCTTTGAGATACTGTTGCTAATTGTATCACATATCTATATGTTATAGGTCAAATATATCATATGCAGAATATTTAATACAATAGCTTTTTAAATCAGTAAAGTGAAGAAGAAATATGCATTTATACTATATTTTATAGTTACATTATTATCTTTATCATTGCTTTTCATATTTTTGTATAGATTCAATTTACTATTGGGGGTCAATTGCTTTCAGCCTGAAGATTTTCCTTTAGCATTTTATGGAAACTGGTTTTGTTAGCAATGAATACCTTGTTTTTTTTTTTGGGGGGGGGCAGAAGGATGTTTATTTTGCCTTAATTTATTCAACATAGAGTTGCTCAATATAGAATTTTTGGTTTACATTTTTTGAGCACTTTTAGTGTATATCTCACTTCTTTCTGGCCTCCATTCTTTCTGATGGGGAGTCATCTGTTAATCTTACAGGAATTCCTTTGTAAATTAGAGTATTTTTTCTTCTTGCTTCCTGAAAGATTTTTCTTGTTGTCTTTGGCTTTCAACATTTTTACTGGGATGTGTCTGATTGTGAATCTCTGTGTTATCCTACTCGGATTTTTTTGAGTTTCCTGGATGTGGAGATTAATGTTTCCAGTAAATTCAGGGAGTTTTTAGCCACTATTTTTTGAATAGTTTTCCTGCTCCTTTATCTTTCTCCTCTCCTTCTGGCATTGCCAATAAGCATATGTTGATGCACTTGATAGTGTCTGTATTTCTCTGCGTTGCGGTTTTGATTTTTTTTTCCTCCTTATTTCTGTGATTGAATAATCTTTATCAATCTATTTTCAAATCACTAATTCAGTTCAAATATCCTGAATTTTCCCCCTCAGTTATTGTACTTTTCTATCCCACAATTTGTTTTTTAAAACTAATTTTTTTGTTGATGTTGTTTCGATATTGTCTAGATGATGTGATCATATATTCCTTTACTTCTTTAATCATGATTTCTTTACTTCTTTGAATATATTTACAATAGTTATTTTGAAGGTTTTGTCTGTTGAATGCCACATCTGGTTGCAATCACAGGCAGTTTTTGTTATCTGTCTTTTTTCCCTTGTGTGAAGATCATACTTTCTTGTTTCTGTGCAGTTCTCATTTTTAAATTTTTATTCTTCTGTTTTTATTGGAAGCTTGACACTTTCAATTATGGTTTAGCAATTCTGGGTACTACTTCCTACCCTTGAGGCTTATTATTGTTATTTGCTTATTTATTAGGTTGGTGCAAAAGTAACTGCGGTTTAAAAGGTTAAAAATAATGGCAAAAACCGCAATTACTTTTTCACCAACCTAATATTTGTTTGGCGATTGTCTCAGTAAAGTCTATTTCACTACCACTACCAACGCCCACTAGCACGAAGCCTCTGATGTTACTGCTCAGAGAACACAGTGTTAGATGTGCCCACTGTCACTCTAGGATGACAATGATTTTTACAGGATACTCTTTGTTTGTCTCCTTCCTTTTACCACACCCAGGTCCACTACTTGCAGGCTTATGGTGCTCTTATTATCAACAGCGCTCTTGGGGATAGATTGCTTGACAGATTCATTCAACAATTTTTGGATCATTTGAAGGGGTAACTCCTGAAATCTGTGTTTGAGATTTGTTCTAACCCCAGGAGGGTGCTTCCCTGCTGCAACTATGCCTGGTCCTCTCCAGCAAAGCAGCCAACTTGCAGTTGAGCCTAAGTCTCCAATAAATCTACCAATCTCTTCCCAATTGCCTTTTACCATAAAAACTATTCTTGAGAACACAATTCAGCTTGAACTATTGTACATGAAGTTAGTTCCTATGGGAAGAGATATGGAGTTCTTAATTTTACAGCCTGTTTTTATTTTGTTTTGCTTTGTTTTCCATTGCAAAATCTCCAAGGTACTGCTCTGGAGCTAGGTGTGAGGAAAATAATACACTTCTCTGGGAGTAAACCACCACTTTAGGAGCCAAGTGTTCAATTAATGGGGAGGGCAAAATAGTTGTAGCAGATTTTCTCAAGTATTTCTTAATATATACATTATATGACTCATGTTTACCAACCTTAGAACCATTTCCAGAGATTTATAATTTTTTAAAGCAATTTTTACCAGTTTTATTATTGAGCAGGTCCACAGAGCTCTGTGTAGTATCATGCTGAAAGTGAAACTTCAACATTTTTTCCTTTCTTTAGCTGGGAGTTGGGGGCTAGATTTATATAATTCAGTCATATGTATTACTTAAAACTCTGTACTCTATTTTATAAGTACAGCTGCTATGAACAACAGTACGGAGGTTTCTCAAAAAATTAAGAATAAAATTACCATATGACCCAGCAACCCCTCTCCTGCGTATCTATCCAAAATATCTGAAAACATTTATTCATATAAAAATATATATACCCCGATGTTCAGTGCAGCATTATTTACAGTGGCCCAGACATGGAAACAACCAGACTCCTTCGATAGATGATTGGATAAAGATGTGGTATATATATATATATATATATATATATATATATATATATATATATATTCTTATTGGCCATAAGAAAAGATGAAATAGTGCCGTTTGTGACAACGTGAATGGATCTTGAGATTATTATGCTAAGCAAAATAAGTCAGACAGAAAAAGTCGAGAACCATATGACTTCACTCATATGTGGGATATAAAACTGAAAGCAACAAAGGGACAAGACCAAGAAAGAAACAAAAACTCATGGAGGCAAACAATTTAATAATTACCAGAGGTTAAGGGAGGACAGGGGTGGTAGAAGAGGGGAAGGGGATCAACTATGTAGTGATGGAAGAAGAACTGACTCTGAGTGATAAACACACAATGCAATATACAGAAGATGCATTATAGTAATGTACACTTGAAACGTACATAATTTTACTAACCAATGTTACCCCAATAAATTAAATTTAAAGTAAGTGGATTAAATAAAAGTACAATTTTTTGCTTTTCCTACAATACAAAGGACTCAATTTATTCTCTAAAGTCACCAAAGTTTACGCATATGGAATGTGCTATTGTTATATAAATTTATTTATGTTCTATTTTAGCAGAAGAATTCAGGCCATGTAATCTTATGATTAGTTCCTTTAAAATGAATTAGAAAAATATTACTTTTCTTCATACTTAATATAATTTGTATTTATGTTTCCCTCCTCATGAGTCATTGCTTTTATAGTTTCTAGACTAGTTACTAAATTTCAGTTTGAAATATCCAAAGGTCAAATTATTAGGTGGCTATAGGGGTCCAAGGATTGAGAAAATGTCTAATCACATCATAAATAACCTTTCAGAATCCCGACACGGTATAATAGAAATGAAATACATAAAAATAAATCCACATGCACAGACAGAAACATATCAAAAATTACTACAAATGGTTGAATTTCAGAGAAAAATGCTATTATAAATATGTAACCCCTACTCATTTTTCCCAAATTCTTAGATTTAAAGCTCAATTTCTTCATTATTTCTGACCTGATGTGAAACACCATCTGGCATGTGCACGTTAATAGGGTTATATGTAAGTAAAATAGACATTTTCTCTCTTTCTGACTTTTTAACGGCATATACACTATTTACATTTGTAATGTGAATTAAAACCAAACTGACAAAGAGAAAAGATTGTTTTTAGTATCTATTTTTTTAATTAAAGCATTTATACATTTAACTATTTTAAATTTTAGTCTCATGACTATTCATTGAAGAAAGATTTTAAATTGAGATTTCATGAAGCAAATGATAAAGGAAATGCTTTTATAATTATATATACATATGTCAAACTGCATCAGGTAGTTCACTAAATCTACATTGGACACATTTTCCAGATAATTAGAAAATATTTATCAATATCCAGTATAAGTTGTTTTATTTATATTATATGAAATAAATTATACGTGGAGATATATATATATATATACATATATATATATATATGTATATATATATAATATGAATTATATGTGGAAACTATTATATGAATTATATGTGGAAATACATATACACACACACACACACATACATATATTTTTGGATGACAACTTTCTGCAGTTTCTAACATTTACTTAGAATCATAAGCTTTAAAGATAATAGCTAACATGTCATGTGGTTAGTTTTTTTGTTTTTGTTTTAAAAATAAGAAAGCTGAGGCTTAAAATATTATTTATTATATATATGGAGCTATAACTATTTAGTGAGAAGTCCAGGGTCAGACTACAGATTGCCAAAATCTTGGTCCATTCTACTTTGGACCCTGCTGTACTTCTTTCATAATCCTGATGAATTTCTGTCCAGAAAAATCTCATTCTGGAGGGTCTGAGATCTATATAGTTACTCTAGCCTCATGCACACCACACTGGACATTCAAACTAGATTCACACTTTGGAAAGTTCTCTTTTTTTTAATTTTTTACATAAATAATCATAGTGGCTAAGTGTTTGAGTTTTAAAACATTTCACAAATGTGCAAGTTGGTAGAGAAATCGGTGAGAAAGTAGCCAAGCACATATAGCCAAGCAGATCTAGCCAATACAAATAAAAAAAGTATAGACCATAATAAATGTAACCAAAAAGGATTCTCTAAGGTCAATTACCAGGAAATAAGATTCAACTAAATTTCCATTTCAAATATGGAATAACCAAGGTTCATTGGGTTCTAGCTTGATAAAATTACACAAGGAGGCTGAGCAAGAAGGAGGCATAAAGGAAAAAAGAGAATCAGAGATCTTGTTTATTAGTCCAATCTTTATGCCAGATTATATGAAAAAAGAAAATTATGCAAATACGAAAAGCATGGAACAAAGGTATATAATTATATATACATTTCACATATACCTATGTTACATTTATCCATCATCTCATTAAAACAGAAAACAGCAGGAAAAATACAAAGACACTTAAAACTTGAAGTTCTGTTAAAGTTGGATCTACTCCCTTTCATCTCTTGCATACAAGATCATATCTGTCTTCGCAATTCTGGAAGATTATGTATGCCGGAAAATATGAAATAAAATGTTTTAGCAAAGGTCACTAGTTGTTGTTAGGTTGTATCTGCCAAGAATATGATCAATTAAGCATTTATTAAGCCATTGTTTATGCTGAACTAGCTACTGTACAAGTGGTTTAACCACTTTTCTTTAGGCTCAGAGAACCATTTCAGCATCATAGAGAATTTCTGACTTTGAAGACAAAGGTTGTTATGTCATTAGCTTCTGTGGCTCATTAATTCCAGTGAAGACAGGGTTCTTTGCAACTTATTTTTATTTTGTTTTCCAACTGTTGCCTGTTTGCCTTGTAGACTGACCACAGGATAGAAACACCTGCAAGTCATGCTGTTGATTTTTTTCTCAATTTGAAGGAAATAGAGGCTGACGACACAGAAGGACAAACACTTAGTTGTCCGACTCTGACGTACTCTGGCACAGAGGTCACTTCCCATTGCAACGTGATCTACATTAATGCAGAAAATACACTCACTGTTATTTTAATACTGTAACCATTTGAAGTAGCCTGTCTGTTGTGGTAGGGAATTTCACCTCATTATTGCTTTTGTAAAAACAAAGACTCCAATCGGAAAAATCACCAATTTAGTAGAGTGGTCTGAAAACATCTGAAGTTATGTAGATAGCACATGTGTGTAGACAAACACACACACACACACACATACAGTATAATACCACACTGGGTGTGTCATGATGATCACCACACAGACACTGTTACGTACCAAGCACAGTGGCTTTGCCCAAAACAGTGCATATGAGCAAATGTGAAACTGGCACATGATTTTGCCCTTTCTGGCAATCAGAAAAACCATAAGAAAAAAACACGTTTTCAGGGATAAGTAAGCACTAAACCTCTGTCATTGTATGTAATATATTAAACATTTTTTAAAAAACTTATTTTATGTTTCAAAAATCATTATTTCTGTAACCAACAAAGAGGACTAAAGCTTAAAACTACCTGGAATCATTTTTTTTTATTTGTTTGTTTTCTCTGTGTGTGTGTGTGTCTTTTAAAATATTTTCCTATGAATGATGACAATTGGAAAAAAAAAACATTTAGAATTACCTATAGTAAATTTGATCATGTATGTATATACATGTAAGTCACATGGGGTCATGCTTCTCCTGTACTAAAACTGAACTTAAAGTTATAGAGCTTGGGGAGATTGGGTTTCATATGTAAGGAATTTGGAAGTAGCAACCCTGTCCTCAAAAGTATAGAGCTAAACGGACTGAAAGATAAACAACTCTTTTTGGATCCATAAGAAAGAGGAGGACACAGGGCAAACTGTGGAGAGACAGATAGTCAAATACAGGGAGCCCAGGCTTACCAGGCAGAGACTCAGTTCACAAGCAAAAACTGCTGTGGGCACTAGTGCTTGAGTAGGAAAACCTAAACTGTAATTGATGAATTTCTGGAGGCTTAGGGTGGACAACTCTGATAGTCAAAAACTTTAGGGGGATCCAGTTATTGGGGGCTCCCACAATATTGTAAGATTTAACTCTAGAAGCTTGAGAAAATTCCCACAGTAAATTAGAGAGAGAAATCCCCTTAGTCTTCTTGCAAGGGTAAGGACAACGGACCAATTTTTAAAATATACCAGAGTACTCTGTTCTTTTAAGCAAGGCCTGCCTTTGGAGGAAACTAATTAACCACAGCCTAACCTGCTGCAGTATTATCAGACTCTAAGGGAAGGGAGATAGCCAACTCTAGTCTATTCTAACCATGCTGACCCACCTAAGGAGGGAGAAAAAAAACCCTGAGAAATATTTGTAAACTTCACAGACAAAAGGCATAAGATCACTAAAAGACTGAGACTCGCTTATAGGACTATAGACCTAATTATAGGACTATACGCTCCCTTTACCCAACACCTCACCAACACATTACTAAAAGCCTATCTACAACAATTACTTTTACTTGGTATATCATGTCCTGCTATCAAGGAAAAAAAAAAGTAAGGCATAGAAAAAGGCTGAAAACAAAATTTTAAGAGAC